>NC_091983.1:249401487-249701487 GCF_044704955.1 Pristiophorus japonicus
TTTATTAGCGTAAAACGGCCACAACGAGGCCCAATTTCGGGAACCAACGTCTACGCCCCAAGGCTTCTTGGAAATCGTTCCAACCAAAAGTGGGTTGGGGAAATTTTCAGCTTCCGGGTATCTGCCTAAAGCAGGTGTTATGGGCATCTGTCATTTGTTAATGACTTCATAACCTCTCTAGTCACTGTTTACCACTGTTTTACTTCTGTTAAAACCTCAGATAAAGCTTAAAAAGACCACACTGCGAAGGTTTGTGCCTGAGCTGAGATGGCGGGCCCGATATTAATGGGAGGCCAAACTCGGCTGAAGAAACAGGGATGTGGGGGCCAGCCCGATCTTAATGGCAGAGCGTAAATATCATATTGTAGGGCCGCTAGCAGCAAGAGGCCATAGCCTGGGGACCTGTGGACTCATGGAGACACAGCCAGGCACTGGGAAGGGAGAAGCAGGTGCGGGCCATGAACAGGGTGGCAGGGAAGTCTGTCAATCGGGGGAAGGGCTGGGGATCGGGGGTGGGTCTGGCCATTCGGGGGGAGGAGCCTGTGGGCGGTGACGGCGATCATGGGGAGGGCCCGGCGAGCGGGGGAGGGGCTGGCGATCGGGGGAGGGGGCGGCGATCGGGGGAGGGGGCGGCGATCGGGGGAGAGGGCGGCGATCGGGGGAGGGGCCGGCGATCGGGGGAGGGGCCGACGATCGGGGGAGGGAGCGGCGATCGGGGGAGGGGGCCGGCGATCGGGGGAGGGGGCCGGCGAGCAGGGGGAGGGAGCGGCGATCGGGGGAGGGGGCGGCGATCGGGGGATGGACCGGCGAGCAGGGGGAGGGGCCGACGATCGGGGGAGGGGCCGGCGATCGGGGGAGGGGGCCGGCGAGCAGGGGGAGGGAGCGCCGATCGGGGGAGGGGCCGGCGATCGGGGGAGGGAGCGGCGATCGGGGGAGGGGCCGGTGAGCAGGGGGAGGGGGCCGGCGATCGGGGGAGGGGCCGACGATCGGGGGAGGGGGCGGCGATCGGGGGAGGGGCCGGCGATCGGGGGAGAGGGCGGCGATCGGGGGAGTGGCCGGCGATCGGGGGAGAGGGCGGCGATCGGGGGAGGGGCCGGCGATCGGGGGATGGACCGGCGAGCAGGGGGAGGGGGCGGCGATCGGGGGAGGGACCGGCGATCGGGGGAGAGGGCGGCGATCGGGGGAGGGGCCGGCGATCGGGGGATGGACCGGCGATCGGGGGAGAGGGCGGCGATCGGGGGAGGGGCCGGCGATCGGGGGATGAACCGGCGATCGGGGGAGAGGGCGGCGATCGGGGGAGGGGCCGGCGATCGGGGGAGGGAGCGGCGATCGGGGGATGGACCGGCGAGCAGGGGGAGGGGGCGGCGATTGGGGGATGGACCGGCGATCGGGGGGAGGGAGCGGCGATCGGGGAAGGGGCCGGCGATCGGGGGAGGGGCCGGCGAGCAGGGGGAGGGGACCGTCGATCGGGGGAGGGGCCGACCATCGGTGGAGGGGCCGACGATCGGTGGAGGGGCCGATCGGTGGAGGGGCCGACGATCGGGGGAGGGGCCGGCGATCGGGGGAGGGACCGGCGATCGGGGGATGGACCGGCGAGCAGGGGGAGGGGGCGGCGATCGGGGGAGGGGCCGGCGATCGGGGGATGGACCGGCGAGCAGGGGGAGGGGGCGGCGATCGGGGGAGGGGCCGGCGATCGGGGGAGGGAGCGCCGATCGGGGGAGGGGCCGGCGATCGGGGGAGGGAGCGGCGATCGGGGGAGGGGCCGGCGATCGGGGGAGGGAGCGGCGATCGGGGGAGGGGCCGGCGATCGGGGGAGGGAGCGCCGATCGGGGGAGGGGCCGGCGATCGGGGGAGGGAGCGGCGATCGGGGGAGGGGCCGGCGATCGGGGGAGGGAGCGGCGATCGGGGGAGGGGCCGGTGAGCAGGGGGAGGGGGCCGGCGATCGGGGGAGGGGCCGACGATCGGGGGAGGGAGCGGCGATCGGGGGAGAGGGCGGCGATCGGGGGATGGTCCGGCGATCGGGGGAGGGGGCGGCGATCGGGGGAGGGGCCGGCGATCGGGGGAGGGGCCGGTGAGCAGGGGGAGGGGGCCGGCGATCGGGGGAGGGGCCGGCGATCGGGGGAGGGAGCGGCGATCGGGGGAGAGGGCGGCGATCGGGGGAGGGGGCGGCGATCGGGGGATGGTCCGGCGATCGGGGGAGGGGGCGGCGATCGGGGGAGGGGGCGGCGATCGGGGGAGGGGGCGGCGATCGGGGGAGGGGCCGGCGATCGAGGGAGGGACCGGCGAGCAGGGGAGGGGCCGACCATCGGTGGAGGGGCCGACGATCGGTGGAGGGGCCGATCGGTGGAGGGGCCGACGATCGGTGGAGGGGCCGACGATCGGGGGAGGGGCCGACGATCGGTGGAGGGGCCGACGATCGGGGGAGGGGCCGACGATCGGGGGAGGGGCCGACGATCGGTGGAGGGGCCGACGATCAGGGGAGGGGCCGACGATCGGTGGAGGGGCCGATCGGTGGAGGGGCCGACGATCGGTGGAGGGGCCGACGATCGGGGGAGGGGCCGATCGGTGGAGGGGCCGACGATCGGGGGAGGGGCCGACGATCGGGGGAGGGGCCGACGATCGGTGGAGGGGCCGACGATCGGGGGAGGGGCCGACGATCGGTGGAGGGGCCGACGATCGGGGGAGGGGCCGACGATCGGTGGAGGGGCCGATCGGTGGAGGGGCCGACGATCGGGGGAGGGGCCGACGATCGGGGGAGGGGCCGACGATCGGTGGAGGGGCCGACGATCGGGGGAGGGGCCGACGATCGGTGGAGGGGCCGACGATCGGGGGAGGGGCCGACGATCGGTGGAGGGGCCGACCATCGGGGGGAGGGGCCGACGATCGGGGGAGGGGCCGACCATCGGTGGAGGGGCCGACGATCGGGGGAGGGGCCGACGATCGGTGGAGGGGCCGACGATCGGGGGAGGGGCCGACGATCGGGGGAGGGGCCGACGATCGGTGGAGGGGCCGACGATCGGGGGAGGGGCCGACGATCAGGGGGAGGGGCCGACGATCGGTGGAGGGGCCGACGATCGGTGGAGGGGCCGACGATCGGTGGAGGGGCCGATCGGTGGAGGGGCCGACGATCGGGGGAGGGGCCGACGATCGGGGGAGGGGCCGACGATCGGTGGAGGGGCCGACGATCGGTGGAGGGGCCGATCGGTGGAGGGGTCGACGATCGGGGGAGGGGCCGACGATCGGGGGAGGGGCCGATCGGTGGAGGGGCCGACGATCGGTGGAGGGGCCGATCGGTGGAGGGGCCGACGATCGGTGGAGGGGCCGATCGGTGGAGGGGCCGACGATCGGGGGAGGGGCCGATCGGTGGAGGGGCCGACGATCGGTGGAGGGGCCGATCGGGGGAGGGGCCGATCGGTGGAGGGGCCGACGATCGGTGGAGGGGCCGATCGGTGGAGGGGCCGACGATCGGTGGAGGGGCCGACGATCGGTGGAGGGGCCGACGATCGGTGGAGGGGCCGATCGGTGGAGGGGTCGACGATCGGGGGAGGGGCCGACGATCGGGGGAGGGGCCGATCGGTGGAGGGGCCGACGATCGGTGGAGGGGCCGATCGGTGGAGGGGCCGACGATCGGTGGAGGGGCCGACGATCGGTGGAGGGGCCGATCGGTGGAGGGGCCGACGATCGGTGGAGGGGCCGACGATCGGTGGAGGGGCCGACGATCGGTGGAGGGGCAATCGATCGGTGGAGGGGCCGACGATCGGTGGAGGGGCAATCGATCGGGGGAGGGGCCGACGATCGGTGGAGGGGCCGACGATCGGTGGAGGGGCCGACGATCGGGGGAGGGGCCGACGATCGGTGGAGGGGCCGACCATCGGTGGAGGGGCCGACGATCGGTGGAGGGGCCGATCGATCGGTGGAGGGGCCGATCGGTGGAGGGGCCGACGATCGGTGGAGGGGCCGATCGGTGGAGGGGCAGTCGATCAGGGGGAGGGCTGGTGTTTGGAGCTAGGGGAGGCCGAAGCCTGGCTGTTGGGGGCACTCCTGCTAAACCTGGCCCACAGAGAGTGCTGTAAGAGCCACTTGTGTTGGGGAGTCTTCAGCTACCGCCTGGAATCAGCTGCCGGGAACCCACAGCTCAGGGCCTCCCCCTCACTTACTGTTACATTTAAGTCCCGTGCTGTACTGCCACTTTGCTGGTTAATTGGACCACCACCACCTACCTACCTTTTGCTGGAGTAACATCCAAGGCCTGATTTCTGTATGTTTATGTCAATGTTCCCATTGATTTTTATTTTGGGTGTGTGGGCCTAATAAGGTGGTGCGTGCATGGTTTGTCCTGTTTAAAAGCTGGTTATCCGGCTGTGCGGGAGCTGCAGAACGCCTCGTTGCTGTGCAGCTTAAAGGGAACATTGGCAGGAATGGGTTCAGATTGCTTGATCCTGATATTAGGGCTTAATATTGAGGCCAGTATCTTGGTTGTACATAAGAGGTGACCTTCACTGGTGGAAAACATGGCACAGGGTGTGTGGAGGACTCAGAGCTGACAGACTCGGGAGCTGTGCTTGTACAGAAACTCTGCCATGAGGCAACTGCAGCCCGTTAAGTCTCCTTTTATAAACATCTAGGACTGGACTATTCATCTTTGCCTGCCGGTTACATTTCTCCACAGATTCTAGAGGAACTTGCCACTGTTTTATTTTCTATTGGTGTCATTCGAATTTTCAGCAAACTCTTTGATGCAGGGCCGGTTTTTCGAGTGTGCTTTCCCGGCATGGAGGCTTGCCTGCTGGGGAGCGTGTGTTAGAAATCACAGGCGCACTTCCCACAAAATTAGTGGCTGGGAAACTGGGGGCTGCAGTGCGTTTAAAAGAATCAGCTCTGTGCGTCTCTGTTCTGGGTGTGCTTGGTGTTTCTCACAACATAGCTTTTGAGTTTGTGCGTTAGTGTGAAAGTGTAATATCTTTCCCGATTTTTATTCAGTGAAATAAGTCAATGAAAGTAAAAATGGGGAGAGATATAAAAGGGGATCACCTGTTGCAGAGAGTCAAAATCTACCCCGTTCACTCCTCAGAGTTTAAAACCGTCTAGTGATGTGTATTAAGCAGTGTATGCTGATATTTTCAATATATACTTAGGAAAAAAAATTGCAAGGCTGTGGGGAAAGAGCAGGGGCATAGAACTAATTGGACAGCTCTTTCAAAGAGCTGGCACAGGCACAATGGGCCAAATGGCCTCCTTCTGCGCTGTAAGATTCTATGAAATAGGACAACAAAGGAAGTGCAAAGGCAAACAGTGATTGTTGAAAGTCCTGCTAACACTCAGTAGGCCTGAAAGGAGAAAAGGCAGATTAATATTTCAGGTGGCGGCCCTTCATCAAAACTGTGTCGATGATGGGACTGAAATAGAGAGATTTGTTTTTTCTCTCTCAGATGCTGACTGACCTGCTGAGTATGTGAATGGAGGAGTGCCTTGCTCAGTGGTGCTATTACTGCAGCATGAGGCTGGGTGTCCATGCTAACGTAGCCTGTTGCTGCTGCCCCCAGCTCCCCACCCGCCCCGCCTCCAACCAACCTCCAGAGTACTGCATATTACAATGACTTCTGCCTTTTCACTGTAGAGTGGGACGCGTCGGAAGGAGGACAGCGGAGACTTTTTGTACTGTCTCTCAAGAACTCGGGATGACCCAAGAGCTCGCTACAACCCTTACGATCTGCAAGTTGTTTCTGCAAGCAAAGCCAAATCCTGCGAAATGTACTGGACAATCAGTGCATCTTACGTTTCCAAGGTAACAGAAACGACCCATCCCTTTCACTGCAGTTTGGTCTCGCAATAGTTGCTCAGCTTATTTAATAAATCAGTGCTGTTTACTATTTGGGCACTTCCCCCTTTTTGCACGCAACATTTCTGTCATGTATGTAACCTTCATGCAACTCCTATACACTGTACTTATACCCTAGAAATGCACACCCTGACCACAGGGGGTGAACTTGTGGGAGACACTCCTCACCTGGGTTTCCAGGTATAAAAGGGGAGGTCCCAACCAGGGTCAGCACTGCTTGGTCCTGGGAATAAAGGTTAAGGTCACATAATGACCGTGTCTGCAGTACATGCGTGTGAGTTTGTAGTATGGTGCAGGGACACCACATTTGGTGACGAGAAACGGGAATCACAGAACCATGAGGGTAGCATAGGGGATCGTTACTGTGTGGGTGAGGACTGGGACGACTTCGTGGAAAGACTCCAGCAGAGCTTTATCACGAAGGACTGGCTGGGAGCGACAGCGGCTGACAAGCGGAGGGCGCATCTACTGACCAGCTGCGGACCACAGACGTATGAGCTGATGAAAGACCTGCTCGCACCCCAAACGCCAGCAGACAAGTCCTTTGAAGAGCTCAGCCAGCTGATCAGTGAGCATCTCAAGCCGGCGAGTAGTGTATGCATGGTTCTACACACACCAGCGTTGGCAGGGACAATATATCTCGGACTTCGTTGCGGACCTGTGGCGTTTGGCCAGTCTCTGTAAGTTCACAGTCGCCTGCAGAGGGGAGATGTTAAGGAACTTTTTCATCGAGGGCATGAATCATGCCGGGATTTTCAGGAAGCTCATAGAGGCCAAGGACTTGACTTTAGAAGGGGCGGCGTTGATAGCTCAGACCTTCATGGCAGGGGAAGAGGAGACCAAGCTAATTTACATGAGCAGCCCTGGTCCCAACGTGGCGATGGACCAGGGAGTTAACATTGTGAACGCGGCTAGGGACCCCGCAGGCAGGCAAGGGCATTTCGAAACCGCCTAGGCAGCAACAGACTCTCGGGTGGGCCCGCAACAGGGACAATGGAAAGGGGATCGGCAATTCACGCCATCACGAGGAACAATGCGTCCTGCGATGGGACCATTAACACCCACCATCAGAGCGCTTAGAAAGAACAAAATGGGCAATCAGAGAGGAATGCCTGGTAACTGTCCCTTTGTTAACAACAATCTCAGCTCATGCTGGAGATGCGGGGGTAGACATACTGCGAAAAGCTGCAGGTTCCAACAATATACCTGTAGGATTTGTATCATCAGGATTTGTATGGCCAGGATGTGCAAAAAGGCTGTGGCGAGGCTAATCTGCGAGACAGAGGAACCAGACCAGGGGTCTGCAATGCAGGATGATGCCTGAGGAAAAGCCATGGATGCTGAAGTTCAGCGGGTTCACGTGGCTGACGTCCACAGGTCATACACTAAAACGCCACCCATGATGATGAAAGTTTTATTGAATGGCATCCTGGTGCGCATGGAGCTGGATACGGGAGCTAGCCAGTCACTTATGAGCACCCAACAATTTGAGAGACTATGGCCACACAGAGCTAGCAGGCCCAAACTGGAACGTATTGACACGCAGCTACGGACGTACACCAAAGAGATCATCCCAGTGCTGGGCAGTGGAAACCTGGTGGTAACACATAATGGATCACAGAACCGGCTGCCACTCTGGATCGTCCCGGGAAATGGCCCCACGCTCCTGGAGAGGCGTTGGCTAGCCGAGATAAATTGGAAATGGGGGTATGTGCACGCCATTTCATCTGTGGACCGAAGTTCATGCTCACAGGTCCTACAAAAATTTGGGTCACTGTTTCAACCCGGTGTCGGAACGTTCAAGGGCACTAAAGTAGTGATACACATCACTCCGGATGCCAGACCAGTGCACCACAAAGCCAGAGCGGTGCCGTATGTGATGCGTGAGAAAATTGAAAGTGACTTGGACAGGCTGCTCAGAGAGGGCATAATTTCAGCCGTTGAATTCAGCGACTGGGCAAGTCCCATCGTTCCTGTCCTTACAGCAGATGGTTCGGTCAGGATTTGTGGCGACTACAAAGCCACCATTAACCGAGTGTCGCTGCAAGACCAATACCTGCTCCCGAGAGCGGAGGACCATTTTGCCACGCTGGCAGGTGGCAAGCTGTTCACTAAGTCGGACCTCACTTCGGCCTACATGACTCAGGAACTGGCTGAAGAATCCAAGCTTCTGACCACCATCACGACACACAAAGGATTATTTATCTACAACAGGTGTCCGTTTGGCATTCGTTCGGCGGCAGCTATCTTTCAGCGGAACATGGAAAGCTTGCTCAAATTCATTCCTGGAACAATCGTATTCCAATACGGCATCCTTATAACGGGTCGAGACACTGAGGAACACCTCCACAACCTGGAGGCGGTGCTACGCCGACTGGATCGGGTAGGCTTGCGGCTGAAAAAGGCCACGTGTGTGTTTTTGGCTCCAGAGGTCAAGTTTTTGGGCAGGAGGGTTACCGCAGACGGGATCTGGCCCACTGAATCAAAAACAGAGGCGATCCACCGGGCGCCCAGGCCTGGCAACACGTCGGAGTTGCGATCATTCCTGGGACTTTTGAACTGTTTCGGGAACTTTCTGCCGAACTTAAGCACATTGTTGGAGCCGTTACACATGCTCCTGTGTAAAGGTTGCGAATGGCTTTGGGGGGGACTGTCAAGAACGGACTTTCAATAAGGCAAGGAACCTGCTATGTTCTAACAAACTTTGTATGACCCGTGTAAAAAACTGGTTTTAACATGCGATGCATCGTCCTACGGGGTTGGGTGTGTGTTGCAGCAGGGTAACGATGACGGCCAACTCCAACCGGTGGCTTACGCCTCCAGGTCGCTCTCCCAGGCAGAGCGTGGATACGGCATGGTCGAGAAGGAAACACTCGCTTGTGTTTACGGTGTGAAAAAGATGCACCAGTACCTTTTCAGTAGACGGTTCAAGCTAGAGACGGACCACAAGCCGTTAACATCCCTGTTGTCCGACAGCAAGGCTGTCAATGCCAATGCGTCAGCTCGCATACAGCGATGGGCTCTCACGCTGACTGCGTATGACTACACCGTACGGCACCGGCCAGGCACCGAAAATTGCGCTGACCCGCTCAGCAGGCTCCCACTGGCCACCGCCGATGGGGCAGCGGAGCAAAGCGCTGAGGTGGTCATGGCCGTTGAGGCTTTTGACACCGCAGGCTCCCCCATCACAGCCCGCCAGATCAAACTCTGGACCAACAGAGAACCCCCTCCTATCCATGATAAGGAGATGTGTCCTGACTGGAGACTGATGGATGAGCTCTGCATCCAAGCCGACTGCCTGCTATGGGGCAGCCGGGTAGTCATGCCCCAGAAAGGCAGGGAAGCGTTCATCAGGGAACTCCACAGTGAGCACCCTGGCATCGTGTTAATGAAGGCCATTGTCCGGTCACACGTATGGTGGCCGGGGATTGACTCAGACCTGGAACACTGGGTTCGCAGGTGCACGACGTGTGCCCAGCTGGGCAATGCCCCCAGGGAGGCCCCACTCAGCCCGTGGCCCTGGCCCACCAGGCCATGGTAACGTATTCACGTGGACTATGCGGGCCTGTTCATGGGGAAAATGTTCCTGATCATTGTCGATGCATATTCGAAATGGATCGAGTGCATCATATTGAACTCGTGCACGACATCCATCAATGTGGAGAGTCTGCGTATGGTTTTCGCGAACCACGGCTTGCCGGACATCCTGGTCAGCGACAATGGCCCGTGTTTCACCAGCCATGAATTCCAGGGCAATGGTATCAAACACGTCCGGACAGCGCCGTTCAAGCCGGCTTCCAATGGCCAGGCGGAACGTGCGGTCTAAGTCATAAAACAGGGCATGCTACGCATCCAAGGACCCTCCCTTCAGTACCGCCTATCGCGCCTCCTGCTGGCCTACAGGTCCTGCCCGTACTCGCTCATGGGAGTCCCGCCAGCGGAACTCCTCATGAAGCGCACGCTTAAAACACGGCTGTCCCTCATCCACCCAGCCCTGGCAGACATTGTTGCGGGCAAGCGCCAGTCCCAAACTGAGTTATATGATCGAAACTCAAGGGGGAGGTGTATAGAAATAGATGACCTGGTATTTGTTCTTAACCCTGCTTTGGGACCCAAGTGGCTTGAGGGCACCGTAATTGGCAAAGAAGGGAATAGGGTCATAGTGGTCAGACTAAACAATGGGCAGATATGCCGCAAACACTTGAACCAAGTAAAGAAAAAGTTCAGCATAGACACGGAGGAACCTGAAGAAGAGCATGAGATGTCACCCATACCACTGCCAGTGGATGAGCAACGAGGACAATCCACAGCATGCACAGTCCCTGCGGCCAGCCCGGACAGGCCGGAATCACCTCGGGTGACAGAGACACGTGCCGAGGCTCAGCCACCAGACCCACAACTGCGGCGCTCCACGAGAGAGCGTCGACCACCCGATAGACTTAACCTTTGACACAAAAAGACGTAAGGGGAGAGGTGATGTCATGTATGTAACCATCATGCAACGGTAATCTTCATGTAACTGTAACCTTCATGCAACTCCTGTACACTGTACTTATACCCTAGAAATGCACATCCTGACCACAGTGGGTGAACTCACCTGGGTTTCCAAATATCAAAGGGGAGGTCCCACCCAGGGTCAGCACTCCTTGGTCCTGGGAATAAAGTTAAGGTCACGTAGTGACTGTGTCTGCAGTACATGCCTCGTGTGAATTTGTAGTACGGTGCAGGGACACCACAATTTCTGTTTCAAGAGTAACAGAAACTTGGGAACGATTGCAAGATATTCAAACGATAAAAAAATGCTAGAAAGCTGAAATTTGCAGGGCTATGGGGAAAGAGCAGGGGGGTGGGACTAATTGGATAGCTCTTTCACAGAGCCGGCACAGGCACGATGGGTGGAATGGCTCCTTACTGTGTTGTGAGATTCTAGGATTCTATAAATGCAGGAATTGTCAAAGTACACAGCAGGCATCTGAAAGGGAAAAGGTCGGTCAACATTTCGGGTGGGCTCCTCTGTCACAATAGTCCTACCTGAAACATTACCGTTCTTTCCCTCGGGCACTTTCGCTGGGAACTTCCTCTCCTGATCGGCACCCGTGACATCAACAGAATACTGTAGGTGGAAACACCAGGAACGCTGATCTTCCAGCTAAATTATGGTGGTCAGTCGGGAGGAAATTACCAGTGGCTGTTGTTAGCATTTTCTCTATTGAAGGGATCAGGTGAATTCATCAAACATGAGATCAAAGTGCAAGGGATTTGTGTTCTCTGAAAGGTCAAGTATGATTCCTGCCTTTCTCTCAGTGCTGCATCTCCGTTACTGTGAATTCCATGCAGTGCAATTCATTGCACGAGTTCCAAGATATCCTGAAGAGCTGGTGAATATGTGATTAGGAGCGAGGTTGGGCTGTAATGATGAGTACAAATAGAGATGATAGAGTGCTGTGCCAAGAAAGGTGGCCATGCTATAAGACATGCCAGAGTCAAAATCAGCAATACCATCAGAAAAGCTGACAACCTCAACAACAGCAATTTATATCTATCGAGTACCTTTAAATTTTTGAAATATCCCAAGTCGCTTCTCAGGAGCGTTATAAGACAAAATTTGACACCGAGCCACATAAGGAGATATTAGGGCAGATGACGAGGTAGGTTTTAAGGAGCATCTTAAAGGAGGAAAAAGGGTTGGACAGGCAGAGGGGTTTGGCGAGGGAATTCCGGAGCTTAGAGACTTGGCAGTTGAAGGCATGGCCACCAATGTTAGAGTGTTTGAAATCGGGGATGCTCAAGTGGTCAGAATTAGAGGAACGCAGAGATTTCAGAGGGTTGTGGGGCTGGAGGAGATTACAGAGATAGGGAGGGGCGAGGCCATGGAGGGATTCGAAAACAAGGACGGGAATTTTAAAATTGAGGCATTGCTTAACCAGGAATGAAGGTCAGCGAGCACAGGGGTGATGGGTGAGTAGGTGCGGGTTAGGACACGGGCAGCAGAGTTTTCAATGACCTCAAGTTTATGTCGGGTCAAATGTGGGAGGCATGCCAGGAGTGCTTTGGAATCGTCAAGTCTAGAGGTAACAAAGGCATGGATGAGGATTTCGGCAGCAGATGAGCTGAGTCAGGGGCAGAGACGGGCGATGTTCCCAAGGTGGAAATAGGCGGTCTTAGTGATGGCGGGATATGTGGTTGCGAACAGTCTGGTTCAGCCTCAGACAGTTGCCAGGGAGAGAGATGGAGTCGGTGGCTAGGGAATGGAGTTTGTGGCCGAGACCAAATACAATGGCTTCGGTCTTCCCAATACTTAGTTGGAGGAAATTTTTGCTCATCCAGTACTGGATCTCGGACAAGTAGTAAGACAATTTAGATACAGTGTAGGGATCGGGAGAAGTGGTAATGAGGTAGAGCTGGGTTCATCAGCGTACATGTGGAAACTGACACTGTGTTTTTGGATGATATCGCCAAGGGGCAACATGTCGATGAGAACTAGGAGGGGCCAAGGATAGATCCTCGGGGGACACCAGCGGTAACGATGCGGGAGCGGGAAGAGAAGCCATTGCAGATGATTCTCTGGCTACGATTAGATGAATAAGAATGGAACCAGGCGAGTGCAGTCCCACCAGCTAGACAACAGTGGAGTTGGAGAAGGATGTTTGTCACCCGTATCAAAGACTGCAGACAGGTAGAGAAGGACGAGTGGGATAGTTAACATAGAAACAGAGAAAGTAGGTGCAGGAGTAGGCCATTCGGCTCTTCGAGTCTACACCACCATTCAATATGATCATGCAACTTCAGTACCCCATTCCTGCTTTCTCTCCATACCCCTTGATCCCTTTAGCCATAAGGGCCACATCTAACTCCCTTTTGAATATATCTAACGAACTGGCCTCAACAACTTCCTGTGAGAGAGAATTCTGAGTGACGAAGTTTCTCCTCATCTCGGTTCTAAATGGCTTACCCCTTATCCTTAGACTGTGACCCTTGGTTCTGGACGTCCCCAACATCGGGAACATTCTTCCTGCATCTAACCTGTCCAGTCCCATCAGAATTTTATATGTTGCTATGAGATTCCCTCTCATTCTTCTAAATTCCAGTAAAAATAAGCTTAGTCGATCCAGTCATTCTTCATATGTCATTCCTGCCATCCTGGGAATCAGTCTAGTGAACCTTTGCTGCACTCCCTCAATAGAAAGAATGTCCTTCCTCAGATTAGGAGACCAAAATTGTACACAATATTCAAGGTGTGGCCTCACCAAGGCCCTGTACAACTGCAGTAAGACCTCCATGCTCCTATACTCAATTCCTTTCGCAATGAAGGCCAACATGCCATTTGCCTTCTTCACCGTCTGCTGTACCTGCATGCCAATTTTCAATGACTGATGTACCATGACACCCAGGTCTCGTTGCACCTCCCCTTTTCCTAATCTGTCACCATTCAGATAATATTCTGCCTTCCTGTTTTTGCCACCGAAGTGGATAACTTCACATTTATCCACATTATACTGCCTCTGCCATGCATTTGCCCATTCACCTTACCTGTCCAAGTCACCCTGCAGCCTCTTAGCATCCTCCTCACAGCTCACACTGCCACCCAGCTTAGTGTCATCTGCAAACTTGGAGATATTACATTCAATTCCTTCATCTAAACCATTAATGTATATTGTAAATCGCTGGGATCCCAGCACTGAACCTTGCGGTACACCACTCGTCATTGCCTGCCATTCTGAAAAAGACCTGTTTATTCCTACTCTTTGCTTCCTGTCTGCCAACCAGTTCTCTATCCACGTCAATACATTACCCCCAATACCACGTGCTTTAATTTTGCACACCAATCTCTTGTGTGGGACCTTGTCAAAAGCCTTTTGAAAGTCCAAATACACCACATCCACCGGTTCTCCCTTGTCCACTCTACTAGTTACCTTCTCAAAAAATTCTAAAAGATTTGTCAAGTATGATTTCCCTTTCATAAATCCATGCTGACTTAGACCAATCCTGTCACTGCTTTCCAAATGCGCTGCTATTACATCTTTAATAATTGATTCCAACATTTTCCCCACTACTGATGTCAGGCTAACCGGTCTATAATTACCCGTTTTCTCTCTCCCTCCTTTTTTAAAAAGTGGTGTTACATTAGCTACCCTCCAGTCCATAGGAACTGATCCAGAGTCGATAGACTGTTGGAAAATGATCACCAATGCATCCACTATTTCTAGGGCCACTTCCTTAAGTACTCTGGGATGCAGACTATCAGGCCCTGGGGATTTATCGGCCTTCAATCCCATCAATTTCCCTAACACAATTTCCTGACTTATAAGGATTTCCTTCAGTTCCTCCTTCTCGCTAGACCCTCAGTCCCCTAATATTTCCGGAAGGTTATTTGTGACTTCCTTTGTCACAGTCATATAGGATGTCATTTGTTACTTTTGTTTTTGTTGTTGGGTTATTTTGTAATAGTTGATTTCATTGCGAATGAATCAAAATATCTAACAATGTTACCTGTGCAATTCATGTCTTGACGGGCCCACTGATGAATGGCCCTTCTTCCTAACAAAACAACAAATGTTTGGTGAATACTATTTTTTGAAGGCACTGCTCCCTTTGAAGCTTGTTCGTTCTGCTGGCAGTTTTATTGCAGCTGGAAGAGGGCCGTAGAAGTGAGCAATTGTTAATATAACTGTGGGTGAGACTCTTCTCTCTAGGCTATCACCATCTACAGCTCGGTGAGGTAAACAGTTAATTAATTTCAGAGATTTATTGATCTGTTCAGCCGCCTTATTCCAATGTGTCGATATAGTGACAACCTCAAGTGCAAAGGGTGAAGCCAGTTAAAGAACTTTAAGGGGTGATTTCACAGTTATGCACTCCCAGTGGGCTGCTGTGCTTGAAGGGTGCATGGGACAAAGATAAGGCGACAATCGAAGTTCTCCAACTATCCACTGGGAGTGCGAGACCGTGGGATCACCACCTTAACCCTGTTGTTTCTGCGAGTTCATGGTGGTGTGGCAGAGCAATTTGGTGATCTTACTGTGAAACAGCTGGTGAGAACAAGGCGTTCAGCGACAGAGAGGTGGCAGAGAAACTCAGGCCCACAACTCTTAACCTTTCTAGCTAAGGACACTCTATCAACTTATGCACTGAGCATGTGCCTCTCATTAATGACCGTGGGGAGGGGTTTGGGGTGCATCTGATCATGTGTCCATCAAAGCACAGAACAGCACTTTGGGGTGACTTCGGGGCAGCGGAGAGACCTTTTTGAATCAGCAAATACTGGCAAGTGGACACTTGTTGTGAAACATTTATGGTGACGTGTCATTTTAGGCTTCATACCACATCCAAAAACAACAACAGCTTGCATTATATAGCGCCTTAAACAACAACAACTTGCATTTATAAGAACGTAAGCATTTGGAGTAGCAGTAGGCCATTTGGCCCCTCGAGCCTGCTCCACCATTTAAAATAAGATCATGGCTGATCTGATGATGGACTCAGCTCCACTTCCCTGCCCGCTCCCCATAACCCTATGTACCCTTATCGCTCAAAAATCTCCGCCTTAAATATATTCAATGACCCAGCCTCCACAGCTTGCTGGGACAGAGAATTCCACAGATTTACAACCCTCTGAGAGAAGAAATTTCTCCTCATCTCAGTTCTAAATGGGCGACCCTTTATTCTTAAACTATGACCCCTAGTTCTGGATTCCCCCACGAGTGGAAACATTCTCTCTGCATTTACCTTGTCGAGCCCCCTGAGTATCTTATATGTTTCGATAAGATCACCTCTCATTCTTCTAAACTCCAATGAGTATCGGTCCAACCTACTCATCCTTTCTTCATAAGTCAACCTCCTCATCTTCAGAATCAACCTAGTGAACCTTCTCTGAACTGCCTCCAGTGCAAGTATATCCTTCCTTAAATAAGGAAACCAAAACTGTATGCAGTACTCTAGGTGTGGTCTCACCAATACCCTGTACAGTTGTAGCAGGACTTCTCTGCTTTTATACTCCAACCCCCTTGCAATTCAGGCCAACATTCCATTTGCCTTCCTGATTATTTGCTGTACCTGCATACTAACTTTTTGTGTTTCATGCACAAGGACCTCCAGGTCCCTCTGTACTGCACCTTTTTGTAGTTTCTCTCCATTTAAATAATAATTTGCTTTTTTATTTTTCCTCTCAAAATGGATAACCTCACACTTCCTCATATTATACTCCATTTGCCAATTTTTTGCCCACTCACTTAGCCTGTCTATATCCTTTTGCAGATTTTTTGTGTCTTCCTCACAACTTGCTTTCCCTCCCATCTTTGTATCATCAGCAAACTTGGCTACATTACACTCAGTCCCTTCATCCAAGTCATTAATATAGATTGTAAATAGTTGAGGCCCCAGCACTGATCCCTGGCACCCTACTAGTTACCGTTTGCCAACCAAAAAATGACCCATTTATCCCAATTCACTGTTTTCTGTTAGTTAGCCAATCCTCTATCCATGCTAATATAGTACCCCCAACCCCGTGAGCTCTTATCTTATGCAGTAACCTTTTATGTGGCAGTTTATCAATGCCTTCTGGAAATCCAAATACACCACTGGTTCCCCCTTATCCACCCTGCTCGTTACATCCTCAAAGAATCCAGCAAATTTGTCAAACATGATTTCCCTTTCATAAAGCCATGCTGACTCTGCTTGACTGTATTATGCTTTTCCAAATATCCTGCAACTGCTTCCTTAATATTGGATACCAGCATTTTACCAACAACAGATATTAGGTTTACTGGTCTATAGATTCCTGCTTTCTGTCTGCCTCTTTTTTTAAATAGGGGCGTTACATTCGCGGTTTTCCAATCCGCTTGGACGTCTCCAGAATATAACGCCTTAAACATAGTAATACATCCCAAAAAGCTCCATAGGAGTGTTATCAAATGAAATTTGACACCAAGCCACATAAGGAGATATCAGGACAGGTGGCCAAAAGATGGTGAAAGAGGTAGGATTTAAGGATCGTGTTAAAGGAGGAGAGAAAGGTAGCGAGGCAGAGAGATTTAGGGAGGGAATTCCAGAGCTTAGGATCCAGGCAGCTGAAGGCAAGGCTGCCAGTGGTGGAATGAAGGAAGTCAGGGATGCTCAGGAGGCCAGAATTGGAGGAGTTCAGAGATCTTGCAGTGATGTACGGCTGACGGAGGTGACAAAGAGAGGAATGGGTGGGGCCATGAATGGATTTGAATACAAGGTGAGAAGTTTAAAATCAAGGCATTGCCGGACCAGAAGCTAATGTAGGTTAGCAAGCACAGGGATGATGCGTGAATGGGACTTGGTGCGAGTTAGGATACGGACAACGGAGTTTTGGTTGCGCTCAATTTCATGGATGGTGGACGATGGGAGGCCGGCCAGGAGAGCATTGGAGCGCAATGGAAACAAACAAACAATCAAACAAACAAAAAAGTTATTTTAATAGTGCAAACATTGGCTCTTCAACTTGAAACATTTCCTCAGCTTTTGTGTACCAACGAGACAGCTCTGTCGACACAGCATGAAAGTGAAGATCTGCGGACCCTGATCCGAGGATAGTGAATCTTGTGATGTATTTGCAGCCATGCATTGTACCATGTAATTACATGTTGCAGCCAACAGATGGGGAAAGCCCGGGAGGCACACATTACTGCACCTCGTGCTGCCTCCCTATATAAAGCAGATTTCACTTTTGGAGCTTACATTAAACCTAAAGGTCACTAGGTGATCAGCTCCAGCAATGAGCCACGTGTGATCATTTCAGTGATAAGCATATGTTTCAACTGGCGACGAGAGTGGGATACTAAAAGTCCCCCGATTATGATGAACGTTAAACTGAACAGCATACCGGTACCAATGGAACTGGACACGGGTGCGAGGCAATCGATCATGAGCCAGAAGGCCTTTGAGAAGTTATGGGCAAACAAGGCGCACAGGCCCAAGCTGAGCCCGATCGACGCGAAGCTGTGCACCTACACCAAAGAGATTATCCCGGTTCTCGGAAGTGCAATGGTTCAGGTGCTGTATGATCGTTCTGTGCATAAATTGCCCCTATGGATTGTTCCCAGTAACGGGGTCATGCTGCGTGGCAGAAGCTGGCTACGGAATTTTAACTGGAAATGGGGCGATGTAAAAGCATTATCGTCAGTGGAGAAAGCCACGTGTGAGCAGGTCTTAGACAAGTTTTCGTTACTGTTCCAGCTTGGCATCGGCAGCTTCACAGGAGCCAAGGTGACAATTCACCTCAGCCCAGACGCGAGACCTGTTCACCACAAGGCCAGAGCAGTCCCTTACATGATGCGGGAGAAAGTAGAAGTCGAACTAGATTGGCTTCAGCGCGAAGGCATTATATCGCCAGTGAAATTTAATGACTGGGCCAGTCCCATTGTCTCCGTTCTTAAAAGTGATGGGACAATTAGAATCTGTGGGGATTATAAAGTAATCATAAACCGAGTATCGTTACAGGATCAGTACCCGCTACCCAAGGCAGAGGATTTGTTTGCGACCCTGTCGGGCGGAAAGCTGTTTTCGAAATTGGACCTCACCTCGGCGTAAATGACCCAGGAGCTGGCGTGCATAAACATACACAAGGGGCTGTTCGTATACAACCGGTGCCCCTTTGGGATCCATTCAGCAGCTGCGATCTTCCAACGAATCATGGAGAGCCTGCTGAAATCTGTCCCGGGAACGGTCGTCTTCCAAGACGACATCTTGATCACCGGACACGACACCTCCATAACCTGGAAGAGGTGCTGCGCCGACTAAATCGAGTAGGTCTAAGATTGAAACGAACCAAATGCATCTTCTTGGCACCAGAGGTGGAATTCCTGGGAAGGAGAATCGCAGCAGATGCCATCAGACCCTCAAACTCCAAGACGAAGGCGATCCAGAAGGTCCTGAGACCATGCAACATGACAGAGCTGCGCTCGTTCCTAGGACTACTGAACTACTTTGGTAACTTTCTGCCTGAGCTGAGCACTTTGCTTGAACCATTACATGTACTGCTCCGTAAGGATGATGACTAGGTCTGGGGTAAAAACTAAGAAATTGTCTTCGTGAAGGCCAGAAACTTATTGTGTTCAAACAAACTACTGGCGCTGTATGATCCCTGTAGGAATCTTGTTTTAGCGTGCGATGTGTCATCCTACGGGATTGGGTGTGTACTTCAGCAAGCGAACGTGTAAGCTCCAACCTGTAGCGTATGCGTCCCGCAACCTTTCCAAGGCTGAAAGGGAGTACAGCATGTTCGAAAAGGAGGCCCTAGCTTGTGTGTACGCAGTTAAAAAAATGCACCGGTGCCTATTTGGCCGGCGGTTCGAACTAGAAACCGATCACAAGCCGCTCACGTCGTTATTCTCTGCGAGCAAAGGCATTAATACCAACGCCTCAGCTCACATTCAGAGGTGGGCATTAACGCTGTCCGCTTACGACTACACGATCCACCACAGACCAGGCACCGATAACTGTGCAGATGCGCTCAGCCGGCTCCTGCTCACCCTCGTCGAGGGTGAAGTGGAGCAGCCCGCGGAATTAGTCATGGCCGCCTTTGAGGGCGAAGGGTCACCCGTCACGCGCGCCAGATAGGAATGTGGATCAGCCAAGAACTACTGCTGTCCCAGGTGAAAAACTGTATGTTAAGTGGAAACTGGGCAACCATGTATGGAGAGATGCATGCCGATTTTAAGCCGTTTCACCGGCACAAGGACGAGTTATCCATCCAGGCTGACTGCATTTTGTGGGGAAATTGCGTAGTCCTGCCCAAGAAGGGCAGAGATTTATTTGTCAAGGATCTCCATAGGACACACCCCGGCATCGTAATGATGAAAGCCATTGCGAGATCGCACATGTGGTGGCCCGGCATCGACGCAGACTTAGAGTCGTGCATACAGCGGTGCAACACATGCGCGCAACTGAACAACGCACCCAGGAAAGCCCCCCTGAGCCTGTGGTCCTGGCCCTCCAAACCCTGGTCCCGCATCAATGTAGACTACGCGGGTCCCTTTCTCGGAAAAATGTTGCTGGTTGCAATTGATGCTTATTCTAAATGGATCGAATGTGTTATAATGTCGTCCAGCCCATCCATCGCCACAATAGAGAGCCTTCGGACAATGATCACCAGCCATGGCCTGCCCGACGTCCTTGTTAGTGACAATGGACCATGCTTCACGAGTTCCAAATTTCGCGAATTTATGTGCTGTAACGGCATTAAGCATGTCAGGTCGGCCCCGTTCAAACCAGCCTCCAATGGCCATGCTGAACAGGCAGAACAGATCATAAAGCAGGGCATGCAGCGAGTGACGGAAGGCCCCTTGCAGACCCATCTGTCTCGCGTGCTGCTTGCTTATCGGACGAGGCCCCATTCACTCACAGGGGTTCCGCCCGCCAAACTCCTCATGAAGAGAACCCTCAAAACAAGGTTGTCCCTCGTGCACCCAGTTTTAAGTGGGATTGTTGAAAACCGGCATCTTAAGCAATGTACATATCATGACCGCAACTCTGTAACACGTTGTATCAACGTCGATGAACCTGTTTTCGTGCTGAACTTTGGTACGGACCCCAAGTGGCTCTCAGGCACTGTAGTAGCTAAAGAGGGGAGTAGGGTATTCGTGGTAAGACTCACTAGTGGCCAAACCTGCAAGAAGCACATCAATCAAACCAAATTGAGGTTCACCGATGATCCAGAACCGCTGGATGATACAGTGACATCGACTTCCAACCACAAGCAACAGAACCGGCGGTTCACCAAGAGACAGAACCGATCGCACCGGATAGATAGTCCGACCAGAGCTGCAGCACCGCAAGGCAGCGGCACTCTGGTCAGGCTGCCCACACCCAACGTCCAACTCAGACGCTCAACCAGAGAGCGCAGACCCCCGGTCAGGCTCGACCTGTAAATCGCATCTAAGACTTGGGGGGAAGTGTTGTGATGTATTTGTAGCCATACTCTGTACCATACATTGTACCATGTAATTACATGTAGCAGCCAACAGATGGGGAAAGCCCAGGAGGCACACATTACTGCACCTCGTGCTGCCTACCTATATAAAGCAGGCACCTCCTGCAGGTTTCACTTTTGGAGTTTACATTAAACCTAAAGGTCACAAGGTGATCAGCTCCATCAATGGGCTACGTGTAATCATTTCAGTAATAACTATATGTATCAAACCTGATGCTGCTGACTCTCAGCATTCTAAACCATGGGAGCCAGCTAAAACACACATATAAACCACTTGTATCACAGTATGCCACAGCCCCTGTGCACCAGACTGAAGGAATTAGGGTCACCCGAGAGGAGTATACAGAAGTTTTACTGTGACTTTCTTCTCCCACCTTCACTCTTCCGTTTAATGCAGTGACTTCACTGTGGATGGGTCAACACCCGGAACTGCCCACCAAACACCATTGTGGGAGCACCTTCACAACATGGACTGCAGTGGTTCAAGGCGAAGGCCCTGCACCAACTTCTTGGGAAAACGAAGGAAGATCAATAAATGTGACCTTGCCAGCACTACCAATATCCCAACAACAACAACAACTTGTATTTATATAGCGCCTTTAACATAGTAAAATGTCCCAAGGCACTTCACAGAAGTGTTATAAGACAAAACAAATAAATTTGACACCGAGCTACTAAAGAAGAAAAGATGACAAAAATCTTGGTCAAAGAGGGAGGTTTTGAAGGAAGAAAGAAAAGTGGAGTGGTTTGGGAGGGCGGTCCAGAGCTTGGGGCCCAGGCAGCCCAAGAACAAACATAATCAAGAACGTTATTAGAATAATGAAAGCTATTTAGTGGAGAGATTCAGTAGAATGGGCCTATACACTCTGAAGTTTAGAAGAATGAGAGGTGATCTCATTGAAACATATAAAATTCTTAGAGGGCTTGACAGGGTAGATGCTGAGAGGCTGTTTCGCCCTGGCAGGAGAGTCCAGAACAAGAGGGTGAGAGGCCATTTAGGTCTGAGAAGAGGAGAAATGTCTTCACTCAGAGGATTGTGAATCTTTGGAATTCTCTACCCTAGAAGGGTATATTCAAGTATATTCAAGACTGTTAGATTTTTGGGCACTAGGGGAATCAAGGAATATGGGGATGGGGCGAGGAAGTGGAGCGAGGTAGAAGATCAGCCATGATCTTATTGAATGGTGGTGCAGACTCGAAGGACCGAATGGCCTACTCCTGCTCCTGTTTTTTATGTTCTTAAATAGGTGGTTAAGTTTGGACAGTGAGCTCAGAGCTGGAGGACACAATTAAAGAGTTCACAATGGTCGAGGCCAAGCACTGAAATGACAGCCGGAAGCAAAATGAAAGTGTGCATGGCGAAGAATAACTTGGCAAAGTACAGTCGAGAAATACCTCCTGCCGGAAGCATCACAAAGGAAGAGATGCAGCAGATAACCAGAAAAGGATGCTGTTGAAGAGACTAGAGCTGGACAAGAGCAGTACAGGACCCACAGAAAGATCTCATAGACTGTGCTTGTCAGGCATATACCCCTGTAAACATGCCTTCAAGAGTAATTGAATTGCAAACCATAAATATCTAAATACCAGAGCACACCATATTTAAATTGGGGAGAAATTACAAAATGTAGTGGTACAGAGGGATCTAGGGTCCTTGTACATGAAACACAAAAAGTTAGCCTGTAGGTACAGCAAGTAATTAGGAAGGCAAATGGAATGTTGGCCTTTATAGAAATATAGAAACATAGAAAATAGGTGCAGGAGTAGGCCATTTGGCCCTTCGAGCCTGCACCCCCATTCAATCAGATCATGGCTGATCATTCGCTCAGTACCCCTTTCCTGCTTTCTCTCCATACCCCTTGATCCCCTTAGCCGTAATGGCCAGATCTAACTCCCTCTTGAATATAGCCAATGAACTGACATCAACAACTCTCTGCGACAGGTAATTCCACAGGTTAACAACTCTCTGAGTGAAGAAGTTTCTCCTCATCTCAGTCCTAAATGACCTACCCCTTATCCTGAGACTGTGTCCCCTGATTCTGGACCTCCTCAACATCAGGAACATTCTTCCCACATCTAACTTGTCCAGTCCCGTCAGAATCTTATATGTTTCTATGAGATCCCCTCATCATTCTAAACTCCAGTGTATAAAGGTCCAGTCATCCCATGAATCAGTCTGGTGAATCTTCGCTGCACTCCCTCAATAGCAAGAACGTCCTTCCTCAGATTAGGAGACCAAAACTGAGCACAATATTCAAGGTGAGACCCCACCAAGGCCCTGTACAACTGCAATAAGACCTCCCTGCTCCTATACTCAAATCCCCTAGCTATGAAGGCCAACATACCATTTGCCTTCTTCACCGCCTGCTGTATCTGCATGCCAACCTTCAATGATTGATGAACCATGACACCCAGGTCTCGTTGCACCTCCATTTTTCCTAAACTGCCGTCATTCAGATAATCTGCCTTCGTGTTTTTGCCCCCAAAGTGGATAACCTCACATTTATCCACATTATACTGCATCTGCCATGCATTTGCCCATTCACCTAACCTGTCCAAGTCACCCTGCAGCCTCTTAGCGCCCTCCTCACAGCTCACACTGCCACCCAGTCACCCAGTTTAGTGTCATCTGCAAACTTGGAAATATTATACTCAATTCCTTCATCTAACTCATTAATGTATATTGTAAATAGCTGGGGTCCCAGCACTGAGCCCTGTGGCACTCCACTAGTCACTCTCTGCCATTCTGAAAAGAACCCGTTTATCCCGACTCTCTACTTCCTGTCTGCTAACCAGTTCTCTATCCACGTCAGTACATTACCCCCAATACCATGTGCTTTGATTTTGCACACCAATCTCTTGTGTAGGACCTTGTCAAAAGCCTTTTGAAATTCCCAATACACCACATCCATTGGTTCTCCCTTGTCCACTCTACCAGTTACATCCTCAAAAAATTCCAGAAGATTTGTCAAGAATGATTTCCCTTTCATAAATCCATGCTGACTTGGACCGATCCTGTCACTGCTTTCCAAATGCGCTGCTATTTCATCCTTAATAATTGATTCCAACATTTTCCCCACTACTGATGTCAGGCTAACTGGTCTATAATTACCCGTTTTCTCTCTCCCTCCCTTTTTAAAAAGTGGTGTTACATTAGGTTCATTAGCTACCCTCCAGTCCATAGGAACTGATTCAGAGTCGATAGTGTAGTGTCTCTGCACCTTGTTACAAACTCACACGAGGCATGTATATATCAGACACGGTCACTCTGTGACCTTCACTTTATTCCCAGGACCAAGGAGTGCTGACCCTGGGTGGGACCTCCCCTTTTATACCTGGAAACCCAGGTGAGAAGTGTCTCCCGCAAGCTCACCCCCTGTGGTTAGGGTGTGCCTTTCAAGGGTACAGGTACAGTGTGCATGAGTTACAGTTACATAACTATTGTCATTGCATGACAGATAGATGACAGATAGACTATTCGAAAATGATCACCAATGCATCCACTATTTCTAGGGCCACTTCCTTAAGTACTCTGGGATGCAGACTGTCAGGCCCTGGGGATTTATCGGCCTTCAATCCCATCAAGTTCCCGAACACAATTTCCCGCCTAATAAGGATATCCTTCAGTTCCTCCTTCTCACTAGACCCTCGGTCCCCTAGTATTTCCGGAAGATTATTTGTGTCTTCCTTCGTGAAGACAGAACCAAGGTATTTATTCAATTGGTCTGCCATTTCTTTGTTCCCCTTTATAAATTCACCTGAATCTGACTGCAAGGGACCTACGTTTGTCTTCACTAATCTTTTTCTCTTCATATATCTGTAGAAGCTTTTGCAGTCAGTTTTTATGTTCCCTGCAAGCTTCTTTTCGGACTCTATTTTCTCTCTCCTAATTAAACCCTTTGTCCTCCTCTGCTGAATTCTAAATTTCTCCCAGTCCTCAGGTTTGCTGCTTTTTCTGGCCAATTTATATGCTTCTTCCTTGGATTTAACACTATCCTTAATTTCCCTTATTAGTCACGGTTGAGCCACTTCCCCATTTTATTTTTACTCCAGACAGGGATGTACAATTGTTGAAATTCATCCATGTGACCTTTAAATGTTTGCCATTGCCTATCCACCGTCAACCCTTTAAGTATCATTTGCCAGTCAATTCTAGCCAATTCACGCCTCATACCAGCGAAGTCACCTTTCCTTAAGTTCAGGACCCGAGTTTCTGAATTAACTGTGTCACTCTCCATCTTAATAAAGAATTCTACCGTATTATGGTCACTCTTCCCCAAGGGGCCTCGCACAACAAGATTGCTAATTAGTCCTTTCTCATCACACATCACCCAGTTTAGGATGGCCAGCTCACTAGTTGGTTCCTTGACATAATGGTCTAGAAAACCATCCCTAATACACTCCAGGAAATCCTCCTCCACCGCATTGCTACCAGTTTGGTTAGCCCAATCAATATGTAGATTTAACCAGCAATGCCACCCCGCCTCCTTTTCCTTTCTGTCTATCCTTCGTAAATGTTGAATACCCCTGGATGTTGAGTTCCCAGCCTTGGTCACCCTGGAGCCATGTCTCTGTGATGCCAATTACATCATAACCATTAACTGCTATCTGCGCAGTTAATTCGTCCACCTTATTCCGAATACTCCTCGCATTGAGGCACAGAGCCTTCAGGCTTGTCTTTCGAACACACTTTGCCCCTTTAGAATTTTGCTGTAATGTGGCCCTTTTTGCTTTTTGTCTTGGGTTTCTTTGCCCTCCACTTTTACTTTTACTTCTTTCTATCTTCTGCTTTTGCCCCCATTCGACTTCCCTCTGTCTCCCTGCATCGGTTCCCATCCCCCTGCCATATTAGTTCAACTCCTCCTCAACAACACTGGCAAACACTCCCCCAAGGAAATTGGTTCCAGACCTGCCCAGGTGCAGACTGTCCGGTTTGTACTGGTCCCAACTGCCCCAGAACCGGTTCCAATGTCCCAGGAATTTGAATCCCTCCCTTCTTCACCACTCCTCAAACCACGTATTCATCTGCGCTATCCTGCGATTCCTACTCTGACTAGCACGTGACACTGGTAGCAATCCTGAGATTACTACTTTTGAGGTCCTACTTTTTAAGTTAGCTCCTAGTTTCCTAAATTCGTCTTGTAGGACCTCATCCCGTTTTTTACCTGTATCATTGGTACCTATATGCACCACGACAACTGGCTGATCACCCTCTCTTTTCAAAATGTCCTGCATCTGCTCCGAGACATCCTTGATCCTTGCACCAGGAAGGCAACATACCATCCAGGAGACTCGGTTGCGGCCGCAGAAACGTCTATCTATTCCTCTTACAATCGAATCCCCTATCACTATAGATCTCCCACTCTTTTTCCTGCCCTCCTGTGCAGCAGAGCCACCCACGGTGCCATGAACTTGGCTGCTGCTGCTCTCCCCTGATGAGTCATCCTCCCCAATGGAACCCAAAACAGTGTATCTGTTTTGCAGGGGGATGACCGCACGGGACCCCTGCATTACCTTCCTTGCACTGCTCTTGCAAGGGGGATGGAATATAAAAGTAGGGAAGTCCTGCTGCAACTGTACAGGGTGTTGGTAAGACACACTAGGAGTACTGCATACAGTTTTGGTCCTGTCATATGAAGAAAGGTTGAGCAAGTTGGGCCTATACTCATTGGAGTTCAGAAGACTTAGAGGTGATCTTATTGAAACCTTTAAGATTCTGAGGAGGCTTGATAGAGTAGATGCAGAGATGTTTCCACTCATGGGGGAATCTAGAACTAGGGGGCATAGTTTCAGAATAAAGGGCTGCCCATTTAAAACGGAAATGAGGAGGAATTTCTTCTCTGAGGGTCGTGAATTTTTGGAATTCTCTGCCCCAGAGAGCTGTGGAGGCGGGGTCATTGAATATATTTAATGCAGAAAAAGTCAGATTTTTGAATGATAAAGGAGTTAAAGGTTATGAGGAGCGGGCAGGGAAGTGGAACTGAGTCCATGATCAGATCAGCCATTGAATGGCGGAGTAGGCTCGAGGGGCCAAATGGCCTACTCCTGCTCCTATTTCTTATGTTCTTATGTAAGACCCCTTTCCGAGCATGTCTGTCCTTTTCTACCCAGCTGCTCAATTGTCAATGCCATCCCAAGGCCGAAAGTTGAGGGAAAGTTGGCTGGATTTTCCTCCATGCTTCTGCCCACCTGCCACCACCTGATGACTCAGCCTCCACTTCCCTCCCCCTGCTGGGTCTCCCTGCGCACCACATGTGGGTGGTGGGGGCAGACCCTCGGTCTCCAATGGATTTTCTCCTCTGTCTGTGCATGTTGTTGCAGCTTTCTTGGGTCGCCATGCCACTGAGGTTCCCCCATGGCGGGAAGGGGCCTTGTGGCAGCCTCCGCTCCCTCCATTCTGGCTCCCTTTCTTTGTAAGCCTCCGTCTCTGCCTCTTTAACCGCCTGGCTGCCTATTCTGGTGCAGCAGCAGCTTGATTCTTGGCGGTGGGAATCCCTCCAGGAGCCCGCTGTGTGAGCCAACCCAAGGAAAGTGGCTCATGGTTGTGCCGGTGCTCGATGGGAAGGCGGAAGACAGTGAATTATTCATCCAAACCTGACAGTAAGAATGAACATTTGTAAAGTTCATGTGATGGAAGTAGAGGGCCGCCATGTCTTAAACCAAACATTTCTGTGTGTTATCTCTATTTATCACATGACCTTACAGAGACAAAGCAATGTGATTTAAAGATGGGCTTCAGGCAGCAATATTTTCAGAAGAAATAGAAACAGAAAATGCTGGAAACATTCAGGCGGTCAGGCAGAAAACATCGACCCGTTGGTTAACTCTGTTTCTCTCTCCACAGATGTTGCCTGACCTGCTGAGTACTTCCAGCATTTACTGTTTTTATTGCAGATTTCGTATTATTTTGCTTTTATATATTTTTTAAGCATTCAGTTGTCTTGTCCCGGGAATAAAAACCAATATGCAAGATTATCTCCAGATAGGCAATAGGTTTGTTGGAAGAAGGCCAGGCTTTGGTGGTGGAACTGCCTGATGAGAAACTGATCAGGTGAACTCCGTGAGCAGCATTTCATGTTTCTGAAAGGTTGATATCTGCAAGTTTGCAGACAGGGTGAAGATGAAATAGATACACTGCTTTGAGTACTGTTGAGGGGGATGACTCATCAGGGGAGGGCAGCAGCAGCCAAATTCATGGCACCGTGGCTGGCTCTGTTGCACAGGAGGGCAGGAAAAAGAGTGGGAGAGCGATAGTGATAGGGGATTCGATTGTAAGGGGAATAGATAGGCGTTTCTGCGGCTGCAACCGAGACTCCAGGATGGTATGTTGCCTCCCTGGTGCAAGGGTCAAGGATGTCTCGGAGCGGGTGCAGGACATTCTAAAACGGGAGGGAGAACAGCCAGTTGTCGTGGTGCACATTGGTACCAACGACATAGGTAAAAAAAGGGATGAGGTCCTACGAAACGAATTTAAGGAGCTAGGAGCTAAATTAAAAAATAGGACCTCAAAAGTAGTAATCTCGGGATTGCTACCAGTGCCACGTGCTAGTCAGAGTAGGAATCGCAGGATAGCACAGATGAATACGTGGCTTGAGCAGTGGTGCAGCAGGGAGGGATTCAAATTCCTGGGGCATTGGAACCAGTTCTGGGGGAGGTGGGACCAGTGCAAACCGGACGGTCTGCACCTGGGCAGGACCGGAACCAATGTCCTAGGGGGAGTGTTTGCTAGTGCTGTTGGGGAGGAGTTAAACTAATATGGCAGGGGGATGGGAACCAATGCAGGGAGACAGAGGGAAACAAAAAGGAGACAAAAGCAAAAGAGAGAAAGGAGATGAGGAAAAGTGGAGGGCAGAGAAATCCAAGGCAAAGAACAAAAAGGGCCACTGTACAGCAAAATTCTAAAAGGACAAAGGGTGTTAAAAAAACAAGCCTGAAGGCTTTGTGTCTTAATGCAAGGATATCCGTAATAAGGTGGATGAATTAACTGTGCAAATAGATGTTAACAAATATGATGTGATTGGGATTACGGAGACGTGGCTCCAGGATGATCAGGGCTGGGAACTCAACATCCAGGGGTATTCAACATTCAGGAAGGATAGAATAAAAGGAAAAGGAGGTGGGGTAGCATTGCTGGTTAAAGAGGAGATTAATGCAATAGTCAGGAAGGACATTAGCTTGGATGATGTGGAACCTATATGGATAGAGCTGCAGAACACCAAAGGGCAAAAAACGTTAGTGGGAGTTGTGTACAGACCTCCAAACAGTAGTAGTGATGTTGGGGAGGGCATCAAACAGGAAATTAGGGGTGCATGCAATAAGGGTGCAGCAGTTATAATGGGTGACTTTAATATGCACATAGATTGGGCTAACCAAACTGGAAGCAATACGGTGGAGGAAGATTTCCTGGAGTGCATAAGGGATAGTTTTCTAGACCAATATGTCGAGGAACCAACTAGGGGGGAGACCATCTTAGACTGGGTGTTGTGTAATGAGAGAGGATTAATTAGCAATCTCGTTGTTCGAGGCCTCTTGGGGAAGTGTGACCATAATATGGTGGAATTCTGCATTAGGATGGAGAATGAAACAGTTAATTCAGAGACCATGGTCCAGAACTTAAAGAAGGCTAACTTTGGAGGTATGAGGCGTGAATTGACTAGGATTGATTGGCGAATGATACTTCAGGGGTTGACTGTGGATGTGCA
Source organism: Pristiophorus japonicus (assembly GCF_044704955.1). Classification (NCBI taxonomy): domain Eukaryota; kingdom Metazoa; phylum Chordata; class Chondrichthyes; family Pristiophoridae; genus Pristiophorus; species Pristiophorus japonicus. The sequence goes on from NC_091983.1 coordinate 249,430,982, forward strand.
ATGGCAGACATTTAGAGACCGCATGGATGAACGACAACAATTGTACATTCCTGTCTGGTGTAAAAATAAAAAAGGGAAGGTGGCTCAACCTTCTATCAAGGGAAATCAGGGATAGTATTAAAGCCAAGGAAGTGGCATACAAATTGGCCAGAAATAGCAGCGAACCTGGGGACTGGGAGAAATTTAGAACTCAGCAGAGGAGGACAAAGGGTTTGATTAGGGCAGGGAAAATGGAGTACGAGAAGAAGCTTGCAGGGAACATTAAGACGGATTGCAAAAGTTTCGATAGATATGTAAAGAGAAAAAGGTTAGTAAAGACAAACGTAGGTCCCCTGCAGTCAGAATCAGGGGAAGTCATAATGGGGAACAAAGAAATGGCGGACCAATTGAACAAGTACTTTGGTTCGGTATTCACGAAGGAGGACACTAACAACCTTCCGGATATAAAAGGGGTCAGAGGGTCTAGTAAGGAGGAGGAACTGAGGGAAATCCTTATTAGTCGAGAAATTGTGTTGGGGAAATTGATGGATTGAAGGCCGATAAATCCCCAGGGCCTGATGGACTGCATCCCAGAGTACTTAAGGAGGTGGCCTTGGAAATAGCGGATGCATTGGCAGACATTTTCCAACATTCCATTGACTCTGGATCAGTTCCTATTGAGTGGAGGGTAGCCAATGTAACCCCACTTTTTAAAAAAGGAGGGAGAGGGAAAACAGAATTATAGATCGGCCAGCCCGACATCGGTAGTGGGTAAAATGATGGAATCAATTATTAAGGATGTCACAGCAGCACACTTGGAAAGAGATGACATGATAGGTCCAAGTCAGCATGGATTTGTGAAAGGGAAATCATGCTTGACAAATCTTCTGGAATTTTTTGAGGATGTTTCCAGTAGAGTGGACAAGGGAGAATCAGTTGATGTGGTATATTTGGACTTTCAGAAGGCTTTCAACAAGGTCCCACACAAGAGATTAATGTGCAAAGTTAAAACACATGGGATTGGGGGTAGTGTACTGACGTGGATTGAGAACTGGTTGTCAGACAGGAAGCAAAGAGTAGGAGTAAATGGGTACTTTTCAGAATGGCAGGCGGTGATTAGTGGGGTACCGCAAGGTTCTGTGCTGGGGCCCCAGCTGTTTACATTGTACATTAATGATTTAGACGAGGGGATTAAATGTAGTATCTCCAAATTTGCGGATGACACTAAGTTAGGTGGCAGTGTGAGCTGCGAGGAGGATGCTGTGAGGCTGCAGAGCGACTTGGATAGGTTAGGTGAGTGGGCAAATGCATGGCAGATGAAGTATAATGTGGATAAATGTGAGGTTATCCACTTTGGTGGTAAAAACAGAGAGACAGACTATTATCTGAATGGTGACAGTTTAGGAAAAGGGGAGGTGCAACGAGACCTGGGTGTCATGGTACATCAGTCATTGAAGGTTGGTATGCAGGTACAGCAGGCGGTTAAGAAAGCAAATGGCATGTTGGTCTTCATAGCGAGGGGATTTGAGTACAGGGGCAGGGAGGTGTTGCTACAGTTGTACAGGGCCTTGGTGAGGCCACACCTGGAGTATTGTGTACAGTTTTGGTCTCCTAACTTGAGGAAGGACATTCTTGCTATTGAGGGAGTGCAGCAAAGGTTCACCAGACTGATTCCCGGGATGGCGGGACTGACCTATCAAGAAAGACTGGATCAACTGGGCTTGTATTCACTGGAGTTCAGAAGAATGAGAGGGGACCTCATAGAAACGTTTAAAATTCTGATGGGTTTAGACAGGTTAGATGCAGGAAGAATGTTCCCAATGTTGGGGAAGTCCAGAACCAGGGGTCACAGTCTAAGGATAAGGGGTAAGCCATTTAGGACCGAGATGAGGAGAAACTTCTTCACCCAGAGAGTGGTGAACCTGTGGAATTCTCTACCACAGAAAGTTGTTGAGGCCAATTCACTAAATATATTCAAAAAGGAGTTAGATGTAGTCCTTACTACTAGGGGAATCAAGGGGTATGGCGAGAAAGCAGGAATGGGGTACTGAAGTTGCATGTTCAGCCATGAACTCATTGAATGGCGGTGCAGGCTAGAAGGGTCGAATGGCCTACTCCTGCACCTATTTTCTATGTTTCTAAATGCACTGAAGCCGATTTTTTTGACTGGCAGGATTTGCGGGCAGGATTTGCATGCGGAGTCTGAGGGATCGGATATCCTGCAATCTCACCCGGCCCCTGCCGATCTGTCTGTGTGCCCATGTCATTTCACATCCTCTTTCTTTATTGGCTGCCCTTGTTGCACTAAGGGTCAACCACATAGTGGGTGACTGGAGTCACGTGGAGTCACTTATAAGGATGCCAAGTTCCCGTTACTGAAGGACATTAGTGAACCAGTTGGGTTTTTAAACAAACCACCATCATTTCAGACATTTTTCAGGTGCCACAAATTACTAGATTTATTGCATTTGGTTTCACAATTGGTCTCGGTGGGATTTGAACTCTCAACCTCTGGGCTGCTAGTCTAACAACAGAACTATTGCGAAAGTCGTATCCTTTGACTGCACACTTGCAGGTAGTGGACTTCTGTCAAATTACTGCACGTCTTCATGCTCAGATATCAGCCTCCATTTAAATGCAGGGCTCGTAAATGCCTGAACTGTGCAGCTGAGCAAGTCTGTGAGATGGCCCTCCAGCCAGCGGATTCCTGCTCTTCCACCTGCTCATGCTCACTCCTAGTCTGTGATTCACTCATTACAACCACCTGAAACTGACTGTCTAAATCTTCTGATGTGGATGTATCTGTGTTGTTATGTGGACTGAGTGAAGTGGATGAGGCCGAAATTGCACGTTTTTTAAGAACTGCTACCGCCTCAAAAAGGCGGCAACGGTGCAGAAAACACTAAGCGCACGGTCGGCGCAGGAGGAGCCGACATTCTCTAAATTGCCCTTCTTTATTTTTGGAGCAATGTGCGGGACCGCCCCAGCCATCTTCCTGCCCCGTCGGGCATGTGTCGACCCCTTAACGACTGGCGCCGACCTCCTTTCCTCCCCGCCTGAGAAATTGCACCGTGGGAAATTGCCCCCGGGAGCGGATCGGCTTTCAGTCGGTGCCACTGACAACTTTCCCCGGCGGGAAGCGTCTTGTGGCTGGGTTGCGCATCCGCACTGCTGCGGCCGCCATTTTATTTTAATTGTCGGCTGACTCCGAAGTTGGCCCGACAATGGCTGCCAAGAGTTCGGCCTGGTACCCCCTCTTGGGTACCGGGCCGCTGGTGCAGCTGAAACTCTCCCTGGTTGGCCAGTGGGTACCACTAAAGGGCTGCAGAGCTCTTGCAGTAGCCCTCCCCTTTAACTGAAGGGGAGGGACGTTCTGACGTGTCAGCGCAGCAACGCATCGCGTTGATGTCATCAACACAGATCGAACAGAGGAGCCTCAAGGCCTGTATACCTCAACACCTGAGTGGGGAACGCATCACTCCATTGGAACCCTATTATTTCAATAGGCGCTTTTGTGCTGAAGGAGTTGGAATTTTTTTCTTTTCCAGAACTTTGAAGAGCAAAACTAGAGGCCATCAATATTACATAGTGACCAAGAAATCAAATCAAGAATTCAGAAGCAACTTCTTTACCCAGCGAGTGGTGAGAATGTGGAACTCGCGACCACAGGAAGCGGTTTAGACGACTAGTATAGATGCATTTAAGGGGGAAGCTAGATAAGCACATGAGGGAGAAAGGAATAGAGGGTTGTGCTGATAGTTAGATGAGGAAGCATGGGAGGAGGCTTGAGTGGCACATAAACACCAGCAAGGGCCTGTTGTACTGAATGGCCTGTTTCTAATCTGTATACTCCAAGGGCCCGAACTTGGGCAGAGCTCAGGCCCGCCCATTTCTCGACGGTTCCCGGGTGGAGCTTCAGTTTTTGTCGCCCACTGCCGCTGGGGCCAGTCGGGCAGGAGTTTCGCCGCGGTTCTGTCGGTGGGAGCAGCAGCGGCAGGCAGCAGGAGTTGGCGGGCATGAGCAGGCGGCGGCAGCAGTGGGCGGTAGGTGCAGGCCTCTTGACGCGGCAAACATCGGAGGACGTGCACCGCGCATCCGCGGGATTTGCGATTTTTTTTTGTAGTTTCTTGTGGGCGATGACATCACTTTTGCCGCATGCGCATGCTCATGAAAACTGTATTCTCACTTGCACCTGCCAGTTGCAGAGAGGTCATATTTGGAGAGAGAAAAACAAAATCATCATCAGCCATCCATCTAGGAAAGTTATAATGAGTACAAAAAAAGCTTCCAAGGCCTGATGGAGGGAAGCCCAGAGCTCCGTGGTTTAATGAGGAGGAGCTGGAGCAATTTGTATCTGAGGTGGAGCGCCGTTATAAAGACCTCACCCGGGATGGTTGTGGCAAACCTCCACCACCCCAATATAAACACATTTGGAGGGAGATTGGTGAGGCTGTGCCCTCAGTGGGCAACATTGTGCAGGATGGAGACCAGTGTCGGAAATGATGGAACAATGTGGTGGTGTCAGCAAGAGTGAACAAAGCAACGGCTGCAGAACAATGGGACACCTCCAGCGAATGTGTCGGTGAGCTGCAAACCCTGCAAACTACCACGTTGCAGAGGAAGATCGATCCACGGTGGATAAGGCTGAATTGCAGACTCGAACTGAGGAGGCAGAAGTGTATGGGGTACCCACCTTCACCACGAAATGTCCACCAATAATGTTAAAAGTTGAACTGAACGGAATTCCACTATCAATGGAACTGGACACTGGTGCGAGTCAGTCCATGATGAGCAACAAGGCACACAGGCCCAAGCTCAGCCCCATTCATACCAAACTAAGGACATAAACCAAGGAACTGATCCCTGTAATTGGCAGTGCAGAATTCAAAGTCTCCTATGGTGGAGCAGAGCACGAACTTCCACTATGGATTGTGCCAGGGGATGGCCCCACACTGTGTGGCAGAAGATGGCTGGGAAAAATCCGCTAGAACTGGGACGACATCTGAGCGTTTTCGTCCGTCGATGACGCCTCATGTGCCCAGGATCTGAGCAAATTTCCATCGTTGTTCGAGCCAGGCATTGGAAGCTTCTCGGGGGGAAAAAGTGCAGATCGATTTGGTTCCCGGTACGCAACCGATCCACCAAAAGGCACATGCGGTACCATATATGATAGAAACATAGAAAATAGGTGCAGGAGTAGGCCATTCGGCCCTTCGAGCCTGCACAACCATTCAATGAGATCATGGTTGATCATTCCCTCAGTACCCCTTTCCTGCTTTCTTTCCATGTCCCTTGATCCCCTTGGCTGTAAGGGCCATATCTAACTCCCTCTTGAATATATCCAAGAACTGGCATCAACAACTCTCTGCGGCAGGGAATTCCACAGTTTAACAACTCTCTGAGTGAAGAAGTTTCTCCTCATCTCAGTCCTAAATGGCCTACCCCTTATACTAAGACTGTGTCCCTGGTTTTGGACTTCCCCAACATTGGAAACATTCTTTCTGCATCTAACCTGTCCCGACCCATCAGAATCTTGTATGTTTCTATGAGATCCCCTCTCATCCTCCTAAACTCCAATGTATAAAGGCCCAGTTGATCCAATCTCTCCTCATATGTCAGTCCTGCCATCCCGGTAATCAGTCTTGTGAACCTTCGCTGCACTCCCTCAATAGCAAGAATGTCCTTCCTCAGATTAGGAGACCAAAACTGAGCACAATATTCCAGGTGTGGCCTCACCAGGTCCTGTACAACTGCAGTAAGACCTCTCTGCTCCTATACTCAAATCCCCTAGCTATGAAGGCCAACATACCATTTGCCTTCTTTACCGCCTGCTGTACCTGTATGCCAACTTTCAATGACTGCTGAACCATGACACCCAGGTCTTGTTGAACCTCCCCTTTTCCTAATCTGCCATCATTCAGATAATATTCTGTCTTCGCGTTTTTGCCCCCAAAGTGGCTACTCTCACATTTATCCACATTATACTGCATCTGCCATGCATTTGCCCACTCACCTAACCTGGCCAAGTCCCTCTACAGCCTCTTAGCATCCTCCTCACATCTCACACTGCCACCCAGTTTAGTGTCATCTGCAAACTTGGAGATATTACACTCAATTCCTTCATTTAAATCATTGATGTATATTGTAAAGAGCTGGGGTCCCAGCACTGAGCCCTGCGGCACTCCACTAGTCACTACCTGCCATTCTGAAAAGGACCCGTTTATCCCGACTCTTTGCTTCCTGTCTGCCAACCAGTTCTCAATCCACGTCAGTATATTACCCCAGTATAATACCATGTGCTTTTATTTTGCACACCAACCTCTTGTGTGGGACCTTGTCAAAAGCCTTTTGAAAGTCCAAATACACCACATCCACTGGTTCTCCCTTGTCCACTCTACATAGAAACATAGAAACATAGAAAATAGGTGCAGGAGCAGGCCATTCAGCCCTTCTAGCCTGCACCGCCATTCAACGAGTTCATGGCTGAACATGAAACTTCAGTACCCACTTCCTGCTTTCACGCCATACCCCTTGATCCCCCGAGTAGTAAGGACTTCATCTAACTCCCTTTTGAATATATTTAGTGAATTGGCCTCAACTACTTCCTGTGGTAGAGAATTCCACAGGTTCACCACTCTCTGGGTGAAGAAGTTTCTCCTTATCTCGGTCCTAAATGGCTTACCCCTTATCCTTAGACTGTGACCCCTGGTTCTGGACTTCCCCAACATTGGGAACATTCTTCCTGCATCCAACCTGTCCAAACCCGTCAGAATTTTAAACGTTTCTATGAGGTCCCCTCTCACTCTTCTGAACTCCAGTGAATACAAGCCCAGTTGATTAAGTCTTTCTTGATAGGTCAGTCCCACCATCCCGGGAATCAGTCTGGTGAACCTTCGCTGCACTCCCTCAACAGCAAGCACGTCCTTCCTCAAGTTAGGAGACCAAAACTGTACACAATACTCCAGGTGTGGCCTCACCAAGGCCCTGTACAACTGTAGTAACACCTCCCTGCCCCTGTACTCAAATCCCCTCGCTATGAAGGCCAATATGCCATTTGCTTTCTTAACCGCCTGCTGTACCTGCATGCCAACCTTCAATGACTGATGTACCATGACACCCAGGTCTCGTTGCACCTTCCCTTTTCCTAATCTGTCATCATTCAGATAATAGTCTGTCTCTCTGTTTTTACCACCAAAGTGGATAACCTCACATTTATCCACATTATACTTCATCTGCCACGCATTTGCCCACTCACCTAACCTATCCAAGTCACTCTGTAGCCTCATAGCATCCTCCTCGCAGCTCACACTGCCACCTAACTTAGTGTCATCCGCAAATTTGGAGATACTACATTTAATCCCCTCGTCTAAATCATTAATGTACAATGTAAACAGCTGGGGCCCCAGCACAGAACCCTGCGGTACCCCACTAGTCACTGCCTGCCATTCCGAAAAGTACCCATTTACTCCTACTCTTTGCTTCCTGTCTGACAACCAGTTCTCAATCCACGTCAGCACACTACCCCCAATCCCATGTGCTTTAACTTTGCACATTAATCTCCTGTGTGGGACCTTGTCGAAAGCCTTCTGAAAGTCCAAATATATCACATCAACTGGTACTCCTTTGTCCACTTTATTGGAAACATCCTCAAAAAATTCCAGAAGATTTGTCAAGCATGATCTCCCTTTTACAAATCCATGCTGACTTGGACCTATCATGTCACCATTTTCCAAATGCGCTGCTATGACATCCTTAATAATTGATTCCATCATTTTACCCACTACTGAGGTCAGGCTGACCGGTCTATAATTCCCTGCTTTCTCTCTCCCTCCTTTTTTAAAAAGTGGGGTTACATTGGCTACCCTCCACTCGATAGGAACTGATCCAGAGTCAATGGAATGTTGGAAAATGACTGTCAATGCATCCGCTATTTCCAAGGCCACCTCATTAAGTACTCTGGGATGCAGTCCATCAGGCCCTGGGGATTTATCGGCCTTCAATCCCATCAATTTCCCCAACACAATTTCCCGACTAATAAAGATTTCCCTCAGTTCCTCCTCCTTAATAGACCCTCTGACCACTTTTATATCCGGAAGGTTGTTTGTGTCCTCCTTAGTGAATACTGAACCAAAGTACTTGTTCAATTGGTCTGCCATTTCTTTGTTCCCCGTTATGACTTCCCCTGATTCTGACTGCAGGGGACCTACGTTTGTCTTTACTAACCTCTTTCTCTTTACATACCTATAGAAACTTTTGCAATCCGCCTTAATGTTCCCTGCAAGCTTCTTCTCGTACTCCATTTTCCCTACCCTAATCAAACCCTTTGTCCTCCTCTGCTGAGTTCTAAATTTCTCCCAGTCCCCAGGTTCGCTGCTATTTCTGGCCAATTTGTATGCCACTTCCTTGGCTTTAATACTATCCCTGATTTCCCTAGATAGCCACGGTTGAGCCACCTTCCCTTTTTTATTTTTACGCCAGACAGGAATGTACAATTGTTGTAATTCATCCATGCGTTCTCTAAATGTCTGCCATTGCCCATCCACAGTCAACCCCTTAAGTATCATTAGCCAATCTATCTTAGCCAATTCATGCCTCATACCTTCAAAGTTACCCTTCTTTAAGTTCTGGACCATGGTCTCTGAATTAACTGTTTCATTCTCCATCCTAATGCAGAATTCCACCATATTATGGTCACTCTTCCCCAAGGGGCCTCGCACAATGAGATTGCTAATTAATCCTCTCTCATTACACAACACCCAGTCTAAGATGGCCTCCCCCCTAGTTGGTTCCTCGACATATTGGTCTAGAAAACCATCCCTTATGCATTCCAGGAAATCCTCCTCCACCGTATTGCTTCCAGTTTGGTTAGCCCAATCTATGTGCATATTAAAGTCACCCATTATAACTGCTGCACCTTTATTGCATGCACTCCTAATTTCCTGTTTGATGCCCTCCCCAACATCACTACTACTGTTTGGAGGTCTGTACACAACTCCCACTAACGATTTTTGCCCTTTAGTGTTCTGCAGCTCTACCCATATAGATTCCACATCATCCAAGCTAATGTCTTTCCTAACTATTGCATTAATCTCCTCTTTAACCAGCAATGCTACCCCACCTCCTTTTCCTTTTATTCTATCCTTCCTGAATTACATGTTACAACTACGAGTTACATCCTCAAAAAATTCCAGAAGATTTGTCAAGAATGATTTCCCATTCCTGTCACTGCTTTCCAAATGCGTTGCTATTTCATCCTTAATAATTGATTCCAACATTTTCCCCACTACTGATGTCTGGCTAACCGGTCTATAATTACCCGCTTTCTCCCTCCCTCCCTTTTTAAAAAGTGGTGTTACATTAGCTACCCTCCAGTCCATTGGAACTGATCCAGAGTCGATAGAGTGATGGAAAATGATCACCAATGCATCCACTATTTCTCGGGCTACTTCCTTAAGTACTCTGGGATGCAGACTATCAGGCCCCAGGGATTTATCGGCCTTCAATCCCATCAATTTCCCTAACACAATTTCCCGCCCAAGAAGGATATCCTTCAGTTCCTCCTTCTCACTAGACCCACTGTCCCCTAGTACTTCCGGAAGGTTATTTGTGTCTTCCTTCGTGAAGACAGAACCCAAGTATTTGTTCAATTGGTCTGCCATTTCTTTGTTCCCAATTATAAATTCACCTGATTCTGACTGCAAGGGACCTACGTTTGTCTTCACTAATCTTTTTCTCTTCACATATCTATAGAAGCTTTTGCAGTCAGTTTTTATGTTCCCGGCAAGCTTCTTCTTATACTCTATTTTCCCCTCTTAATTAAACCCTTAGTCCCCCTCTGCTGAATTCTAAATTTCTCCCAGTCCTCAGGTTTGCTGCTTTTTCTAGCCAATTTATATGCCTCTTCCTTGGATTTAACACGATCCTTAATTTCCCTTGTTAGCCACGGTTGAGCCACCTTCCCCGTTTTATTTTTACTCCAGACAGGGATGTACAATTGCTGAAGTTCATCCATGTGATCTTTAAATGTTTGTCATTGCTTATCCACCGTCAACCCTTTAAGTATCATTTGCCAGTCTATTCTAGCCAATTCACGCCTCAAACCATCAAAGTTACCTTTCTTTAAGTTCAGGACCTTAGTTTCTGAATTAACTGTGTCACTCTCCATCCTAATAAAGAATTCTACATGTTATGGTCACTCTTCCCCAAGGGGTCTTGCACAACAAGATTGCTAATTAGTCCTTTCTCATTACACATTACCCAATCTAAGATGGCCAGCTCCCTGGTTGTTTCCTCGACATATTGGTCGAGAAAACCATCCCTAATACACTCCAGGAAATCCTCCTCCACCGCATTGCTACCAGTTTGGTTATGAGAGATATGAGAGAGAAAGTGGAAATTGAGCTGGACAGGCTGCAGCAAGAAGGCATCATCGCGCCAGTGGAATTCAACGAGTGGGCCAGTCCAATTGTCCCGGTGCTTAAAGGTGACGGCATGGTCAGAATTTGTGGGGACTATAAAGTAACGATTAACCGTTTGTCGCTGCAGGGCCAGTACCCGCTACCCAAGGCAGATGACCTATTTGCAACCCTGACTGGAGGGAAGACGTTCACCAAGCTGTACCTGACCTCGGCCTAAATGATGCAGGAGCTGGAGGAATATTCGAAAGGCCTCACCTGCATCAACACGCACAAAGGTCTGTTCATCTATAACAGATGCCCATTCGGGATTCGGTCGGCTGCGGCAATCTTCCAACGAAACATGGAGAACCTGCTAAAGTCGGTTCGTTGCACCGTGATTTTCCAGGACAACATACTGGTTACAGGTCGGGACAGCACAGAGCACTTGAAGAATCTGGAAGACGTTCTTAGTCGGTTGGATCGCGTGGAACTCGGGTTGAAATGCTCGAAGTGTGTTTTCCTGGTGCCGGAGGCCGAGTTCTTGGGAAGAAGAATCGCGGCAGAAGGCATCAGACCCACCAACACCAGGACGGAGGCTGAGACCACAGAATGTGACGGAGCTGCGGTCATTCACTTCTCAACTATTTTGGTAATTTCCTACCGGGTTAAGCACCCTGCTAGAACTCCTAAATGTGCTACTGCGCAAGGGAGATGACTGGGTATGGGGAATTCACAAGAGGCTGCCTTTGAGAAAGCCAGAAATCTGTTGTGTTCAAACAAACTGCTTGTTCTGTATAACCCATGTAAACGATTAGTGCTAGCTTGGGATAGTTGTCATATGGGGTCGGGTGTGTGTTACAACAGGCTAATGAATTGGGGATTTTACAACCCATCGCCTATGCATCCAGGAGTCTGTCCAAGGCCGAAAGGCCTACAGCATGATTGAAAAAGAGGCTCTGGCATGCGTTTACCGGGTGGAAATAATGCACCAGTACTTGTTTGGCCTCAAGTTTGAGTTTGAAGCTGACCATAAGCCGCTCATATCGCTGTTCTCTGAGAGCAAAGGGATTAACACCTCTGCCCGCATCCAAAGATGGGCGTTCACGCTGTCGGCATACAACTATGTAATCCGCCACAGACCGGGCACAGAGAACTGCACTGATGCTCTCAGCCGGCTATCATTGCCCACCACCGTGGCGGAAATGGCACAGCCTGCAGACTTGCTCATGGAAATGGATGCATTCGAAAACGAAAAGTCACTCGCTATGGCCCGCCAGATCAGGACTTGGACCAGCCAGGATCCTTTACTGTCCTTGGTAAAAAAACTGTGTCCTCCATGGGAGCTGGTCCAGTGTCCCAGCGGAGATGCAGGAGGCGATTAAGCCATTCCACAGGCACAAAGACGAAATATCCTTGCAGGCGGACTGTCTGTTGTGGGGTAATCGCGAGGTCTTGCCCAAGAAAGGCAGAGAAACATTCATTTGTGACCTACACAGCACCCACCCAGACATTGTAATAATGAAAGCTATAGCCAGATCCCATGTGTGGTGGCCCGGCATCGACTCAGATTTAGAGTCGTGCATGCGCCAGTGCAACACTTGCTCTCAAGAGAGGCACCGCTAAGTTTGTGGTCGTGGCCCTCCAAACCGTGGTCTAGGATCCACGTGGACTATGCGGGCCCATTTCTAGGCAAAATGTTCTTGGTTGTCATGGATGCTTATTCAAAATGGATTGAATGTGTAATAATGTCTGTAAACACGTCCACTGTCACCAGTGAAAGCCTATGAGCTATGTTTGCAACACATGGCCTGCCTGATGTCCTCGTCAGCGACAATGGGCCGTGTTTCACCAGTGCTGACTTCAAGGAATTCATGACCCGCAATGGAATCAAGCACGCCACATCTGCCCCGTTCAAGCCCGCATCCAACGGCCAGGCAGAACGGGCAGTCCAGATCATCAAGCAAAGCTTGAAACACGTGTCGGAAGGCTCGCTGCAGACCCGGCTGTCCCGAGAGGTGCTCAGCTACCGCACCAGACCCCACTCGCTCACCGGGGTTCCCCCAGCCGAGCTGCTCATGAAAAGGGCGCTCAAAACAAGGCTCTCTCTTGTCCACCCTGATCTCCATGATCACGTGGAGGGCAGGTGGCATCAACAAATTTGTCACGTGATTTTGAGGTCAATGATCCTGTGTTTGTACTCAATTATGGACATGGTCCAAAATGGCTCGCTGGCACGGTCATAGCCAAGGAAGGGAGTATGATGTTTCAGATCAAATTGGCCAATGGACTAACGTGCAGAAAACATTTGGACCAAATCAAATTGCGGTTCACTAACAGCTATGAACAACCCGAAGAAGGCACTACCAACTTTGACCCTCCAACACACACACAAGTGGCAACCCACATCATGGTTGACCACGAAGCCGAACTCACCATCCCCAGCAGCCCAGCAAGGCAGGCTGCCCAGAACAGCACAGTGAAGAACTAACCAACTCACCCGCATCTGGATTTGTACCGAGGCGATCGACAAGGGAGCGACAAGCCCCAGATCGTCTCACCCTGTAAATAAGTGTAATATTGACTTTACGAGGGAGTGGTAACCTGTATCACATCACCACCAGAGGGCCTACCTGTTGGAGTCCCAAGGGATCCCTTGGGAGCATTGTATATAAGCAGAGCACCCACGTGGTACCTGCACTCTGGAGTCTTATTAAAGAAGCTAAGGTCACACTTACTCATTGCTCACAGTACTCAGTTTCATCCTTTATTGTGAGCTTATCACCCGTACTACTCCAAAAGGTTCTGTGGCAGTTGTGCCTGTGTGTGTGTGTGTGTGTGTGTGTGTATGTGTGTGTGTGTGTGTGTGTGTGTGTGTGTCTGTTGCATAAGCAAAACGGGTAAAGGTTGCAACTTTTCTCTCTCAAGAAGAAAAGATCAGCCAAGGCATCAAGCCTGAGTGGCATGGGAGGGGACCCACCAGATGTCATTGAGTTGACCAGCTGAGAGAAGCGTGCCTTAGTGTGATGGGTGACCACCCCCGTGCCATCACAAAGGGTGCTGCAGATCCCGTGCTAGAGCATGGTAAGCTTATACTAATCTCCGTTCTGCGTTACGCTCATGTCATGCAAGGTCATGCAATGTTAAGTCAAATGCTTTTAACGCACTGTGTCTGTCGGCCATTAATGGTGTGCTTATGTAGCGATGGAAGTCCTTGAAGTAAGAATGTAAAATGTTACAGATCACATGTCAGCTTGAGCAACCCCACCCCTCAGCTATACATTGAAATGTTGTCCTCTCCTTGCAGATTTGATGCGGATAGCACCGACCAATGCACCCCATCCACCTCTGTCACCCAAAGGTAGCTTGTGATACCAATGGCTTCCACCTTCACGTTGTCAGCAGACCAACACACCAACTCCTTCCTCCACCACCACCTGCTCCCCCCTCCCACCCCCCCCAAGATCACCCATATCCACCGCATCCACCTCTGCCACCCAGAGACATGAAGACCAGGAGGGAGAGGAGGAAGAAGTGCCAGTCTTCGAACCACTTGAGTTCAAGGAGCTGCAAGAGGAGGACTCCAGCCTCCTGACATGTGTGCCACCTGTTTGGCCAACATCGGTGTCGGGGTCCGACTTTTTGGGATTCGAATCGGACGACACAGGAACAAGTGGTGGGAGGTGCAGAGTCTGTGCCGGAAAAGCCACTAAGCCGCAAGCACCCAGGATGATGCAACAATCTGATGAGGATGCAGGAAATGGTCCCACTGTCGAGGATGAGCATCGACCTAGCTCGAGATCTGCTGCAGACCATGGCTGGGATAGCTGCCAGCATCGACACCTTTGCTGAGCAGCATACTGCCAGTATGTCGCGGCTCATTAGTGCGGTGGAGCGCAACACCAATTCTGTAGAGGCCATGAGGCAATCGATGCTTTTGGGACATATCATGCAACTCCCTGAGCCCACACCATCGAGGCCTACAGATCCCAAGGAACCGGAGATGCCAGTGGCTTCCATCTCGCCTCCTACATTCTCTCCCAGAAGAACACAGCAGCAGCGCTCTGGCGGCCCTCCTGCACAACGTGATGGAGCAGAGGCGGTGAAGGGCAAGGGTGCGGCTTGCCGTGGTGAAGGCAGAGCCATGAAGAGGACAATGGGCCTCACATCGAGGTGGGGGAAGAGAGGTGGTGGTAGTGGGTAGAGGGTAGGGTGTTGGTGGTGGAGATGTTGTTTACTCTTCATTAAGTTGTAGCTGTTGTTTCACATGGTTTGTTGTGAATGTGACTTGACTGGTTTCTGAGATAATGTACAACATATGTTGGATTCAGTTGTTTGCATGTTTTATCACTTTGGCATGCTGCACTATTCAATACAGTCACATTGTTCACCTACTCTTGGTCAGTGTCTCACTTTTACATCATCTGGGGTACCTGTTGAGAAACAGACAAATCTCCTTCAGGTCTACTGCTGTCTGAGGAATATCTTGCCGTCCACATATGATGCGACTCTTTAATGGGTCCTGTCATCAGGCGATTGCGCTATGACAAGTAAGGGTGACCAATGCAGGAAGGCTGCCATTGAATAAGAGACAGTTGCACAACTTGGAGGGCACACATTAAGGCTTGCATTTCAGGCCACTTTTCTTAGGTCCAACATTGCGGAGTCCCACCCCTGATGACATGTTCCTCAGTCCATTATATATCTTTTTCCATCTTATATACTTGAGCTCATTCTGTTCTCACTAGCACATGCTGCCACCTGACAGAGCATTACATGATTTCATTATTGCCGATAAACTTTGACATAAGCTCATACCATCTGTGCACTCACACTCTGTCAATAACTCTGTTCTGCCTGCAATGGTCTAAAAACCCTTATAGTGCAACTCCATGGAGCCTTTACTGTGTTTCAGAACTCATTGCCGCTTCCTATACCACACCTGCCCTTCAACGGTGTACATTTCATTTACATCTGTGAAGTCATTCTGTGCAGTTTAAGGTCGATCTGAGAACTCATTCTGTGCCTCTGATAGTGGTGCAGCATATGGACACTACCTGGGGTGTGCAGCACTGGAGCACTCTGCGAGATTCTCCCCGCCGCCCGATTTACAGCCATCTCAGAGACCTTTGTGCCAGTGGTCGTTCTGGCGGGCGGGAGCACGATCTTAGAGGATCGTGCACAAGGAAAATCCTATTTTTGGAGCCTCTGGCATGGGCGGGCAGCAGGAAGTTGCACCGGCGGTACTTCACAGAGGAACCTCCCGCCGGGTGGGACCTGGGCAGCCAATGGGCTGGACGTGAGGAATCTTTCAAAAACAATGTTTTCGGGTGGTACCTCGGCGGCTGCGGGCGGTACTCTGACCAAGTTCTGGCCTGATGTAATTCTATGTAAACCCAAGCATGGTGATAGAGTCCATTTCCTCTTGGTGTAGCAATGAGTTCCATTGTAGCAGGTCGGCAGTGAATTAATGGACAATCTGTATTGTGCTCCTAACACAGATCAGGCTGCACACAGGGAGGTTAAAGTAACAGTGACTTCAGTCTTTATTAAGACACTCCAGAGTGAGGAACAGGCCTTAGGGTCCGGCTTATATACAGTGCTCCCAAGGGACTTCAGGGGATGCGCTCCCTGGTGACGGAACATGGGAGTGCATCCTTTACAGATATACAACATCACCCCCCCCCCCCACAAAGTCAAAGTGAAAACTATTTACAAGGTGAGGCGGTCGGGAGCCTTTCTTTCCCTGGTGGACCGCCTCGGTACAAATGTCTGTTCTGGTGTGTTGGCTGTGCCCTCGCTGGGCTGGTGTGTTGTTGGCCCTGCAGGGCTGCTAGGTAAGCCTGGCCTTGCTGGGCTGTTGGGCGTGATGGGTTCGATTTCCTGGTCCGGCGTGGTGTCGTTGATCCTTTGGGTGTGTGTTGTGGGCTCGAAAAAGTTGGTGTCTGCTGTGGGTTGTTCAGGGCAGTCTGTGAACCGCAGCCTCGTTTGGTCCAGGTGCTTTCTGAAAATTTGTCCATTGTCTAGTTTGACTACAAACACCCTATTTCCTTCTTTAGCTATCACCGTGCCCGCGATCCACTTGGGACCATGTCCATAGTTTAGCACATACACAGGGTCATTCAGATATTCAGATCAATTTCCCGTGACACAGTGGCGCGACCATCGTTTACATTTTGTTGCTGCCGCCTGCTCTCTACCTGATCATGCAGGTTGGGGTGAACCATTGAGAGACTGGTTTTAAGTGTCCTTTTCATAAGTAGCTCAGCCGGGGCACTCCTGTGAGCGAGTGGGGTCTCGTGCGGTAGCTGAGCAGTACTAGGGACAGGTGGGTTTGGAGTGAGCCTTCTGTGACTCGTTTGAGGCTCTGTTTGATTGTTTATACTGCCCGCTCTGCCTGCCCATTGGAGGCTGGTTTAAACGGGGCAGAGGTGCCATGTTTGATCCCATTGCGGGTCATGAATTCTTTAAATTCGGCACTGGTGAAACATGGCCCGTTGTCACTGATCAGTATGTCAGGAAGGCCGTAGGTGGCAAACATAGCCCTCAGGCTTTCAATGGTGGTGGTGGCGGTGCTTCCCGACATTATTTCACATTCAATCCATTTTGAAAAAGCATCCACCACCACCAGAAACATTTTATCGACAAATGGGCTGCATAGTCGACATGGATCCTCGACCATGGTCTGGAGGGTCAGGACCACAAACTTAGTGGTGCCTCTCTGGGCGCGTTGCTCAACTGAGCACATATGCTGCATTGCCGTACACAGGACTCGAAGTCAGAGTTGATACCGGGCCACCACACGTGGGATCTGACTATCGCTTTCATCATTACTATACCCGGGTGTGTGCTGTGGAGATCCGAGATGAACGTCTCCCTGCCCTTTTTGGGTAGCACTACGTGGTTACCCCGCAACAGGCAGTCTGCCTGAATGGACAGCTCGTCCTTTCGCCGCTGAAACGGCTTGATTAGCTCTTGCATTTCAGCGGGGACGCTGGTCCAGCTCCCATGCAGTACACAGTTTTTTTACTAGGGACAGCAGAGGATCTTGGCTGGTCCAAGTCATAATCTGGCGGGCCGTGACAGGTGATTTATCATTTTCAAATGCTTCCAGGACCATCAACAAGTCTGCGGGCTGCACCACCATCAACAAGTTTGCAGGCTGCGCCATTTCCACCCCCGTGGTGGGCAATGGTAGCCAACTGAGAGCATCCGCACAGTTCTCAGTGCCTGGCCTGTGTCGGATGGTATAGTTATATGCTGATAGCACGAGTGGCCACCTTTGTATGCGGGCTGAGGCATCAGTATTTATCCCCTTGTTTTCAGTGAACAGGAATATGAGGGGATTGTGATCGGTTTTCAGCTCAAATTTGAGGCCAAACAGGCACTGATGCATTTTCTTTACCTCGAACACACACGCTAATGCCTCTTTCTCAATCATGCTGTAGGCCCTCTCGGCCTTAGACAAGCTCCTGGAGGCATAGGCGACAGGTTGCAATTTCCCCGCAATGTTAGCTTGTTGTAATACACACCCGACTCCGTATGACGACGCGTCACATGCTAGCACAAATCTTTTACACAGGTTATACAATACAAGCAGCTTGTTGGAGCATAAAATGTTTCTGGCTTTCTCAAAAGCAATTACTTGTTTTTTTTCCCCATACCCAGTTCTCACCTTTGCACAATAACACATGGCTCTAAAAGGGTGCTTAACCCCGGTAGGAAGTTACCAAAATAGTTGAGGAGTTCCAGGATCGACCGCAGCTCCGTGACGTTCTGTGGCCTGGGAGCGTTCCTGATAGCCTCTGTCTTGGCGTCTGTGGGCCGAATGCCGTCCGCCGCGATCTTTCTCCCCAAAAACTCTACTTCTGTGGCCATGAAGACGCAATTCGATCTCTTCAGCCGCAGCCCTACGCGATCCAGTCGCTGGAGGACCTCCTCCAGGCTTTGTAAGTGCTCGACAGTGTCCCGACCCGTGACCAATATGTCGTCCTGAAAGACCACCGTGCGTGGTGCCGACTTGAGTCGGCTCTCCATGTTTCTCTGGAAGATCGCTGCAGCCGACCGAATTCCAAACTGGCATCTGTTGTCGATGAACAGTCCCTTGTGCGTGTTGATGCAGGTGAGGCCCTTAAAAGACTCCTCCAGCTCCTGCATCATGTAGGCCAAAGTCAGGTCGAGCTTGGTGAACGTCTTGCCTCCTGCCAGCGTCGCAAATAGGTCCTTAGATAGCGGGTATTGGTCCTGTAATGAGAAATGATTAATAGTTACTTTATAATCGCCGCAAATCCTGACCGTGCCATCACTTTTGAGTACTGGAACAATCGGGCTGGCCCACTTGCTGAATTCCACTGGGGAGGTGATGTCCTCGCGTTGCAGCCTGTCCAGCTCGATTTCCACTCTCTCCCTCATCATGTGAGGTACCGCTCGCACCTTGTGGTGAATGGGTTGTACCTCTGGGACCAAGTGGATCCGCACCTTCGCCCCGGAAAAGTTTCCAATGCCTGGCTCAAAAAGGGAAAGAAATTTGTTAAGAACCTGGGTACATGAGGCCTCATCGACATGTGATAGCACTCGGATGTCATCCCAGTTCCAGTGGATTTTGCCCAGCCAGCTCCTTCCAAACAGTGTGGGGCCATCACCCGGGACAATCCAGAGTGGCAGTTCGTGCACCATGCCCTCGTAGGTGACCTTGACCATGGCACTGCCCAGGACAGTGATAAGCTCTTTGGTGTACGTTCTCAGTTTCGTGTGGATGGGGCTCAGAGCTGGTCTGAGTGCCTTGTTACACTACAGTCTCTCAAACATCTTTTTACTCATGATGGATTGGCTAGCACCGGTGTCCAGATCCACGGCTACGGGTAAGCCATTCAATTTTACATTTAGCATTATAGGTGGACATTTTGTCGAAAATGTGTGCACCCCGTGTACTTCAGCATCTGCCTCCTCTCCCTGAGGCTCGAAATTGCTTTGATCCGCCATGGACCGATCTTCCTCTGCCACATGGTGGTTAGCAGGTTTTGCAGAGCTTGCAGCTCGTTTGCAAGCTCGTTGGAGGTGCCCCATTGTTCCACAGCTCTTGCAAACTTACCCTTTGAAGCAGCATGAATAGGCTGAATGGAAGCCTCCACAATGCCAACAAGGTGTGAATTGCCTTGCATTCATCCTTTGTTGGGGACTCTGAGTCACCTGGGTCACCCGAGGCCTGCTGGCAGTTGCAGACTCGTGGTTTCTGCCCTATACATTTCTGCTCGCAAACCCAGTTCCAGTTAATTTATGAACATTGCTAGCATTTGTGTGCTGAGAGATTTGTTTGGTGTTATCACTGGTGGACATCAACACCTGTGCTATCACAATGGCCTTACTGAGGGTCGGTATCTCTACAGTCAAAAGTTTTCGTAGGATGGTCTCGTGGCCAATGCCCAGTACAAAAACGTCTGAGCATTTTCTCCAGGTAGCCATCAAACTCACATTGTCCTGCAAGTCGCCTTAGCTCGGTGACATAGCACGCCACTTCCTGACCTTCAGATCGTTGGCACGTATAGAACCGATACCTCGCCATCAGCACACTCTCCCTCGGGTTAAGATGCTCCCGAACCAGTGTACACAGCTCCTCAGACGACTTATCTGTGGGTTTCACCGGAGCCAGAGGATTCTTCATGAGGCTGTAGGTCGGTGCCCCGTAGACCGTGAGGAGGACCGCTCTCCTTTTTGCAGCGCTCGTCCAGCTCGTTGGCTACAAAGTACTGGTCTAGCCATTTGACATAGGCTTCCCAGTCCTCACCCTCCGAGAACTTCTCCAGGATGCCCACAGTTTGCTGCATGTTTGCGTTAGATTTGGGCTCTCGTCGCCAGTTATTGTGTTCCTAACACAGATGAGACTGCACACAGGAAGGTTAAAGTAACAGTGACCTCAGTCTTTGTTAAGACACTCCAGAGTGAGGAACAGGCCTTAGGGGCTGGCTTATATACAATGGTCCCAAGGGATACTGGGATCCCTTGGGACTTCAGGGGATGCGCTCCCTGATGGCGGAACATGGGAGTGCATGCTTTTCAGATACACAACAATTTGCATCTAAATTTTGAATTATTTAACACAATTATTTCAGGTCAATGAAAGGTCTGCTGTTTCCTTTCAGATAAGCTCTCCTTTTAATGACTGCAATTGGTTTTTAGCGAGCAGAAATTTTTACATTGAATATTCAAGATGACACTTCTGCTAATGTTCAGTGCTTTTATCCTGTTTCAGAAGCCCATTATTAACACCCTTTGTATGCAGTAAAGGTTACTGCTCTAAATTATCCAGCAGCTTTTCAAAATTGTCAGGCACCTGCTTCTGTTTGGAACCCGGTTATCAAAAAGCTGCCTAATTGAATTCAGTTCGTTTGGAGGAAGAGTGCAGCATTCGCTGTGCTTTGTTGGAACCTGCAGTTATTGCTGATTTCAGCCAGTGTGGTGAGTGCATCTTTCTGCTCAGCTAGCTGCAACTTCAGTGTGTGCCATGATTAACCTCGTTCGACAGCTAATTGTGGAGTCTTTTCATTGAGTCTGCAAGAAGCCTCCTCACCCAAGTTGCTCGTCTGTCCATCAGTAACTAGATAGAATACAAGAACATGTTTGTCATCTGATTGCCAATCCATGTTTCCTCTCGATCTCCAACTTCTATCCCTCTTCCTCACAATCCTACTGATTTCTCTTTTGTCAACAATAAAATGCTCAGTGATCCTCTGATCTCTCTTCTCTTGTTCCCCCTAAACTCCAAATTTCCTGTCCTATATCCTCTTCCTCCTCCCTTTTTTCCTCAAGGTGCTGAAATCAAGGTTCAGTGCATTGTCACCAACTCCATTCTTTCCCAGGACCTCAAAGCTCCGGATCGTCTGTCTTTCTTTTCTTTCTTTTCTCCTTGCCGGCTTTTAAAACCTTTGGGTTCTGCCACTTCCCTGGGATGTCTCAATTTGAAAAACAGTATAAGTTGGTTAGACATTTTGAGGAGATGTTTGCTACAGGATGTGCTGAACTCGGATGTGTTTCAGTGTTTGATGCGCAGCCCCATCTTTGGAAGGATTAAGGGAGAAAGGGGGTTGGGGGGGGGTAATTGCCCTCCGCCCCGTAGGGGTGCATAATTCAAATTATTCAAATTATGACTGCCTGGCGGGAGTTGGATGGAAGAGCCGGAAAATTCATCTCTTTAACTTTTTCACCATCTCCCAAGGCATTGGGGCGCTGTTTGAGGCAGTGTAGGGGCAGTTGTGTTCGACTGTGCGCGGTGATGACGTCAGTACGATGAGGATGTTCCGCGTCGCATTGATGCATAGCAACGTCCCTCCCCTTCCCACATTGCAACAGGGACTACACTGCAAAACTACTTCATTAGCTGTAAAGTGCTTTAAGACGTCCAGTGGTCGTGAAAGGCGCTATATAAATGCAAGTTTTTTAAGCGATAAGGGAGTAAAGGGTTATGGGGAGCGCGCAGAAAAGTGGAGCTGAGTCCATGATCAGATCAGCCATGATCGTATTAAATGGCGGAGCAGGTTCGAGGGACCAAATGGCCTACTCCTGCTCCTATTTCTTATGTTGTTAAGTCTTTCTTTTAAAGGGGATGGATGCTACGAGGCCGCCTTGGCGCCCACTAGGCCACAAGGGAGGGTTTGGGCTGGGCTAGTGGCCCGGCACCCAAGAGTGGCACCAGCAGTCGCCATTGTCGGGCCGACTACAGAGTCGGCTGAAAATTAAAACAAAATGGCAGTCGCAGCAGTGCGCCTTCCCCTTTAAGGCCGGACGCACCGCCCAGCCAGTGGCAGCTCCCCAACTATCGAAGAGAGGGCTTTCAACTAATTAGTGGGAGGGAGGGTTCAGGTGAGCGGAAATTTAAAAAGTCAAAGGAGAAGGCAATAGAGCAGGGTAGCACTGGGGGAAATGAAAATCAGAACCTGACAGGAAGGGACAGAATGTATAAACATAAAAGTGTATCAGAAAGTGGGTTCAAAGCAGGGAAAAATGGTAAAAAAAACAAATTTAAAAGCTCCTAAACTGAATTCATGCAGCATTCGTAACAAAATAGATGAGTTGATGGCACAAATGATCTGATAGCCATTACAGCGACGTGGTTGCAAGGTGACCAAGGCTGGAAATTAAATATTCAGGGGTATTTGACAATTTGGAAGGACAGACAGAAAGGAAAAGGAGGTGGGGTAACTCTGTTAATAAAGGATGAGATCACTGCGTTATTGAGAAACAATATTGGCTCAGAAGATCAAGATGTTGAATCAATTTGGGTGGGGATAAGGAATAATAAGGGGAAAAAGTCGCTGGTGGGCGTAGTCTATAGGGCCCTTAACAGTAGCCACACTGTAGGATGGAGTATAAATCAATAAATAATGGAGACTAGTAAAAAGGAACGGGTGATTTTAACCTTCATATTGATTGGACAAAGCAAATTGGCCAGGGTAGCCTGAGGAAGAGTTCATAGAGTGTATCCGGGATAGTTTCCTTGAATAGTACATTGCAGAACCAACCAGGGAGCAGGCTATCTTAGATATGGTACTGTGTAATGAGACAGGACTAATAAATGATCTCCTAGTAAAGGATCCTCTAGGAATGAGTGACCATAACATGGTTGAATTTCAAATTCAGTTGGAGGATGAGAAAGTTGGATCTCAAACCAGTGTTCTAAGCTTAAACAAAGGAGACTACAAAGGTACAAAGGCAGAGTTGGCTAATGTGGACTGGAAAAATAGATTGAAGTATGGGATGGTTGATGAGCAGTGGCAGACATTTAAGGAGATATTGCATAACTCTCAACAAAAATATATTCCAATGAAAAGGAAAGACTGTAAGAGAAGGGATAACCATCCGTGGCTAACTAAGGAAATAAGGTATGGTATCAAATTGAAAATGAGGGCATACAAAATGGCCAAGACTAGTGGGAGGCCAGAGGATTGGGAAACTTTTAAAAGCCAGCATAAAACAATTAAAAAAATAATAAAGGGAGGGAAGATAGATAATGAAAGCAAACTAGCACGAAATATAAAAACAGATAGTAAGAATTTCTACAGGTACATAAAAACGAAAAGAGTGGCTAAAGTAAATGTTGGTCCATTAGAGGATGAGACTGGGGAATTACTGATGAGAAACAGGGAAATGGCAGAGACTTCACTGTAGAAGACACTAAAAACATCCCAATAGTGGAAAATTAAGGGGCTATAGGGAGAGAGGAACTTAATACAATCACTTTCACTAAAGAAGTAGTACTCGGTAAAATAATGGGACTAAAGGCGGACAAGTCCCCTGGATCTGATGGCTTGCATCCTAAAGTCTTAAAAGAAATGGCTGTAGAGATAGTGGATGCATTGGTTGTAATCTAAACTCCCTGGATTCTTGGTAGGTCCCAGCGGATTGGAAAACCGCAAATGTAACGTCCCTATTTAAAAAAGGAGGCAGACAGAAAGCAGGAAACTATAGACCAGTTAGCCTAACATCTGTCGTTGGGAAAATGCTGGAGTCCATTATTAATGAAGCAATAGCAGGACATTTGGAAAAGCATGATTCAATCAAGCAGAGATAGCATGGTTTTATGAAAGGGAAATCATGTTTGACAAATTTGCTGGAGTTCTAACGAGCTGGGTGGAGAAGGGGGAACCAGTGTGTTGTGTATGAATAAAGAGTCTGACTGGATACTGTGAGCCCAAAGTAAAGTCTGACCGTAGTCTTTTATTGCGGGTCTCCAGAATACCTCTCCAACCTGTGAAGCCTCCTTAAGTAGAGGTGCTCCCAAGGGATTGTGGGACTCCAGGGTATGAGCCCTCTGGTGGCTATACAAGGTATATAAAGGTTTACATATATAACAACACTCCCCCCTCGCCGCCACCGGCCCCCCCCCATCCCACAAAGTCAGTAGTGTAACTATTTACAAGGTAAGTCGATCTGGGGCCTTTCTTTCCCTGGTTGACCGACTCGGTGTAAATGCTGGTTTTGGTGAATCGTTTGTTGGGCCCTCGCTGGGCTGCTGTGCTGCTGACCTTGCTGGGCTGCCTGGTGTGGTGAGTCCTGCTGGGCTGCTGCGGGTGATGGATTCTGCTTCGTGGCCAACCACAGTGTCGGCTGCCACTGGTGTGTATGTTGAGGGATCAAAGAAGATAGGGTTCAATGTGGGTTGCTCTGGATAGTCCGTGAATCTGAGTTTGATTTGATCCAAGTGTTTCTGGTGAATGAGTCCATTTGAAAGTTTGACCCGAAACACCCTGCTTCCCTCTTTGGCCACAATGGTGCCGGGAAGCCACTTGGGACCTTGTCCATAGTTCAGCACAAATACAGGATCATTGATTTCAATTTCGTGTGACACATTTGCGCTATCATGATATGTACTTTGTTGAAGCCGCCTGCTCTCTACCTGTTCATGTAGATCAGGGTGGACTAATGAGAGCCTTGTCTTAAGTGCCCTTTTCATGAGCAGTTCAGCGGGTGGAATCCCAGTGAGCGAGTGGGGTCTCGTGCGGTAGCTAAGCAGGACTTGGGATAGACGAGTCTGCAGTGAGCCTTCCGTTACCCTCTTCAAGCTCTGCTTGATGGTTTGCACTGCTCCCTCTGCCTGACCATTGGATGCTGGTTTGAACGGGGCAGATGTAACATGTTTGATCCCATTGCGGGTCATGAACTCTTTGAGCTCAGCACTGGTGAAACATGGCCTGTTGTTGCTCACAAGGACATCAGGAAGGCCGTGTGTGGCAAACATGGCCCGCAGGCTTTCAATGGTGGCAGCGGACGTGCTTGCCGACATTATCTCACATTCAATCTATTTGGAGTACACATCTACAACCACTAGGAACATTTTACCCAAAAATGGGCCTGCATAGTCGACATGGATCCTGGACCATGGTTTGGAGGGCCAAAACCATAAACTTAGTGGCGCCTCCCTGGGTGCATTGCTTAACTGTGAGCATGTGTTACATTTGTGCACGCGGAACTCTAAGTCCACGTCGATACCGGGCCACCACACGTGGGATCTGGCTATCGCTTTCATCATTACAATGCCTGGGTGAGGAGATCACTGATGAAGGTGTCTCTGCCCTTCTTGGGGACCACTACCCGATTACCCCACAGAAGGCAGTCTGCCTGTATAGACATTTCATCTTTGCGCTGCTGGTACGGCTTTATCTCTTCCTGCATTTCCACTGGGACACTGGACCAGCTCCCGTGAAGAACGCAATTTTTTACTAGGGACAGTAAGGGGTCCTGGCTTGTCCAGGTTCTAATTTTTTGTGGGGGGCAATGGCAGCTTACTGAGAGCATTGGCACAGTTTTCTGTGCCTGGCCTGTGGCGGATGGCATAGTTGTATGTGGACAATGTGAGCGCCCATCTCTGGATGCGGGCCGATACAATCGTATTTATCCTCTTACTTTCTGAAAAAAATGGATATCAGTGGCTTATGGTCAGTTTCCAATTCAAATTTGATGCATTTTCTTTACCCCATAAACACACGCTAACGCTCCTTTTCAATCATGCTGTAGGCCCTCTCAGCCTTAGTCAGACTTCTGGATGCATAAGCAACCAGTTGCAATTTCCCAGATTCATTAGCTTATTGCAATACCCGACTCCGTATGACGACGCATCGCATGCTAGTACCAAATGCTTACATGGATCATACAACATAAGCAATTTGTTTGAGCATAACAATTTTTTAGCTTTTACAAAGGCATTTTCTTGGCTTTTGCCCCATACCCATTCATCTCCTTTATGCAATAAGGCGTACAGTGGTTCTAACAGTATGCTGAGACCCGATAAGAAGTTACCAAAGTAGTTCAGGAGTCCTAGAAACGTTCGCAGCTCCGTCATGTTCTGTGGCCTCGTGTCTTCTCGATTGCCACCGTCTTAGAATCGGTGGGACTGATGCTGTCCGCCACGATTCTTCTCCTCAGGAACTCCACTTCAGGCACCAGGAAAACGCACTTCGAGCATTTTAACCTGAGCCCCATGCGGTTGCGTTGACTAAGAACCTCCTCCAGGTTCTGCAGATGCTCGACTGTGTGCCGACCTGTAACCAAGATATCGTCCTGGAAGACCACCGTGCGCGGGACCGACTGCAGTAAGCTTTCCATGTTTCTCTGGAGTATCACCGTGATTGATCGAATCCCAAACAGGCATCTGTTGTAAATGAAGAGACCTGTGTGCGTGTTGATGCAGGTGAGGCCTTTCGATGATTCCTCCAGCTTCTGCATCATGTAGGCCGAGGTCAAGTCCAGCTTCGTGAACGTCTTTCCTCCTGCCAGCGTCGCAAAAAGGTCGTCGGCCTTTGGTAGTGGGTATTGATCATGCAGCAAGAAACGATTGATAGTTACCTTGTAATCACCACAGATTCTGACAGTGCCATCTCCCTTGAGGACTGGAACAATTGGACTGGCCCACTCATTGAATTCGATCGGCGAAATGATGCCTTCGGTCCAGCTTGAACTCCACCCTCTCTCGCATCATATACGATACTGCTCTCGTCTTGTGATGGATGGGTCGCGCCCAGGAATTAGGTGGATCTGCACTTTTGCTCCTTGGAACTTCCCGATGCCTGGTTTGAACAGCGAGGGGAACTTGTTTAAGACCTGGGCACACGAAGTGTCGTCAGCGGACGAGAGCACTTTGACGTTGTCCCAGTTCCAGCGTATCTTTCCCAGATAGCTCCTGCCAAGCAGCGTGGGATCATCGCCCAGTACCACCCAGAGTGGTAGCTTGTGCACCGCTCCATCATAGGAGACCTTTTTGGTAGCACTGCCAATTACAGGAATTAGTTCCTTTGTGTAAGTTCTCAGTTTCATTTGAATGGGAGTCAGGACTGGCCTTGAGGCCTTGCTGCACCACAATTTATCAAAAGTCTTTTGGCTCATAATGGACTGGCTCGCACCCTTGTCCAGTTCCATTGATACCGGGAGTCATTTAATTCAACCTTCAGCATTATCGGGGGACACTTTGTGGTAAATGTGTGCACCCCATATACCTCTGCCTCCTCAGAGTGTGGCTCTGGTTCGTCGTGATCCTCCGTGGATCTGTCCTCCTCTGCAACATGATGGTTTGCAGGATTAGCAGGGTTTGCATACATTGGAGGTGTCCCATTGTTCCACAGCCCTTGCAAACGTACCCTTTGAAGCGGCATGAATGGAAACGATGATCACTCCTCCCACCGTCAACAAGGTGTTAATGGCCTTGCATTCATCACCCTTGATTGTGGACTCTGAGACATCTGCGGACGTGCAGCTGCAGGCATGTGGGGCCTGCCCTGTACGTTGCGATTTGTACTTGTAGCAGCACTTGTGTGCTGAGAAATTTGCTTAGTATTGTCACTGGTGGCGATGAACGCCGGAGCTATTGCTATGGCCTTACTCAAGGTTGGGGTCTCTACAGTCAAAAGTTTGCGAAGTATCACTTCATGGCCAATGCCAAGTGCGAAGAAGCCTCTGAGCATGTGCTCCAAATGTCCTTCAAATTCGCAATGCTCTGCAAGGCGTCTCAGCTCGGCGACAAAGCTCGCCACTTCCTGGCCTTCAGAACTTTTGTAGGTGTAGAACTGGTACCTCGCCATCAGAACACTTTCCTTCGGGTTCAGATGCTCCCGGACCAGTGTGCACAAACCATCGTACGATTTCTCCGTGGATTTCGCTAAAGCAAGCAGATTTTTCATGAGACCTACACGTTGGTGCCTCGCAGACGGTGAGGAGAATCGCCCTTCATTTGGCAGCGTTCGCTTCTCCTTCCAGCTCTCCTTTGTTGGCCACGAAGTATTGGTCGAGTCGCTCCACCAAGATTTCCCTCTCATCTCCCTCTGAAAATTTCTCCAGGATGCCCACTGTTCTCTGCATCGTTGGGTTCATCATCTGTATCTCGTCGCCAGTTGTGTATGAATAAAGAGTCTGGATACAGTGAGCTCAAAGTAAAGTGTGACCTTAGTCTTTTATTGCAAGTCTCCAGAGTGCCTCTCCAGCCTGTAAGGCCTCCTTAAGTGCTGGTGCTCCCAAGGGATTGTGGAATCCCCTGGGACTCCAGGGGATGAGCCCTTTGGTGGCTACGCAAGGTATATACAGGTTTATATATATAACACAGTGAATGTGGTGTAATTAGATTTCCAGAAGGCATTTGATAAGGTGCCACATAAAAGGTTACTGCATGAGATAAAAGTTCACGGGGTTGTGGGTAATATATAGCATGGATAGAGGATCGGCTAACGAACAGAAAACAGAGAGTTGGGATAAATGGGTAATTTTCCAATTGGCAAACGCTAACTAGTGAGGTGCCGTAGGGATCGGTGCTGGGGCCTCAACTATTTACAGTCTATATTAATGACTTGGATGAAGGGACTGAGTGTAATGTAACCAAGTTTGCTGATAATACAAAGATCGGTGGGAGAGCAAATTGTGAGGAGAACACAAGGCATCTGCAAAGGGATACAGACAGGCTAAGTGAGTGGGCAGAAATTTGGCAGATGGAGTAAATGTGGGAAAATGTGAGGTTATCCACTCTGGCAGAAAAAATAGAAAATTAAATTATCATTTAAATGGAGAAAAATTGTAGAGTGCTGCAGTACAGAGGGACCTAGGGGTCCTTGTGCATGAAACACAAAAAGTTAGCATGCAGGTACAGCAAGTAATCAGGAAAGCAAATGGATTGTTGACCTTTATTGCAAGGGACATAGAGTATAAAAGCAGAGAAGTCCTGCTACAACTGTACGGGATATTGGTGAGGCCACATCGAGAGTACTGCGTATAGTTTTGGTCTCCGTATTTAAAGAACGATGTACTTTCATTGGAGGCTGTTCAGAGAAGGTTCACTAGGTTGATTCCGGAGATGAGGGGGTTGATTTATGAAGATAGGTTGAGTAGCTTGGGCCTATACTCATTGGAGTTCAGAAGAATGAGAGGTGGTCTTATTGAAATATATAATATAATGAGGGGACTTGACAAGGTGGATGCAGAGAGGATATTTCCATTGATAGGGGAAACTAAAACTAGGGGGCACAGTCTCAGGATAAGGGGTCGGCCATTTAAGACAGAGATGAGACGGAATTTCTTCTCTCAGAGGGTTGTGAATCTTTGGAATTCTCTACCTCAGAGAGCTGTGGAAGCTGGGTCATTGAATATATTTAAGGCGGAGATAGACAGATTTTTCAGCGATAAGGGAATAAAGGGTTATGGGGAACGGGCAGGGACTGGAGCTGAGCCCAGGATCAGATCAGCCATGATCTTATTAAATGGCAGACCAGATGTGGGGCCAGATGACCTACTCCTTCTCCTATTTCTTATGAAGCTGTCGATGGCACCAACTGACAGAGGTTGCTTGCCCACGGGGCAATTACCCCATCTCGGGTCGGCGCACGGTTGACAACGGGTCGGAGCCGCGCGCGGGACGGAAGAATGGGGTGTGGCGGAAAGCTGTTTCAGCTGCCCCCAGCTCGGGAGCAATTCCAGATGGTTTGCACCATCCGCCTGCCCCCAGTCGGAAAGGCTTACCGCCACATTACCACCTTATTACAGCCTCTTAGAGGCAGTAACACGCCTTTAAAAAAAGGGGCAATTTCAGGCCCGTGAGTTGCTTACAACTCTGACCGCTGATCTTACTTCGGTCCAGTCCTATGATCTGACTACATTAAACCATTTACATTTTTTCCCTTTAAGTTGCAGTTTATTTCTAACAATAGAATTTATGTCTCCATGCTTTCCTTTTCAGATCACCTCTGTTACTGAAAAGGGTGGAATCGAAACCATCCCCATAATGGATTGGTTGATCGAACGGCGCCATTTCTACAGGATCTATCAGCTGCCTGTCTTTGTGAAGTTCAGGTTAGATGCCACAGAAATCTTCCCAAACTGTTGTTTAAGTACAAAAACAAGTGTTATTTCCAGGATGTTATGAGGTTTAATATACCCTCCGCCCCCCACCACCCCCCCCACCCCGCCACCACCCTTTTAACCAAAACATTCCCATTTGTCTTATTTCCGTAGAAGTTTGAGGCACAGAAGGAGG
Organism: Pristiophorus japonicus; assembly: GCF_044704955.1. Classification (NCBI taxonomy): domain Eukaryota; kingdom Metazoa; phylum Chordata; class Chondrichthyes; family Pristiophoridae; genus Pristiophorus; species Pristiophorus japonicus. The sequence continues at coordinate 249,461,354 of NC_091983.1, forward strand.
CCATCAATCAATTGGAGGCAATTCGCATCTTCAGCACCTGGGCAGTAACCCGGTGGAACGAATCGCTTCCCATTGTCAGACCCGACAACTTTTAATCTGTTGACGTTTACGGAACGAAAATCGGGCGGGTTCTCTAAAGGGTTGGTGATTCGGTTGCCAGATTAGTGTCCAGGATATAATGTTAAGAATAAACCCCGCTGGGCCAGCTCTTTGCTCGAGCAATCCTAAAACTAATTCCAACAACTTGTTTTCACCCCATTTGAAGCACTTCCTCTGCTTCAAATATTTATCCAATTTGTCCTCAAGAGACTCCGTGGGCTCTGCCTCAACCACTTCCTGTGGCAAAGTATTGTATGCTCCCAAAACCCTCTGTGTAAAGAAACTTCTCCTAATCTCACTCAATCATCAAACATCCTCCTCTTTTACATCCAGCTTCTTACTTCCAGTGTTGTCGGTAGAAACCAATGCAACATATTTATTTGATATCTCTACTGTATCTTCATCCTCCACAATTAGACTTCTTCCAGTAAAATAAATGAATTAAAATTTCCGTATTTGTGTCTGAAACACTGCTGCTGAGTCTAAACTCCACACTTTTCTGGCGTGGCTCAGTGGCTAGCCCTCTGGCCTCTGAATCAGATGGTTGTGTGTCCAAGTCCCACTCCAGAGACTGGAGCATGAAATCTAGGCTTACATCCCCAGTCCAGTGCTAAGAAAGTGCGGCACTGTTGGAGGGGCAGTACTGAGGGAGCACCGCACTCTCGGGAGGGACAGTACTGAGGGAGCGCTGCACTGTCGGAGGGTCAGTACTGAGGGAGTATTGCACTGTCGGAGGGACAGTACTGAGGGAGTGCTGCACTGTCGGAGAGACAGTACTGAGGGAGTGCTGCACTGTCGGAGAGGCAGTACTGAGGGAGCGCTGCATTGTCAGAGGGGCAGTACTGAGGGAGCGCCGCACTGTCGGAGGGACAGTACTGAGGGAGTGCTGCACTGTTGGAGGGGCAGTACTGAGGGAGTGCTGCACTGTCGGAGGGCCAATACTGAAGGAGTATTGCACTGTCGGAGGGCCAATACTGGGAGCGCTGCACTGTTGAAGGGCCAGTACTGAGGGAGTGCTGCACTGTTGGAAGGGCAGGACTGAGGGAGCGCTGTAATATTGAAGAAGCAGTACTGAGGGAGTGCTGCACTGTCGGAGGGGCAATACTGAGGGAGTGCTGCACTGTTGGAGGGGTAGTACTGAGGGAGTGCTGCACTGTCAGAGGGGCAGTACTGAGGGAGTGCTGCACTGTCGGAGAGGCAGTACTGAGGGAGCGCTGCATTGTCAGAGGGGCAGTACTGAGGGAGCGCCGCACTGTCGGAGGGACAGTACTGAGGGAGTGCTGCACTGTTGGAGGGGCAGTACTGAGGGAGTGCTGCACTGTCGGAGGGCCAATACTGAAGGAGTATTGCACTGTCGGAGGGCCAATACTGGGAGCGCTGCACTGTTGAAGGGCCAGTACTGAGGGAGTGCTGCACTGTTGGAAGGGCAGGACTGAGGGAGTGCTGCACTGTTGGAAGAGCAGTACTGAGGGAGCGCTGTAATATTGAAGAAGCAGTACTGAGGGAGTGCTGCACTGTCGGAGGGGCAATACTGAGGGAGTGCTGCACTGTTGGAGGGGTAGTACTGAGGGAGTGCTGCACTGTCAGAGGGGCAGTACTGAGCGAGTGCTGCACTAATGGAGGTACCATCTTTCGGATGAGACATTAAACTGAGGTCCCATCTGAACATAAGAACATAAGAAATAGGAGCAGGAGTAGGCCATTTGGCCTCTCGAGCCTGCTCCACCATTCAATAAGATCATGGCTGATCTGATCTTGGCCTCAACTCAACTTTCCTGCCTGCTCCCCATAACCCTTGATTCCCCTATAGTTCAAGAATCTGTCTATCTCAGCTTTAAATATATTCAATGACCCAGCCTCCACAGCACTCTGGGGTAGAAAATTCCAAAGATTCACGACCCTCTGAGAGAAGCAATTCCTCCTCATCTCCGTCTTAAATGGGCGACCCTTTATTCTGAAACTACGCCCCCTAGTTCTAGATTCCCCCACGAGGGGCAACATCCTCTTTGCATCTACCCTGTCAAGCCCCTTCAGTATCTTATGTTTCAATAAGATCACCTCATATTCTTCTAAACTCCATTGAGTACAGGCCCAACTTGCTCAACCTTTCTGCCCTCTCAGGTGGACGCAAGAGATTCCACGGCACTGTTCGAACAAGAGCAAGTGGAATTCTCTCCAGTGTCCTGCCCAATATTCATCCTTCAACCAACATTACCAAAACAGATTATCTGGTCATTATCGCTGTTTATGGGATCTTGCTGTTGGCAAATAGGCTAAAGGGATCAAGGGGTATGGAGAGAAAGCAGGAAAGAGGTACTGAGGTGAATGATCGGCCATGCCCTTATTGAATGTTGGTGCAGGCTCGAAGGGCTGAATGGCCTACTCGTGCACCTATTTTCCATGTTTACACTTGAAAGGTGATTTATTGGCTGTAAATCACTTTGGGACATCCTGAGGTCATGAAAAGCACTATATAAATGGAGGTTGAATAGACATTGAACAACTCCCACAGGGTTCTGTCCTGGCACCCATGTTATTCAACATTTACACCAGGTGATCTGCCCGAGAGAGTCCCACAAGTTCATATAAGCTGATGACATTGCCTTGGCCATGTAAAACATGAATCTGTCCATCACCGAGGAGACCTTGACCAGTGATTTACAGAGGATGGAGGCCTACTTCCGCCGATGGCGCTGTATGTATGCTTGGTTTTACGCACGTGTGTGCTACCCAGATATAAAAGGCCAGCCATCTTGTAATGTGATCACTTCGGGCTCTAATAAAGTAGAGCCAGGTTTGTACCAATTCGGAGTTTACAGTATTCAGTCTTTTGAGTTATTGCATACAAACCATTTGGCGACGAAGTAACAAGAACCTTTGCTTGCAAAAATAAGCACAATTGGCATTCTGGAGCGATTCGTGGAATGAGAAGATTGGGCAAATTAGCCCGCTTGACGCAGTACTTTGTGGCCAACAAAATGGAGAAAGAAGAAGATGCAGTTCAGCGCCGGACGGTCCTCCTCACGGTTTGCGGTCCGAAAATCTATAGACTCATAAAGAATCCCCTCTCGTCCATAAGTCCAATGGACAAGGACTATGAAACATTGTGTGCTCTGGTATGTGACCATCTCAAAGCAGATGAAGGCATCATCATCTCAAGATATCAGTTCTATATGCATATTCGTTCTGAGGGCCAGGATGTATCGGAATTCGTTGCCGACCTAAGATGTCTAGCTGGACCGTTTAAGTTCGAAACTGTGTTAGCAGACATGCTGCGGGACTTCTTTGTAATTGGCATCAACCACGAGGTGATCCTGCATAAACTATTGGCGGCGGAGACGCTGGATTTGAGCAAGGCCATCACGATTGCCCAATCATGCATGACGACGGACAAAAGCTTAAAGCAGATATCATAGAAAAATCGGAACTTGACAAGTACTGTAAACAAGATAGTATCGTCATTTGGCAGAGCTGCATATGGCAGGGCCTACCCAACTGTGTACGCGAAATCTGTGGCTGCTCAAAGCCCGCCAATGGGAATGAATCCGATATCACCGTGTTGGCGTTGTGGGAGAAATCATCGGCATCATCAGTGTCGGTTTAAATAATATATTTGTAATGGCTATTCGGGAGTGGGGCACCTCCAGCGCACGTGTCCGCAACTGAGCAAGCGTGCTGTGGCGTACCACGTGGAGGATGATGACCAGTCTAGCATGCATCCGGATATACAATCCGAGATACCAGAGGTGGAAGTGTATGGACTGTATTCGTTCCTAACAAAGAGCCAACCGATAATGATTAATGTAAAACTTAATGGTGTACCTGTATTGATGGAATTGGACATGGGTGCGAGTCAATCAATAATGAGTCAGAGGACATTCGACGGCTGTGGGATACTAAGGCTGTGAGGCCGAAGCTGAGTCCAGTCAATGCCAAGTTGCGTACGTACACTAAAGAACTTATAACGGTGATTGGCAGTGCAGTAGTCAAGGTGACGTATGATGGCGCGGTTCACAATTTACCATTATGGATTGTTCCAGGCAATGGTCCAACGCTGTTCGGCAGGAACTGGCTCGAAAAAAATCAAATGGAACTGGAACAAAATCAAAGCGTGTTCAAGTGCTGAGCAAGTTCCCCTCACTGTTCAAACCAGGCATCGGCAATTTCACAGGAACCAAGGTGCAGATCCACGTGGATTCGGATGCAAGATTATAAAGCTCGGGCAGTTCTGTACATGATGAGGGAGGTCGAAATCGAACTGGACAGACTCCAGCATGAAGGGATCATATCACTGGTCGAATTTAACGAATGGGCCAGCCCCATTATTCCCGTGTTGAAAAGTGATGGCACTGTCAGGATTTGTGGAGACGACAAGGTTACGATGAACCGAGTTTTGAAACAAGATCAATACCCGTTACCGAAGGCTGATGACCTGTTTGCAATGCTAGCCGTGGATTAGTCGTTCACAAAACTGGATCTGATGTCGGCCTATATGACACAGGAGTTGGTCGACACGTCGAAGAAACTTGCGTGCAACAACACTCATAAAGGACTGTTTATCTACAACAGGTGCCCTTTTGGAATTCGCTCGGCTGCAGCCATATTTCAGAGGAACATGGAGAGTCTACTGAAGTCCATCCCCAGAACCATTGTGTTCCAAGATGACATAATGGTCACAGGTTGTGACGCCGCTGAACATCTGAACAACCTGGAAGAGGTTCTACATCGTCTGGACAAAGTGGGACTCAGACTGAAACGCTCGAAGTGCGTCTTCATGGCAACGGAAGTCGAATTCCTGGGGAGGAAAATTGCTGCTGACGGTATCAGGCCTATTGACTCGAAAACCAAGACCATCAAAAATGCACCCAAGCCTCAAAATGTGACGGAGCTGCGTTCGTTCCTTGGTCTACTCAGTTACTTCGGTAATTTCTTACCTAGATTGAGCACTTTATTAGAGCCACTGCACATGCTGCTAAGAAAAGGCAACAATTGGGTTTGGGGTGCATCTCAAGATAGAGCTTTTGAGAAAGCTACTAATCTGCTTTGCTCTAACAAGCTGCTGGTACATTATGATCCATGTAAGCGTCTCGTTTTGGCCTGTGATGCTTTGTCATATGGAGTTGGTAGTGTGCTCCAACAAGTCGGGCAAATTACAACCTGTTGCATATGCTTCAAAAAGTTTGTCAAATGCGGAAAGAGCAAGTTATTATTTAAATGGAGAAAGATTGCAAAGTGCTGTAGTACAGCGGGACCTGGGGGTACTTGTGCATGAAACACGAAAGGATAGTATGCAGGTACAGCAAGTGATCAGGAAGGCCAATGGAATCTTGCCCTTTATTGCAAAGGGGATGGAGTATAAAAGCAGGGGAGTCTTGTTACAGTTATACAGGGTATTGGTGAGGCCACACCTGGAATACTGCGTGCAGTTTTGGTTTCCATATTTACGAAAGGATATACTTGCTTAGGAGGCAGTTCAGAAAAGGTTCCCGAGGTTGATTCCGGAGATGAGGGGGTTGACTTATGCGGAAAGGTTGAGTAGGTTGGGCCTCTACTCATTGGAATTCAGAAGAATGAGAGGTGATCTTATAGAAACGTATAAGATTATGAGGAGGGCTTGACGAAGTGGATGCAGAGATGATGTTTCCACTGATGGGGGAGACTAGAACTAGAGGGCATGATCTTAGAATAAGGAGCCGCCCATTTAGAAATGAGATAAGGAGAAATTTCTTCTCTCAGAGGGTGATGTATCTGTGGAATTCGCTGCCTCAGAGAGCTGTGGAAGCTGGGACATTAAATACATTTAAGACAGAAATAGACAATTTCTTAAACGATAAGGGGTTATGGGGAGCGGGCAGGGAAGTGGAGCTGAGTCCATGATCAGATCAGCAATGATCTTATTGAACAGCGGAGCAGGCTTGAGGGTCCTTATGGCCTACTCCTGCTCCTATTTCTTATGTTCTTATACCCAAGAAAATGTGTGAGGAGACCAAACCTTACATCCGTCGCAAAGACGAACTATCCATTCAATCAGATTGTATGCTGTGGGATAATCGTGTTGTTATGCCCAAGAAAGGCAGAGAGTAATTTGTGCATGATCTACATAGCACACATCCCGGTATTGTCATGATGAAAGCCATTTCCAGGTCTCATGTATGTGGCCTGGAATTGACTGATCTGGAATCATGTGTGCATCAGTGCAACATTTGCATGCAGCTTAGTAAAGCACCAGCGGAATCGCTGCTGAGTCTGTGGTCGTGGCCATCTAAACCATGGTCCAGGATCCACATCGACTTTGCAGGTCCCTTCCTGAGAAAGATGTTCTTAGTTGTGGTGGATGCTTATTCCAAGTGGATAGTGTAAGGTATGGAGAAAGAGTCAGACTGAACACTGAGCTCAAAGTAAAGTGCCTCTCCAACCTGTGAAGCCTTCTTAAATACCTGTGCTCCCAAGGGATTATGGGATCCTTTGGGACTCCGGAGAATGAGCCCTCTGGTGGCTGTACAGAGTAACTACAAGTCCACATATATAACAGATAGAGTGTACAATCATGTCATCCAGCACATCCACAGCTACCATTGAAAACCTTTGTGTCATGTTTGCTACGCATGGTCTGCCTGACATCGTTGTAAGCGACAACGGATCTTGCTTCACCAGTATGGAATTTCAAGAGTTCATGAAACTCAATGGTATCAAACATGTGAGGTCAGCACCATTCAAAACCGCATCTAATGGACAAGCAGAGCGTGCGGTCCAAACCTTCAAACAAAGTATGAAATGTGTAACTCAAGGTTCACCCATTTACTATCTGGCTGTGTATTGCAGGTAAAGGGTACACAGTCAGATAGTAAATGGGTGACCAACAGGGAGCGCAGTGCAAGGAAGGTAGTGCAGGGGTTCCCTGTGGTCATCCCCCTGCAAAACAGATACACCGCTTTGGGTACTGTTGAGGGGGATGACTTATCAGTGGAGGGCAGCAGCAGCCAAGTTCATGACACTGTGGGTGGCTCTGCTGCACAGGAGGGCAGGAAAAAGAGCGGGAGAGCCATAGTGATAGGGGATTCTATTGTAAGGGGAATAGATAGATGTTTCTGCCTCCGCAACCGAGACTCCAGGATGGTATGTTGCCTCCCTGGTGCAAGGGTCAAGGATGTCTCGGAGTAGGTGCAGGACATTCTGAAAAGGGAGGGTGACCAGCCAATTGCTGTGGTGCACATAGGTACCAACGATATAGGTAAAAAACAGGATGAGGTCCTACGAGACGAATTTAGGGAGCTAGGAGCTGAATTAAAAAGTAGGACCTCAAAAGTAGTAATCCCAGGATTGCTACCAGTGCCACGTGCTAGTCAGAGTAGGAATCGCAGGATAGCTCAGATGAATACGTGGCTTGAGGAGTGGTGCAGAAGGGAGGGATTCAAATTCCTGGGACATTGGAACTGGTTCTGAGGGAGGTGGGACCAGTACAAACCAAACGGTCTGCACCTGGGCAGGACCGGAACCAATGTCCTAGGGGGAGTGTTTGCTAGTGCTGTTGGGGAGGAGTTAAACTAACATGGCAGGGTGATGGGAACCTATGCAGGGAGACAGGGGGAAATAAAATGGAGGCAGAAGCAAAAGATAGAAAGGAGAATAGTAAAAGTGGAGGGCAGAGAAACCCAAGGCAAAAAACAAAAAGGGCCACATTACAGCAAAATTCTAAAGGGGCAAAGTGTGTTAAAAAGACCAGCCTGAAGGCTCTGTGACTCAATGCGAGGAGTATTCGGAATAAGGTGGACGAATTAACTGCATAGATAGCAGTTAACGGATATGATGCAATTAACATTACGGAGACATGCCTCCAGGGTGACCAAGGCTGGGAATTCAATCCAGGGGTATTCAACATTTAGGAAGGATATACAGAGGAAAAAGAGGCGGGGTGGCGTTGCTGGTTAAAGAGGAAATTGATGCAATAGTAAGGAGGGTCATTAGCCTGAATGATGTGGAATCGGTATGGGTGGAGCTGCGGAATACCAAAGGGTAGAAAACGCTAGTGGGAGTTGTGTACAGACTATCAAACAGTAGTAGTGAGGGTGAAGACAGCATCAAACAAGAAATAAGGGATGTGTGCAATAAAGGTACAGCAGTTATCATGGGCGACTTTAATCTACATATTGATTGGGCTAACCAAACTGGTAGGAATGCGGGGAGGAGGATTTCCTGGAGTGTATTAGGGATGGTTTTCTAGACCAATATGTCGAGGAACCAACTAGAGAGCTGGCCATCCTAGACTGGGTGATGTGTAATGAGAAGGGACTAATTAGCAATCTTGTTGCGTGAGGCCCCTTGGGGAAGAGTGACCATAATATGGTAGAATTCTTTATTAAGATGGAAAGTGACAGAGTTAATTCGGAAACTAGGGTCCTGAACTTAAGGAAAGGTAACTTCGACGGTATGAGGTGTGAATTGACTAGAATAGACTGGCAAATGATACTTAAAGGGTTGACGGTGGATAAGCAATGGCAAACATTTAAAGATCACATGGATAAACTTCAGCAATTGTACATCCCTGTCTGGAGTAAAAATAAAACTGGGAAGGTGGCTAAACCGTGGCTAGCAAGGGAAATTAAGGATAGTGTTAAAACCAAGAAAGAGGCATATAAATTGGCTAGAAAAAGCATCAACCCTGAGGACTGGGAGAAATTTAGAATTCAACAGAGGAGGACTAAGGGTTTAATTAAGAGGGGGAATATAAAGTACGAGAGGAAGCTTGCAGGGAACATAAAAACTGACTGCAAAAGCTTCCATAAATAGGTGAAGAGAAAAAGATTAGTGAAGATAAACGTAGGTCCCTTGCAGTTGGATTCAGGTGAATTTATAATGGGGAACAAAGAAATGGCAGACCAATTGAACAAATACTTCGGTTCTGTCTTCACGAAGGAAGACGCAAATAACCTTCCGGAAGTACTAGGGGACAGTGGGTCAAGTGAGAAGGAGGAACTGAAGGATATCCTTATTAGGCGGGAAATTGTGTTCGGGAAATTGATGGGATTGAAGGCCGTTAAATCCCCAGGGCCTAACAGTCTGCATCCCAATGTACTTAAGGAAGTGGCCCTAGAAATAGTGGATGTATTGGTGATCATTTTCCAACAGTCTATCGACTCTGGATCAGTTCCGATGGACTGGAGGGTAGCTAATATAACACCACTTTTTAAAAAAGGAGGGAGAGAGAAAACGGGTAATTATAGACCGGTTAGCCTGACATCAGTAGTGGGGAAAGTATTGGAATCAATCATTAAGGATGAAATAGCAGCGCATTTGGAAAGCAGTGACAGGATCGGTCCATGTCGGCATGGATTTATGAAAGGAAAATCATGCTTGACGAATCTTCTGGATTTTTTTGAGGATGTAACTAGGAGAGTGGACAAGGGAGAACCAGAGGATGTGTGTATTTGGACTTTCAAAAGGCTTTTGACAAGGTCCCGCACAAGTCATTGGCGTGCAAAATCAAAGCACATGGTATTGGGGGTAATGTGCTGATGTGGATAGAGAACTGGTTGGCAGACAGGAAGCAGAGAGTCGGGATAAATGGGTCCTTTACAGAATGGCAGGCAGTGACTAGTGGAGTGCCACAGGGCTCAGTGCTGGGACCCCAGTTCTTTACAATATACATTAACGATTTAGATGAAACAATTGAGTCTGATATCTCCAAGTTTGCAGATGACACTAAACTGGGTGGCGGTCTGAGCTGTGAGGAGGACGCTAAGATGCTTGGACAGGTTAGGTGAGTGGGCAAATGCATGGCAGATGCAGTATAATGTAGATAAATGTGAGGTTATCCATTTTGGGGGCAAAAACAGGAAGGCAGAATATTATCTGAATGACGGCAGATTAGGAAAAGGGGAGGTGCAACAAGACCTGGGTGTCATGGTACATCAGTCATTGAAAGTTGGCATGCAGGTACAGCAGCCGGTGCAGAAGGCAAATGGTATGTTGGCCTTCATAGCGAGGGGATTTGAGTATAGGAGCAGGGAGGTCTTACTGCAGTTGTACAGGGTCTTGGTGAGGCCTCACCTGGAATATTGTGTTCAGCTTTGGTCTCCTAATCTGAGGAAGGACATTCTTGCTATTGAGGGAGTGCAGCGAAGGTTCACCAGACTGATTCCAGGGATGGCTGGACTGACATATGAGGAGAGACTTGATCAACTGGGCATTTATTCACTGGAGTTTAGAAGGATGAGAGGGGATCTCATAGAAAGGTATAAGATTCTGACAGGACTGGACAGGTTAGATGCGGGAAGAATGTTCCCGATGTTGGGGAAGTCCAGAACCAGGGGACATAGTCTTCGGATAAGGGGTAGGCCATTTAGGACTGCGATGAGGAGAAACTTCTTCACTCAGAGAGTTGTTAACCTGTGGAATTCCCTGCCGCAGAGAGTTGTTGATGCCAGTTCATTGGATATATTCAAGAGGGATTTAGATATGGCCCTTACGGCTAAAGAGATCAAGGGCTATGGAGAGAAAGCAGGAAAGGGGTACTGAGAGAATGATCAGCCATAATCTTATTGAATAGCGGTGCAGGCTTGAAGGGCCGAATGGCCTACTCCTGCACCTATTTTCTATGTTTCTATGTTCGGAGGTTACAGTATTCGGTTTTTTGAGTTATTGCATACACAACAGCCGCAAAAGACCATCACCATGACATTCCACCTCAAGCCCCATCAAGCAAACCAAGCGTTGAAAGTCTCCATTTGCGGCGCAGAGGTAAACCAGAATGCTCTCCTATTTTGGAGTCGCGCTTGATCGCACCCTGTCATATAAACACCATCTCCAGAACCTTGGGAAGAAACTAAAGACGAGTCAAATTGATCCAGAAACGCGCTGGATTCACATGGGGATCACACGCTTAAAGCACTCGCCCTGGTGTAATCTGCAGCGGAGTACTGCTCTCCGGCATGGCTATAAAGTCCGCATGTCAAATCTGTTGATGTCCCGCTGAATTCTACTTTGAGAATTATCAGCGGTATGCTTTTATCGATACCAAAGACTTGGCTCCCCGTGCTTGCAAACATTGCACCACTGTGATGTATCTAGCACACAAATCACTGACTCCACACAGTCTGGTGTAAGTCTAACTGCTGTGACCTTCGTCCTTTATTGTTCAGCTCCAGAGTGCCTCTCAGGTGTGGTGATCAGCCTAAAATAGTGCCTGTTCGAGGTACTTCCAGGTTTCCCACCACAGCGCCCTCTGTGGTGTGGCATAGTGCTTACATTACATCTCAGGTACCAGGACGATACACACATCATTACATAACATCACCTTCCCCCCCCCAAGAGGACGCAGGACGACGATACATACATCAATACATCATAGAAACATAGAAACATAGAAAATAGGTGCAGGAGCAGGCCATTCAGCCCTTCTAGCCTGCACCGCCGTTCAATGAGTTCATGGCTGAACATGAAACCTCAGTACCCCATTCCTGCTTTCTCGCCATACCCCTTGATCCCCCGAGTAGTAAGGACTTCATCTAACTCCCTTTTGAATATATTTAGTGAATTGGCCTCAACTACTTTCTGTGGTAGAAAATTCCACAGGTTCACCACTCTCTGGGTGAAGAAGTTTCTCCTCATCTCGGTCCTAAATGGCTTACCCCTTATCCTTAGACTGTGACCCCTGGTTCTGGACTTCCCCAACATTGGGAACATTCTTCCTGCATCTAACCTGTCTAAACCCGTCAGAATTTTAAACGTTTCTATGAGGTCCCCTCTCATTCTTCTGAACTCCAGTGAATACAAGCCCAGTTGATCCAGTCTTTCTTGATAGGTCATTCCCACCATCCCGGGAATCAGTCTGGTGAATCTTCGCTGCACTCCCTCAATAGCAAGAATGTCCTTCCTCAAGTTAGGAGACCAAAACTGTACACAATACTCCAGGTGTGGCCTCACCAAGGCCCTGTACAACTGTAGCAACACCTCCCTGCCCCTGTACTCAAATCCCCTCGCTATGAAGGCCAACATGCCATTTGCTTTCTTAACCACCTGCTGTACCTGCATGCCAACCTTCAATGACTGATGTACCATGACACCCAGGTCTTGTTGCACCTTCCCTTTTCCTAATCTGTCACCATTCAGATAATAGTCTGTCTCTGTTTTTACCACCAAAGTGGATAACCTTACATTTATCCACATTATACTTCATCTGCCATGCATTTGCCCACTCACCTAACCTATCCAAGTCACTCTGCAGCCTCATAGCATCCTCCTCGCAGCTCACACTGCCACCCAACTTAGTGTCATCCGCAAATTTGGAGATACTACATTTAATCCCCTCGTCTAAATCATTAATATACAGTGTAAACAGCTGGGGCCCCAGCACAGAACCTTGCGGTACCCCACTAGTCACTGCCTGCCATTCTGAAAAGTACCCATTTACTCCTACTCTTTGCTTCCTGTCTGACAACCAGTTCTCAATCCACGTCAGCACACTACTCCCAATCCCATGTGCTTTAACTTTGCACATTAATCTCTTGTGTGGGACCTTGTCGAAAGCCTTCTGAAAGTCCAAATATACCATATCAACTGGTTCTCCTTTGTCCACTTTACTGGAAACATCCTCAAAAAATTCCAGAAGATTTGTCAAGCATGATTTCCCTTTCACAAATCCATGCTGACTTGGACGTATCATGTCACCATTTTCCAAATGCGCTGCTATGACATCCTTAATAATTGATTCCATCATTTTACCCACTACTGAGGTCAGGCTGACCGGTCTATAATTCCCTGTTTTCTCTCTCCCTCCTTTTTTAAAAAGTGGGGTTACATTGGCTACCCTCCACTCGATAGGAACTGATCCAGAGTCAATGGAATGTTGGAAAATGACTGTCAATGCATCCGCTATTTCCAAGGCCACCTCCTTAAGTACTCTGGGATGCAGTCCATCAGGCCCTGGGGATTTATCGGCCTTCAATCCCATCAATTTCCCCAACACAATTTCCCGACTAATAAAGATTTCCCTCAGTTCCTCCTCCTTACTAGACCCTCTGACCCCTTTTATCAATACAATTGTCCAACGGAAGGCAGGTGGGCATAGACAGTGCGTTAGTATGGTACATATTATCTGGTACATTAACTAGTTATTGACTGGTAACGGATCCCTGATTTCCTTGTTAGCCCTTATCATTAATTGTACTTCATATCCATTATTTTACACAAATACAGTGGCCATTCAGCATTCAAAAATTAATTCTTATTATAAATTTGCCATCTCACATTAATATAGCTCATTTTAGACTCGCTCTGACTTACAGAAGTCCTTTGTGGGGACCACCTCTTGGTAAGGCCCTTTTAAGACTCCCGGGTGCATTTCCTTTTTAAGGCGCCATCTTTGATGCAGGAGGATTCCACGAGGCTTCTCCTTGGGTGCCGCCATCTTTGATACTCTGCTGCTCTGAACACGATGCTGCCGCCATCATCTTCTCCGCCGCTCTGGATGCCCTCCGCCGTCGCAGCCTCCGCTCCCCTCCGCTGCCACCTGACTTGCCGCCTCTCCTGCGGCCATCGTCGTCGCTTCTCCGGCGGCCACCATAACCGCCTCCCCTGTGGCTGTCGTGGCCTCTCCAGCAGCCGCACTTGCTGCCTGCCCCGCGGCCTCCGTAGCGGCCTCCCATGCGCCCTCCGTGGCCGCTGACCTCCAGGTGCTGCGACGCTGACAGCTCCTCGGCGGGGCCCGCCCAACGGCACCTTCCTCTGCGGGGCACTTCCCATCCGCCGGCCATCCTGGGAACCCTCGCACCCCGCCGGCTCACCCCCGCCCCCCCCCCACTAGGTCCCTCTCTGCAGGGCTGCTTGCCTTTTGATGCTGAGGCTGCAGGATCTCTGTGGCTTGAGGTCCGGGCCTGGGACTTGCCTGTGGGTGGATTGAGGCTGCAGCTCCAGCTCGGTCGGCGCTGCTCTCTGGGGACCCGGGGCACGGCAGCACCTCGGGGAGCAGCACCCCGGGGAGTGGTGAAGTCTTCCCAGCTCCCACGGACCGTCCCCGACTCTGAGTTCCAGGACCCCGGGGTCCGTGCTCTCTGCCCCAGGCAGAGCCACGTTCTGCAGTTTTGTCCATGGTGGGCGCTATCCTGTGGACAGTGCCTGCCGGGTTCGAGACTGTGTGGATTATTTGCTTGGTGCTGCAAGTCGAGGTCATATATGCCCGGCTGATGGCGATGGCCTTTGTCAGAATGACTGTGGGTTCCGTGGCCAGCAGCTTGTGAAGGAGGCCCTCGTGGCCAATCCCCATAACGAAAACGCCCCGCAAAGCCTCGTCAAGGTGTGCGCCAAAATCACACGGCGCCGCGAGTCTCCTGAGGTCTGCAGCATATTTGGTGATATCCTGGCCCTCAGGTCTACAGTGATGGTAAAATTTGTTTCTGGCCGTGAGGATGCTCTCCTTCGGTTTCAACTGGTCACGAATGAGTTCAGTCAGCTCCTCGTATGACTTGTCCCTGGCGCTCCCGGGTGCCAGCAAATCCCTGACGAGACAGTAAACCTCATCTCCACAACTGGAGAGCAATATCGCCTTACGCTTATCTCTCAGTGCGTATGTGTCCTCCGTCAGGTCGTTTGCTATGAAGTAGTACTCGAGCCTTTCCGTAAAGGCCTCCCAATCATTGCCCACAGTAAAATCCTTTCGTGAGCCCAGAGTAGCCATGGTTGCGTGCAGTTCGTCCGCTTCCTAGTCGCCAATGTGGTGTATGTAGCACACAAATCACTGACTCCACACGGTCTGGTGTAAGTTTAACTGCTGTGACCTTCGTCCTTTATTGTTCAGCTCTAGAGTGCCGCTCAGGTGTGGTGGTCAGCCTGTTCTAGGTACTTCCAGGTTTCCCACCACAGCGCCCTCTGTGGTGTGGCATAGTGCTTACATTACATCTAAGGTACCAGGACGATACACACATCATTACATAACAACCACCACATCTATGCTGCTGCCAATATGCAAACTTCAGAGAATACAACCAGTACACCAGCAAAGACATAAGAAATAGGAGCAGGAGTAGGCCATTTGTCCCCTTGAGCCTACTCCGCCATTTATAAGATCATGGCTGATCTGATCGTGTACTCCATAACCCTTTATTCTCTTATCGTTCAAAAATCTGTCGATCACCGCTTTAAATATATTCAATGACCCAGCCTCCACAGCTCTCTGGGCACAGAATTCCACAGAGTTACCACCCTCTGAGAGAAGAAATTTCTCCTCATCTCAGTTTTAAATGGGCGGCCCCTTATTCTAAGACTATGCCCTCTAGTTCTAGTCTCCCCCATCAGTGGAAACATCCTCTCTGCATCCACCTTGTCAAGCCCCCTCATAATCTTATATATTTCGATAAGATCACCTCTCATTCTTCTGAATTCCAATGAATATAGGCCCAACCTATTCAGTCTATCTTCATCAGTCAACGCCCTCATCCCTTATTCTACAGTGGAATTCTCTGCCACAGAAGCCTAATTTCAGCAACATTAATCTGACCTGTCCTGTAAAAATAAAGGGGCCGAAATGGTCCCTTTTAGCGACGGCCTTTAGCCCGAGCGTGGTGAGAAAATCGGCTAGCGTCGAATTTTGCAGTGGTTTTGCGGCGGCGCTACAAGATAGCGCCCCGCTTGTCGGCGCGAAGCGCTGATGACGTCATCGCTGTGTGCATTGCCCCCTTGCCTCCTCAGAAGTGAAATTTCCCCACGCAACCAACCTTAGTGCCTGCCAATGACAACGACAGCTTGAGCTGTTAAGTTGCAGTCGGTAACCGGATGTCCCAGCGCTATTTAAAGGCGTCATCTTGCAAAGTTTTTTTTTGTTGGCCATTACTTATTTCTGGTTTAGTCAGTATGGCTGGTCAATCGAAAGCAGCGATTTTTATGCTCAACCAATGATCTGCCTCCTACCTTTTCCCCTGTATCACTCATGGCACTTTCGATGTTGTACCATTTCTGTCGCTGCATGGTGTCTCTGCCGGATGTCAACTGTCTACTCCGACTTCACCATCAGAGGATGCTATGCCAAAGACAATGGCGCAGCCAATTACAGAGGGAACGGCATCGAGAGAGGGAGAGAAAATGGCTACAATTAAGAGAGGGAGCACAACAGGGAGAGGCCCATGGAGCATGCCACAGGGAGAGGGAAAGGGACAGGCAACGGGACAGGCACAGAGAACCACATCCAGCAGCACAGGGAAAAGCACATCAAGATTTTGCCAGAGGAAGATGCGCCACTGGGCTGGCAACAGAATCATGGTATGATGGTATGAGACGTGAATTGGCTCGGATAGACTGGCGAATGATACTTAAAAGGTTGACGGTGGATAGGCAATGGCAAGCGTTTAAAGATCACATGGATGAATTTCAACAATTGTACATCCCAGTCTGGAGTAAAATAAAACGGGGGAGGTGGCTCGACTGTGGCTAACAAGAGAAATTTGGGATAGTGCTAAATCCAAGGAAGAGGCATATAAATTGGCCAGAAAATGCAGCAAACCTGAGGACTGGGAGAAATTTAGAATTCAGCAGAGGAGGACAAAAGTTCTAATTAGGAGGGGGAAAATAGAGTACGAGAGTAAGCTTGCTGGGAACATAAAAACTGACTGCAAAAGCTTCTATAGATATGTGAAGAGAAAAAGATTAGTGAAGACAAACATAGGTCCCTTGCAGTCAGAATCAGGTGAATTTGTAATGGGAAAAAGGAAATGGCAGACCAATTGAACAAATACTTTGGTTCTTTTTTCACGAAATACTAGGGGACCAAGGATCTAGTGGGAAGGAGGAACTGAAGGAAATCCTTATTAGTCAGGAAATTATGTTGGGGAAATTGATGGGATTGAAGGCTGATAAATCCCCAGGGTCTGATAGTCTGCATCCCAGAGTACTTAAGGAAGTGGCCCTCGAAATAGTGGATGCATTGGTGATCATTTTCCAGCAGTCTTATCGACTCTGGATCAGTTCCTATGGACTGGAGGGTAGCTAATGTAACACCACTTTTTAAGAAAGGAGGGAGAGAGAAAACGGGTAATTATAGACTTGACATCAGTGGTGGGGAAAATGTTGGGATCAATTATTAAAGATGAAATATTAAACTTGGAAATATTACACTCAATTGCTTCATCTAAATCGTTAATGGATATTGTAAAGAGCTGTGGTCCCAGCACTGAGCCCTGCGGCACTCCACTAGTCCCTGCCTGCCATTCTGTAAAGGACCCGTTTATCCCGACACTCTGCTTCCTGTCTGCCAACCAGTTCTCTATCCACGTCAGTACATTACCCCCAATACCACACGCTTTGATTTTGTACACCAATCTCTTGTGCAGGACATTGTCAAAAGCCTTTTGAAAGTCCAAATACACCACATCCACTGGTTCTCCCTTGTCCACTCTGCTAGTGACATCGTCAAAAAATTCCAGAAGATTCGTCAAGCATGATTTCCCTTTCATAAATCCATGCTGACTTGGTCCGATTCTGTCACTGCTTTCCAAATGCACTGCTATTTCATCCTTAATTATTGATTCCAACATTTTCCCCACTACTGATGTCAGGCTAACCGGTCTATAATTACCCGTTTTCTCTCTCCCTCCTTTTTAAAAAAATGGTGTTACATTAGCTACCCTCCAGTCCATAGGAACTGATCCAGAGTCGATAGATTGTTGGAAAATGATCACTAAAGCATCCACTATTTCTAGGGCCACTTCCTTAAGTACTCTGGGATGCAGACTATCAGGCCCCGGAGATTTATTGGCCTTCAATCCCATCATTTTCCCGAACACAATTTTCCGCTTTATAAGAATATCCTTCAGTTCCTCCTTCTCACTAGACACATTGTCCCTTAGTACATTCGGAAGGTTATTTGTTTCTTCCTTCGTGAAGACAGAACCAAAGTATTTGTTCAAATGGTCTGCTATTTCTTTGTTCCCCATTATAAATTCACCTGAATCCGACTTCAAGGGACCTACGTTTGTCTTCACTAATCTTTTTCTCTTCACATATCTATAGAAGCTTTTGCGGTCAGTTTTTATGATCCCTGCAAGCTTCCTCTCGTACTCTATTTTCCCCTCTTAATTAAACCCTTAGTCCTCCTCTGTTGAATTCTAAATTTCTCCCAGTCCTCAAGTTTGTTGCTTTTTCTAGCCAATTTATATGCCTCTTCCTTGGTTTTAACACTATCCCTAATTTCCCTTGCTAGCCACGATTGAGCCACCTTCCCTGTTTTATTTTTACTCCAGACAGGGATGTACAATTGCTGAAGTTCATCCATGTGATCTTTAAATGTTAGCCATTGCCTATCGACCTTCAACCCTTTAAGTATCATTCGCCAGTCTATTCTAGCCAATTCACGCCTCATACCGTCGAAGTTACCTTTCCTTAAGTTCAGGACCCTAGTTTCCGAATTAACTCTGTCACTCTCCATCTTAATAAAGAATTCTACCATATTATGGTCACTCTTCCCCAAGGGGCCTCACACAACAAGATTGCTAATTAGTCCCTTCTCATTACACATCACCCAGTCTAGGATGGCCAGCTCTCCAGTTGGTTCCTCGACATATTGGCCTAGAAAACCATCCCTAATACACTCCAGGAAATCCTCCTCCACTGCATTGCTACCAGTTTGGTTAGCCCAATCTATATGTAGATTAAAGTCGCCCATGATAACTGCTGTACCTTTATTGCTCACATCCCTTATTTCTTGTTTGATGCTGTCCCCAACCTCATTACTACTGTTTTGTGGTCTGTGCACAACTCCCACTTGCGTTTTTTGCCCTTTGGTATTCCGCAGCTCCACCCATACCGATTCCACATCATCCAGGCTAATGTCCCTCCTTACTATTGCATTAATTTCCCCTTTAACCAGCAACGCCACTCCGCCTCCTTTTCCTCTCTGTCTATCCTTCCTAAATGTTGAATACCCCTGGATGTTAAGTTCCCAGCCTTGGTCACCCTGGAGCCATGTCTCTGTGATGCCAATTAGATCATATCCATTAACTAATGTCTGTGCAGTTAATTCATCCACCTTATTCCGAATACTCCTCGCATTGAGGCACAGAGCCTTCAGGCTTGTCTTTTTAACACACTTTGCCCCTTTAGAATTTTGCTGTAATGTGGCCCTTTTTGTTTTTTGCCTTGGGTTTCTCTGCCCTCCACTTTTACTATTCTCCTTTCTATCTTTTGGTTCTGCCTCCATTTTATTTCCCTCTGTCTCCCTGCATAGGTTCCCATCCCCCTGCCATGTTAACTCCGAAGATTCCCTTTCCCCTTGGGCCTGCTGCGACGCGCTAGGCCCCGGTACATCACCCAGTGCATATCCATGTCCTAAATTAACCCCTAATGACTGAGTAGTGCCAGTATCTGATCCTGGTGCCTGCGGATGAGTGAAGTAGTGACCCAGTGCTTGGCTACTCTTACTCATCATCATCCTCCTCCCCCTTTTCTCCCTCGTGACTGGATTGGCGGGGGATGGAGAGCTCAGGCACAGGCTGCTAATCCACTGGCTCATTTTTCTGAAAGCAAGAGTCGCATTAAGGTGAGGGCAGGGAGGCAGGAATGGAGCAAGGAAGGCAGATAGAATGAGGAGGTGGAAAGCGATAAGGCCTGCTGCTGTAATGGAGAAGTGGGATAAAGAAGAGGGGATAAAGATACCATTGTTGCCCCTAGCAGGCTCAACATCTCCAGCAGCCACGTGGTCGACCACCTGCGAGCTAATGTGCCGCAGTACTCACTCCTCCAGGTTGGAAAGCTAGCGCAGTTCCGTTTCTCCCCCCCCGTACCCCCAGCCTCCTGCTGCTGCATCCTGTTGTGTGCCATCTTGGCCTGCAAAAGAAAGGAGACTGTGTGAGTGGTAAATAAAAACAGAAAATGCTGGCAATCTCAGCAGGTCAGCAACATATGTGGAGAGAAACAGTTAATATTTCAGGTCGATGACCCTTTGTCAGAACTGGCAAAAGTTCGAAATGTGACAGATTCTTAAGGAAGTGCAAGGGGCACCGAATTGGGTGGGGGGGAGGAAAGAACAAAAGGGAAGGTCTGTGATAGGGTGAAAGGTAGGAGAGATTTGAGAGACAAAAGGGATGGGCCAAATTGAGATGGTAATGGCACAAATTAGGAAACAAAAGATGAGACTTGATAGGATGTGAATGGTGGAATAAATACCAGCTTCCATGGGAAACAGGGAAAAAGGGGGTGTTTGTAAAAACAAAAGGGGAGGAAAGGGAACAAAATATGGGCAGAGGTTACAGTTTGAAATTGTTTGAACTCGATGTTGAGTCCAGAAGGCTGTAAAGTGAGTAAAAGTCCAGTTATATATGTGGAAGATATGCTTTCCGTGGTTAAATAGCTGTGAGTGTAGGCAAGATGTGAAATGAGGCTGTGACTGTGACTAAGCACAGATAGTTGGTGGTTGCCTGCTGGGTTAAGTGCTGGTTTGTAGAGTGTGCACAGACAGAGGCTCAGAGGCTGCTATATAAGAGTTGTGGAAACATGTATTCACCTTGACCACCAGAGTGAGGTCGCTGAATTTTTTGCGACACTGCGAAGTGGTTCTATCATCGACTGTACTGCCCGACACTGCCCGCAGCCACCTCTGGCCACATGGTCCTAAAAATCTGTGGAGTTGGCCTTTTCCCAGATGGTGGGAACAATACCTCCCTCCTTCCCTCGACTGCCCCTACCAATGTCTCCAACGCCAGGCCACTGAACTGAGTAGCCCTTGTATAAGGTTTTGCTGCAGCTATCACACACCATCCTTGCAGCTCAGTCAACTGAAGAAATGATGAGAATGACCAGATGCTGCTTGAAACGACATCCCCTTTAAGAATTGGAAAGAACCCGAGCAGCCCTATTATCAATGAATGAAAGTCAGCTGAAATTGGGTGCAGCCTTGGTAATAGCGCTCCTGCAGCGCCCCACTGAGGCCATTCGCGCCTCCGACACTGCCTTGCTACATTTCTGAAGGAAAGTGCTGTAAGGTGGGGGGTTGTGGGGTTGGTGTTGTGGGGTGTGTTGTGGTCTCTATGAGGGGGTCAGGTTCCCTTCTGACCAACTTGAGCGGTTTCGAATCGCTCCCCTTCCCTTGGGTTCTGTACTCTGGATTTATTTGGGGGGTGTGACAAAAGTGCAGAGGACACGGTTTTGATGCAAAGAACTTTGGTTTTATTACAGTCAAAGTAATACCGGCTTATTACTCTAGTCAGAAAATACACGGCCAAACTTACAATCACTCTAATAAAGAACAAGACAAGGAAAGGTACAAGGTCAAACTTACAATCACTCTAATAAAGTACCATACAAGGAAAGGTGCAAGGTCAAACTTACAATCATTCTAATAAAGTACCATACACTACACATTCAAAGGGGGTTGCAGTGAAATTATACCTCCCATCTCCCAATACCTAATTCTAGCTAGGTTAGACTCCAGGGCGGCAAGGATTTATGCTTACCAATTTTGATAGTTAATGGTAGATGGTGATGTTCTTCCTTCCTTTAGGACTTCAAGACTTCGAGGCTGGAGAAGTTAGTTTTACAACTGTCATTTTGATTTCTCTCCTTGTCTCTCTCACCTTGTCTCTTGTCTCTCCCTCTCGTCTAACCTCTGTTGAAAACAGTGGCCAGTTATACGATTGGTGAGATCTTACCACCAAATCTCTTCACAATCCTTTGTATAATTTCGGCGGGCTTGGTTCTTCTTTGTAATATTTTGTCGGGCTCGTTAAAGTTGATATATCTTGGGTGGGTTAATCTTCGAAAACTGTTTCCTGATGGAAAAATTAGTTTGGTCATTGCAATGTCCTTTTGTGCTTAGTCTTTCGCATACAGGCTGGATTGGGCCTCTTTGTGATGTATATGCTGAAAATGGTTTGTCCAGACCCATGTTGATGGGGAGCCACCTCTGGGTGATTTGAGATGGTAATGTCGCTTGGTGGAGGAAGATTTTCAAATACTCATTCTTGCAGACAGGTTACCTCAATAGCAAGAACATCCTTCCTCAGACTAGGAGACCAAAATTGAACACAATATTCCAGGTGAGGCCTCACCAAGACCCTGTACAGCTGCATTAAGACCTCTCTGCTTCTATATTCAAAACCCCTAGCTATGAAGGCCAACATACCATTTGCCTTCTTTACCGCCTGCTGTACCTGCATGCCTACTTTCAGTGACTGATGAACCATGACACCCAGGCCTCATTGCACCTCCCCTTTTCCTAGTCCGCCGCCATTCAGATAATATTCTGCCTTCGTGTTTTTGCCCCCAAAATGGATAACCTCACATTTATCCACATTATACTGCATCTGCCATGTATTTGCCCACTCACCTAACCTGTCCAAGTCACCCTGCAGCCTCTTAGCGTCCTCTTCACAGCTCACACCGCCACCCAGCTTAGTGTCATCCGCAAACTTGGAGATATTATACTCTATTCCTTCATCTAAATCGTTAATGTACATTGTAAAGAGCTGGGGTCCCAGCACTGAGCCCTGCGGCACCCCACTAGTCACGGCCTGCCATTCTGAAAAGGACCCGTTTATCCCGACTCTCTGCTTCCTGACTGCCAACCAGTTCTCTATCCACGTCAGTATTTTACCCCCAATACCATGTGCTTTGATTTTGCACACCAATCTCTTGTGCGGGACCTTGTCAAAAGCCTTTTGAAAGTCTAAATACACCACATCCACTGGTTCTCCCTTGTCCACTCTGCTCGTTACATCCTTAAAAAATTCCAGAAGATTCATCAAGCATGATTTCCCTTTCATAAATCTATGCTGACTTGGTACGATCCTGTCACTGCTTTCCAAATGTGCTGCTATTTCATCTTTAATAATTGATTCCAACATTTTCCCCACTACTGATGTCAGGCTAAGGGTCTATAATTACCCGTTTTCTCTCTCCCTCCTTTTTTAAAAAGTGGTGTTACATTAGCTACCCTCCAGTCCATAGGAACTGATCTCGAGTCGATAGACTGTTGGAAAATGATCACTAATGCATCCACTATTTCTAGGGCCACTTTCTTGAGGACTCTGGGATGCAGACTATCAGGCCCTGGGGATTTATCAGACTTCAATCCCATCAATTTCCCGAACACATTTTCCCGCCTAATAAGGATATCCTTCAGTTCCTCCTGCTCACTAGACCCACTGTCCCTTAGTACATTTGGAAGGTTATTTGTGTCTTCCTTCGTGAAGACAGAACCGAAGTATTTGTTCAATTGGTCTGCCATTTCTTTGTTCCCCATTATAAATTCACCTGAATCCGACTGCAAGGGACCTACGTTTGTCTTTACTAATCTTTTTCTCTTCACATATTTTGCAGTCAGTTTTTATATTCGCTGCAAGATTCCTCTCATACTCTATTTTAACCCTCCTAATTAAACCCTTAGTCTTCCTCTGTTGAATTCTAAATTTCTCCCAGTTCTCAGGCTTGTTGCTTTTTATAGCCAATTTATATGCCTCTTCCTTGGCTTTAACACTCTCTTTAATTTCCTTTGTTAGCCATGGTTGAGCCACCTTCCCAGTTTTATTTTTACTCCAGACAGGGATGAACAATTGCTGAAGTTCATCCATGTGATCTTTAAATGTTTGCCACTGCTTATCCACCGTCAACCCTTTGAGTATCCTTTGCCAGTCTATTCTATCCAATTCACGCCTCATACCATCAAAGTTACCTTTCCTTAAGTTCAGGACCCTAGTTTCCGAATTGACTGTGTCACTCTCCATCTTAATAAAGAATTCTACCACATTATGGTCACTCTTTTCCAAGGGGCCTCGCACAACAAGATTGCCAATTAGTCTTTTCTCATTACACATCACCCAGTCTAGGATGGCCAGCTCCCTGGTTGATTCCTCGACATATTGGTCGAGAAATCCATCCCTAATACAGTCCAGGAAATCCTCCTCCACCGCATTGCTACCAGTTAGGTTAGCCCAATCAATATGTAAACCTTGCTGTAATGACCAGCGAATCTGTTTTTGGTTGAGAAAAGAACTGGAATATTGAGAAGGTTATAGAGAAATTTAACAACACAGTGCTACTATCTGACTTGAGCTGGCATTATTTTGCTCCAGTCGGCCCACTGGGATCTTTAGTGTCCACCTAGACCACTGAAGCAGGCAGACAGCATCTTAAACCATTGACAATGTAGTACTCCCGTGTACTGCACTGGAATGTCAGCCTAGATTATGAGCAGTTAGTGGACAAATTAAAAAACAGAACAACAATGGTAATAATCTCTGGATTACTACCTGAGTAATGAGCAAATTTGTACAGAGTAAATAAGATCAGAGAGTTAAATACGTGGCTCAAAGACTGGTGTGGGAGAAATGGGTTTTGGTTCATGGGACACTGGCACCAGCACTGGGGTAAGAGGGAGCTGTTCTGTTGGAACAGCACTTAGACCGTGCTGGGACTCGGATCTTGGCAAATCAAAATTAGGGCTGTAGAGATGTCTTTAAACTAATTTGTGGGGGGTAGGGTTCAGGGGAGCGAAAATTAAAAAAGTCAAAGAATAAGGAGAAGGCAATAAATCAGGGTAGCACTGGGGGAAATTAAAACCAGAGCATGCCAGGAAGGGACAGGATGTATAAACATAAAGGTGAAGCAGAAAGTGGGGTCAAAGCAGGAAATACTGGTTAAAAAAAACAAATTTAAAAGCTCTTTATCTGAATGCAAGCAGCACCGTAAAGAAATTGATGAGTTGACGACACAAATAGATACAAATGGGTCTGATCTGATAGCCATTACAGAGACGTGGTTGCAAGGTGACCAAGGCTGGTAACGAAATATTCAGGGGTATTTGACAATTCGGAAGGACAGATAGAAAGGAAAAGGAGTTGGCGTAGCATTGTTATTAAAGGAGGAGATCAGTGTGTTAATGAGAAACGATATTGGCTCAGGAGATCAAGATGTTGAATCAGTTTGGGTGGAGATAAGGAATAATAAGGGGACAAAGTCGCTGGTGGGCGTAGTCTATAGGCCCCCTAACAGTAGTTACACTGTAGGACGGAGTATAAATCACAAAATAATGGAGACTTGTAAAAAAGAAACGGCAAATAATCATGGGCGATTTTAACCTTCACATTGATTGGACAAAGCAAATTGGCCAGGGTAGCCTGAGGAAGAGTTCATAGAGTGTATTCGGGATAGTTTCCTTGAATAGTAATAACCAGGGAGCAGGCTATCTTAGATCTGGTACTGTGTAATGAGACAGGATTAATAAACAATCTCCTAGTAAAGGATCCTCTAGGAATGAGTGACCATAGCATGGTTGACTTTCAAATTCAGTCGGAGGGTGAGAAAGTTGGTTCTCAAACCAGTGTCCTAAGCTTAAATAAAGGAGACTACAAAGGTATGAGGGCAGAGTTGGCTAAAGTGGACTGGGAAAATAGATTAAAGTATGGGACGGTTGGTGAGCGGTGGCAGACATTTAAGGAGATATTTCATAACTCGCAACAAAAATATATCCCAATAGAAGGAAAGACTGTAAGAAAAGGGATAACTGTCCATGGCTAACTAAGGAAATAAGGTACTGTATCAAATTGAAAACAATTGCATACAATGTGGCCAAATCTAGTGGGAGTCCAGAGGATTGGAAAATTTTTAAAAGCCAGCAAAGAACGACTAAAAAAATAATAAAGAGAGGGAAGATAGATTATGAAAGTAAACTAGCACGAAATATAAAAAATTCTTAGTCAGAATTTCTACAGGTACATAAAAAACAAAAAGAGTGGCTAAAGTAAATGTTGGTCCACTGGAGCATGAGACAGGAGAACAGGGAAATGGCAGAGATATTAAACAAATATTTGTCGGCCATTATCTATTACTTATCACGGTGGAAAACACTAAAAAATATCCCAGTGGATAATCAAGGGGCGAAAAGGAGGGAGGAAATTAATACAATTTCTATCACTAAAGAAGTAGTACTCGGTAAAATAATGGGACTAAAGGCGGACAAGTCCCCTGATGGCTTACATCCGAGGGTCTTAAAAGAAGTGGCTGCAGAGATAGTGGATGCATTGGTTGTAATCTAAAAAATTCCCTGGATTCTGGGAAAGTGCCAGCGGATTTAACGTCCCTATTTAAAAAAAGGAGGCGGACAGAAAGCAGGAAACTATAGACCAGTTAGCCTAACATCTGTCGTTGGGAAAATGCTGGAGTCCATTATTTAGGAAGCAGTAGCAGGACATTTGGAAAAGCATAATTCAATCAAGCAGAGTCAACATGGTTTTATGAAAGGGAAATCATGTTTGACAAATTTGCTGGAGTTCTTTGAGGATGTAACGAGCAGGGTGGATAAGGGGAAACCAGTTGATGTGGTGTATTTGGATTTCCAGAAGGCATTCGATAAGGTGCCACATAAAAGGTTACTGCACAAGATAAAAGTTCACAGGGTTGGGGGTAATATATTAGCATTGGCTAACTAACAGAAAACATAGAGTCGGGATAAATGGGTCATTTTCCGGTTGGCAAACAGTAACTAGTGGGGTGCTGCAGGGATCAGTGCTGGGTCCTCAACTATTTACTATCTATATTAATGACTTGGATGAAAGGACCGAGTGTAATGTAGACAAGTTTGCTGATGATACAAAAATAGTGGGAAAGCAAAGTGTGAGGAGGACACAAAAAATCTGCAAAGGGATATAGACAGGCTAAGTGAGTGAGCAAAAATTTGGCAGATGGAATATAATGTGGGAAGATGTGAGGTTATCCACTTTGGCAGAAATAATAGAAAAGCAAGTTAAATTTAAAAGGAGAAAAATTGCAAAGTGCTGGAGTACAGAGGGACCTGGGGGTCTTTGTGCATAAAACACAAAAAGTTAGTACAGGTGCAGCGCCTAAAATCCGGAACCCTTGGGACAGAGGCCATTCTGGATTCCAGACTTTTCCGGACTTTCGATTTGATTTCTGACATCACGAATCTGGAAACACCCGAGCCCGAGTTCGAGTATTCAGGCCAGCCCCGCCGAGGAAGTGTTGAGGCCGTCCGATCCCGCCGAAGAGGTGTTCGGGCCGTCTGACCCCACCGAGGAGGTGTTCGGCCGTCTGACCCCGCCGAGGAGGTGTTCGGCCGTCTGACCCCGCCGAGGAAGTGTTGAGGCAGTCCGGTCCCGCCGAAGAGGTGTTCGGGCCGTCTGACCCCACCGAGGAGATGTTCGGCCATCTGACCCCGCCGAGGAGGTGTTCGGGCCGTCTGACCCCACCGAGGAGGTGTTCGGCCATCTGACCCCGCCGAGGAGGTGTTTGGCCATCTGACCCCACCGAGGAGGTGTTCGGCCATCTGACCCCGCCGAGGAGGTGTTCGGCCATCTGACCCCGCCGAGGAGGTGTTCGGCCATCTGACCCCACCGAGGAGGTGTTCGGCCATCTGACCCCGCCGAGGAGGCGTTCGGCCGTCTGACCCCGCCGAGGAGGCGTTAGGTCGTCTGACCCCGCCGAGGAGGTGTTCGGCCGTCTGACCCCGCCGAGGAGGTGTTCGGCCATCTGACCCCGCCGAGGAGGTGTTCGGCCATCTGACCCCGCCGAGGAGGTGTTCGGCCGTCTGACCCCGCCGAGGAGGTGTTCGGGTGGCCCCGCCGACGTGTTCAGGCCCCACCAAGGAGGTGTTCAGGCTGTCTGGTCCCACCGAGAAGTGTTCAGGCTGTCTGACCCCGCCAAGGAGGTGTTCAGGCTGTCTGGCCCCGCCAAGGAGGTTTTCAGGCTGTCTGGTCCCACCGAGAAGTGTTCAGCCGTCTGACCCCGCTAAGGAGGTGTTCAGGCTGTCTGGCCCCGCCAAGGAGGTGTTCAGGCTGTCTGGCCCCGCCAAGGAGGTGTTCAGGCTGTCTGGCCCCGCCAAGGAGGTGTTCAGCCGTCTGACCCCGCCAAGGAGGTGTTCAGGCTGTCTGACCCCGCCAAGGAGGTGTTCAGGCTGCCTGGCCCCGCCAAGGAGGTGTTCAGGCTGTCTGACCCCGCCAAGGAGGTGTTCAGGCTGTCTGGTCCCACCGAGAAGTGTTCAGCCGTCTGACCCCGCCAAGGAGGTGTTCAGGCTGTCTGACCCCGCCAAGGAGGTGTTCAGGCTCTCTGGCCCCGCCAAGGAGGTTTTCAGGCTGTCTGGCCCCGCCAAGGAGGTGTTCAGGCTGTCTGGCCCCGCCAAGGAGGTGTTCAGGCTGTCTGGCCCCGCCAAGGAGGTGTTCAGGCTGTCTGACCCCGCCAAGGAGGTGTTCAGGCTGTCTGACCCCGCCAAGGAGGTGTTCAGGCTATCTGGCCCCGCCAAGGAGGTGTTCAGGCTGTCTGACCCCGCCAAGGAGGTGTTCAGGCTGTCTGGCCCCACCAAGGAGGTGTTCAGGCTGTCTGGCCCCACCAAGGAGGTGTTCAGGCTGTCTGACCCCGCCAAGGAGTTGTTCAGGCTGTCTGACCCCGCCAAGGAGGTGTTCAGGCTGTCTGGCCCCGCCAAGGAGGTGTTCAGGCTGTCTGGCCCCACCAAGGAGGTGTTCAGGCTGTCTGACCCCGCCAAGGAGTTGTTCAGGCTGTCTGACCCCGCCAAGGAGGTGTTCAGGCTGTCTGACCCCGCCAAGGAGGTGTTCAGGCTGTCTGGCCCCGCCAAGGAGGTGTTCAGGCTGCCTGGTCCCACCAAGGAGGTGTTCAGGCTGTCTGACCCCGCCAAGGAGGTGTTCAGGCTGTCTGACCCCGCCAAGGAGGTGTTCAGGCTGTCTGACCCCGCCAAGGAGGTGTTCAGACTGTCTGGCCCCGCCAAGGAGGTGTTCAGGCTGTCTGACCCCGCCAAGGAGTTGTTCAGGCTGTCTGACCCCGCCAAGGAGGTGTTCAGCCGTCTGACCCCGCCAAGGAGGTGTTCAGGCTGTCTGACCCCGCCAAGGAGTTGTTCAGGCTGTCTGACCCCGCCAAGGAGTTGTTCAGGCTGTCTGGCGCCGCCAAGGAGGTGTTCAGGCTGTCTGGCCCCGCCAAGGAGGTGTTCAGGCTGTCTGGCCCTGCCAAGGAGTTGTTCAGGCTGTCTGACCCCGCCAAGGAGGTGTTCAGGCTGTCTGACCCCGCCAAGGAGTTGTTCAGGCTGTCTGACCCCGCCAAGGAGTTGTTCAGGCTGTCTGGCCCCGCCAAGGAGTTGTTCAGGCTGTCTGACCCCGCCAAGGAGGTGTTCAGGCTGTCTGGCCCCACCGAGAAGTGTTCAGGCTATCTGGCCCCACCGAGGAGTTGTTCAGGTGGCCTCGCCGAGGTGTTTGGGCCGTCTGGCCCCACCGTGGAGGTATTCGAGCAGGCCCTGCCAAGGAGGTCGTGGGCGGGCTGGTGAGGAGGCCCCGAATTAAGGGCAGTGGTGGTGGGGCGAGGCGAATGGCGGCGAGGCGAGGCATGAAGTTGGGCAGCGGCGGGACCCCGAGGTCAGCAGGGTTATCAGGTCCGGATTCCGCAACATTTTACCGATTCCAGACGACCCTGCCACCGATTGGTCCAGAGTCCGGATTCTGTAATATTCAGGATTCCGGAACTCCGAATTCTCAATGCTGCACCTGTATGCACATAATCAGGAAGACAAATGGAATGTTGGCCTTTATTGCAAGGGGGATAGAGTATAAAAGCAGAGAAGTCCTTCTACAACTGTACAGGGTATTGGTGAGGCCACACCTGGAGTACTGCATGCAGTTTTGGTCTCTGTATTTAAGGAAGGATATACTTGTTTTGGAGGTTGTTCAGAGAAGGTTCACTCGGTTGATTCTGGAGATGAAGGGATTGACTTATGAAGATAGGTTGAGTAGGTTGGGCCCATACTCATTGGAGTTTAGAAGAATGAGAGGTGATCTTATCGAAACATATAAGATAATGGGGGGGGGGGGTTGACAAGGTGCATGCAGAGAGGATATTTCCACTGATTGGGGAAACTAAAACTAGGGGACATAGCCTCAGAATAAGGGGCTGTACATTTAAAACTGAGATGAGGAGGAATTTCTTCTCTCAGAGGGTTGTAAATCTGTGGAATTCTCTACCCCAGAGAGCTGTGGAGGCTGGGTCATTGAATATATTTAAGGTGAAGATGGACAGATTTTTGAGCGATAAAGGAGTAAAGGGTTATGGGGAGCGGGCAGGGAAGTGGAGCTGAGTCCATGATCAGATCAGCCATGATCGTATTAAATGGCGGATCAGACTTGAGGGGCGAAATGGCCTACTCCTCCTATTTCTTATGCTCTTATGTAGATTATGTGCTTGAACCTCACAGTCTTCTGACTCAATATTGGGGGTGCTACCAACTGAGCCACGCTGGCTCAGAATGAGAACAATGTCCCATTGCTGCAGAGACGAGCAATGGTGCCACAATATTGCATGGGACACAATTGTATCTGTTGATGAATTGAAGGGGAAGCTAGATAAACACATGTGGGAGGAAGGATTAAAAAGCTCTGCTGATGGGTGGGAGAAGGTTCGTGTGGAACATACACTTGTGGAGCATAGACCAGTTTGGCCAAATAGCCTGTTTTTGTGGTGTACTTTCTATGTAATTGCAGTACAGGGGTATCTGAATCTTCTAAAGGATAGCCATGATACTACAGGAGAGCTTGTAATTTTATTACAGGAGAGCTCTGCACTATGTGTAGCATTGCCCAGGAAAACATTTTACAATTCACAATGTAGCACAGAAAGGGTTAATACCCGGACATTGGGTTCAATTTTAATCCTATCCGCCCGGCGGAAACCGATACAGTGGCCAGTAAAAATGAGCAAGTTACTTACCCGCTCCGATCCCAGCCTTTAACCGCAATGGTTTTGCAGGCGATTAAAGCAATTGGGAGTCTCATAAACTTTTCAAATCAGTGTCCGATGACGTCATTTGGACCAGAGCCCGAGTGGAGAACCCACCACAGCTTTCCCGCTGGGCAGAAGCAGATCGGCAGCTGGTCTGAAGTCAGCAGAGGTTCTTCTGGTGAGTCTAAAATTCTCCTTTGTGGGACCAGGAGCACCAGGAGTGCTTCTCCCGACCCCGTGAGGAAAGTCGCAGCCTCCCCTGATTATCCCCGGGAGACGCTCCCGGAAGCCCCTCCCCGTCACTTACCTGGCGGGTGGCCCAAGGCTGCAAAATCTTCGCCTGGCAGCAACCAATCTGGACTCTGTCCATGCCCGAACCAGGCAGCGAGTGGGCGAGGAGCTTTAAATTAGGCCCGGGATGTTAGAAAAGCCCAAGCCTGAAATTTAGGCCTGCTCACCCGAGACCTGGGTTAAAATCAACCCCATTGTCTCCGGTTCATACAGTGTATGGGGGCAGCTTGGCTGAAAAGTTCATGAAAATTAAATGAATATTTTGATAATTAAACAGCTCTTGGAGACCAGCAGAAAGGGTAAAGTTACATGAAAAATAGTCAGTCAGCAGAGTTTGATTTACAGGCTCCGCTTTACCTTTCTATATTTTTGCCATTACTAATACACTGCTTGTACATAATGCTTTTTTTCAGAAGCTGGAAAGCTTTCAATGTTTGGAAAGTCAATGTCCGCAACCTAAAGACCAGCAACAGCAGGTAGGTTGGAACACTAATAGTTCTGAGGTTCACAGTGACTTTGAGAGAGCTTGTTTACTGACACTTCTAAAAGGTGCAGCTCCTTGTCGAAGGAGGTGGGAAAGAGCAAGGCAATGGGAATGGGACTAAAGGGACAGGGTGCCAGTTTAACTCTTTCACAACTCAATGGGACTCCAGTTAATGACAATCAAATGCTAATTAGTCATTCTTTCCCCATCTCCACTGAAGACACTGTCTGGTGCTGAAATACAATTCCAAGAGCCGCTGCTTCATGTTTCACACGAGGATGTGAGCATTGGCTATTTGATCATGGGTGCTGGCACCCTATCCTGTACTTACCCAGCACCTATATATAGGTGCACCTTCTAGGAGGAGGGGTAACATGTTGAGAGGGACTCTGGGTAATTTCACCCTCCCTAACATGTATCACACCCCTCCGCCATCACATGCTAACTCAACATCAGCTAACTCAACACAGACCAGCGATCAAACAGAGTCACATTTTACATTGTAGAAGGAAACCATTCAGCCGATCGCTCCTGTGTCCTCTCTCTGAAAGAACTCTGCCCTTAGTCGCTTTGCATTGCCCTTTCCACATAGCCTTTAAAAAAATTATTTTATAAATATCTATCTACTTTTCTTTTAAAAGCCATTACAGATTCTGTTTTCACTACTGTTTTGGGTAGGACATTCCATTAAACAATAAATTGCTGCATTCAAGCCAAGCGATTCTGAGAGATTGCAGCAGTGTGTGTGTGTGTGTGTGTGTGTGTGTGATGAGATTAAAGGGAGTTGGAAATACTGAAGAAGAATCTGTAATGAAATACCGATTGAGATCTATAAAATATTCTTTGAATTTTTACATAGAATTACATTGATTATACACCACAGGAACAGACCATTTGGCCCAACCAATCCTTGCCAGCTTTATGATTCACTCGAGACTCCTCCCATTCTTACTCATCTAATTCTATCAGCATAGCCCTCTATTCCCTATTCCATTTTTCCTCGTATGCTTATTTAGCTTCTCTTTAAATGGTATTTTTTGGTATAAGTTGCTAGTTTGAGTCATAAAAATACTGGAAATTGACAGCAGTTTGTTCAGTATCTGAGAGAGAAAGATAGGTTACTGTAACTTCAGAATGGTTAATTTTAGTGAAATAGTGATTATGTGGAGGACAGTGAGGCTACAAAGGTGGAGGTGAAATTTGAAGTGTTAGTCAGTGGAATGCGAGCCAATAGTCAATGGGGGATTGAAGCGACACTGGTCTAGTGTCAAAAATATAGAATGATAGGCACAGTAGGAGGCCATTCGGCCCATCGGCCGGTGCTGGCTCTTAATTAGACAAGGGTTCGTCTGGAATTGGAAGCCCGGACCTCACTCAATCTTCACTTATCAATCCCAAAGTGAGAATCATCTCCTAAACCTACGAGCCTCAGATATTCTTATTTAGTCTTAGAAACGTAGAAACATAGAAATTTACAGCGCAGATGGAGGCCATTTCGGCCCATCGTGTCTGCACCGGCCGACAAAGAGCCGCACGACCCTCGGTCAGCAGCCCTGAAGGTTACATATAAACCTATGAACAATGGCGGAAAGGCAAAGAGCACCCAGCCCAACCAGTCCGCCCCACACAACTGCGACACCCCATGCACTGAAACATTCTACACTCCACCCCAAAATATCCTTTTAGAGGATGACACTGTTTAGTGCGGTGCGTGACAATACTGTCCATTCCCCTCCAGGACCTGCATTTACAGTTGTCCTATCAAAAACCAAACAAAAACAGGAGTGGAGCCACTCGGCAGCCGTGGAGAGAATACCAGACAGTCGATGCTTCAGCTGAACACCAACAGCCTTGTCTTTCCTCGGCGTCAGCTGCGAGAAGCGTTTCAGAGTTACAGCATCTGCGGTATTGTTCTATGCAAGAATGAATCTGTGCCCGTCTGATCCCAGAGGGTAATGGGCAACACAGAACAGGAGAAATTTCACACTGGTAGGCTGTCAGCTTCCCTAGTACTGTGCAGGCAATCGAAAGATGTACCTTGGTGCAGGGTTTTCTCTGAGATTGGTGAAAGCACTTTCCTGAGGAAATGATAAAAGCTTACATTTATATAGCACCTTTTAACGTAGTAAATCGTCTCAAGGCATTGCAAAGGAGCATGATCAGCCAAAATCTGACACCAAGCCACATCAGGAGATATTAAAAATAAGATCGGAAAATGCTGGAAATGCTCAGCAGGTCAGGCAGCATCTGTGGAGAGAGAAACATAGCTAATGTTTTAGGTCAATGAACCTTTATCAGGAATATTAGGACAGGTGACCAAAAGCTTGGTCAAAAAGGTAGCGTCTTAAAGGAGGAGAGGCGGAGAGGCTTAGGGAGGGAATTCCAGAGCTTAGGGCTTGGCAGCGAGATGCATGGCCGTCAAAGGTGAAAATCGGGAATGTTCAAGAGGCCAGAATTGGAGGAGTGCAGAGATCTCAGACAGTTGTAGGGCTAGAGGAGGTTACAGAGATGGGAAGGGCAGAGGCCATGGAGAGATTTGAAAATGAGAATTTTCAATTTTAAAACGAACTCTCCTCACAGGTGAGATGGAAAGTTAAGCTTCTACTTTGCCTGCTCAGCCCTGCTCTCTGAAGGGTCTTCTCTCTCTGAGTATTTCTCTCTTTTCTTTATTTTACCACTTTCTCTCGTTGATTCTATTTTTTGTTGCCAGGCTCATTCTGCTGAAGCAGCTGTTTTTTGCCGACGAGATCTTTCTACGCTGCCTGTGTTATATCCGTGACTTGTGTGAAGCAGCCAGCTGCAGCAACGGAGGTCTGGGGATCGGAGAAAATGCCATTTCTTTTGTGAAGGCAAGTCTGCTTACTTTTAATCTCTCTTGCCTCCGAGTCAGAAGGTCGTGTGTTCAAGTCCCACTCGAGAGACTTGAGCACAAAATCCAGGCCAACACTCCCAGTGCAGTGTCAGAAGTGCCGTCTTTCGGCTGAGACATTAAGCCGAGGGCCCGTCTGCCCTCTCAGGTGAACATAAAAGATCGTGCAATACTATTTTGAAGAAGAGCAGGGGAGTTATCCCCAGTGTCCTGGCCAATATTTATCCCTTAACCAACATCACTAAAACAGATTATCTCGTTGCTGTTTGTGGGATCGTGCTGTGTGCACATTGGCTGCTGCAGTTCCTACATTACAACAGTGAGTACACTTCAAAAGTACTTCATTTGGTCTGAAGCACTTTGGGATGTCCTGAGGTTGTGAAAGGTGCTGTATAAATGCAAGCCTTTCTTTTCCTTTAGTTTCCCACCCCTGCACTCACATTGGACTGTCCAAGAGGGCAATTATTTGGGCAATGTTTATCTCTTGGATCTGTCAGATTCACCCTATAACTGCATGCTAGCAATTGCTTGAGTGAGAGGTGCTGGAATCATAGAATCATAGAAATTTACAGCACAAAAGGAGGCCATTTCGGCCCATAGTGTCCGGGCCGGCCAACAAATAACTATTCAGCTTAATCCCACTTTCCGGCTCTTGATCTGTAGCCCTGTAGGTTATGGCACTTTAAGTGCACATCCAAGTATCTTTTAAATGTGGTGAGGGTTTCTGCCTCTACCACCCTTTCAGGCAGTGGATTCCAGGCGCCCACCACCCTTGGGTGAAAAAAATTCTCCTCAAATCCCCTCTAAACCTCCCCACAATTACTTTAAATCTATGCCACGTGGTTGTTGACCCCTCTTTTAAAGGAAATAGGTCCTTCCTATCCACTCTATCTAGGCCTTTCATTATTTTATACACCTCACTGAGGTTTCCCATCAGTTTCCTCTGTTCCAAAGAAAACAAACCCAGCCTATCCAATCTTTCCTCATAGCTAAAATTCTCCAGTTCAGGCAACATACTCGTAAATCTCCTGTGTACCCTCTCTAGTGCAATCACATCTTTCCTGTAATGAGGTGACCAGAACTGCATGCAGTACTCTAGCTGTGGTAAACTAGTGTTTTATACAGTTCAAGCATAACCTCCCTGCTCTCTTGTATTTTATGCCTTGGCTAATAAAGGCAAGTATTTTAAATGCCTTCTTAACCACTTTATGGGTCAAGTTACGGCCTGAGTTGCTCCTATTTTTTTGGAGCAACTGGTTTAGAATGGAGTATCTTAGAAATTGCAATTCTCGGCCTTTAGTTTGCTCCAGTTCCAGTCAGTTGGAACAGTTTCATTTTGGAACAGATTTTTTTTTTCAAAAGGAAGCATGTCCGGCCACTTACGCCTGTTTTGAAAGTTTAGGCAGTGAAAACTTATTCCAAACTAACTTAGAATGGAGTAAGTAGATTTTTGTACGCTCAGAAAAACCTTGCCTACACTTAGAAAATCAGGCGTAGGTTACAAATCAGGCGTAGGGAATGGGGGGGGGGAGGGAAGTTTACAAACATGAAACACATCAGTTTTACAAATAAAGAGCCATCATCAATAATAAATGATAAATAAATTAATAAATCAACCAATACATCAATCAAAAAAAATTAATAAAAAATAAAAAGAATGTAGAAATTAATAAATAAAAAATGACGTTTCTGCTCACCGAATGCAGCACCGGGAGCCCTCCAACAGCATGCTGGGACGGGGCCCCCCCAGTGTGTCTCTCTCTGTCTCTGTCAGTGTCTCTCTCTCTCTCTCTCTCTCTGTCTGTCTGTCTGTCAGTCAGTGTCAGTGTCTCTCTCTCTGTCTGTCAGTGTCTATGTGTTTCTGAGGGGGGAGGAAAGGAAGGGGGGCCGGAGGGAGGGGGGGAGAGGAGAGGGAGGGAGGGGGAGAGGAGAGAGAGTGGGGGGGGAGGAGGAGAGAGAAGGGGGGAGAGGAGAGGGAGGAGGCTGAACGGGCCCGGTCGACGTGAAGAAGCCGGGCTGAAGACTTCGGGCGGGGCCCGCCCCCAGCAAGATACCAGGCGGGCAGGCCCCGCCGAAGGAAGAGGGAGCGGACCAGACTTGAAGCGGGGGGAGGACGGGAGAGCCGGAGCGGGGGGGGAGCGGGCAGCGGAGCGGGAGCTGGGGGGGAAGTGCGGGAGCGGGCAGCGGAGCGGGAGCTGGGGGGGGAGGGTGGGTGGGAGCGGGCAGCGGAACCGGAGGCAGGGGAGGGGAGCGGGCAGCGGGGCGGGAGCTGGGGGGGGGGGGAGCGGGCAGCGGAGCTAGAGGGAGCGTGAGCTGAACAGGGGAGGAAGCTGGAGCCACAGCCAGAGCAGGAGCTGGACGAGGAAGGTGCAGCCTGATCTTCGCCGCCCCAGTGAGGCCATTCGGCCAGGGCTAGGGGCGGTGTGCTTCAGGCCCCTCCCACACAGTTTCGGGTGCCTGGAGCTACTACACATGCGTGCCCACTGCAGCGCACATGTGCAGAGGTCCCGGCACTGTTTTCAGCGCAGGGACCTGGCTCCGCCTCCCACAGCTTGTGCTGCGCCGCGCCGAGGGCCTGGATTGACCTGAGGGAGTGGAGAATACCGAGGTAAGTTTTCGGCGCGGTTTTGTGCGCGGAAGTCAGGCGTGGCTCGCGGGGCTGCGCCGTTCTAGGCGCTGTCCGAAACTTGACCCCTATCTATCTGGCCTGCTAACTTCAGGGATCTGTGGACCTGCATTCCAAAGTCCCTTTGTTCCTCAACACTTTTCAGTGTCCTAACATTTAATAGTGTTCCCTTGCCTTGTTAACCCTCCTTAAATGCATTACCTCTCACTTCTCTGGATTGAATTCAATTTGCCACTGTTCTGCCCACCTGACCAGTTCATTGATATCTTCCTGCAGTCTACAGCTTTCTTCTTCATTATCATTATCAATCACACAGCTAATTTTTGTGTCATCAGCAAACTTCTTAATCATACCCCTTACATTCAAGTCTAAATCATTGATATATACCACAAAAAGCAAAGGACCTAGTACTGAACCCTGCGGGACCCCACTCGAAACAGCCTTTCAGTCATAAAAACACCCATCAACCATTACATTTTGCTTCCTGCTTCTGAGCCAATTTTGGGTCCAACTTGCCACTTTGCCTTGGATCCCATGGGCTTTTACTTTCATGACCAGTCTGCCATGTTGGACCTTATGAACAGCCTTGCTAAAATCCATATACACTACATCAAACGCACTACCCTCATCGACTCTCCTGGTTACCTCCTCAAAAAATTCAATCAAGTTAGTCAGACATAACCTTCCCTTAACAAATCCATGCTGACTGTCCTTGATTAATCCGTGTCTTTCCAAATGAAGATTTATCCTGTCCCTCAGAATTTTTCCCAATAATTTTCCACCACTGAGGTTTGGCTGACTGGCCTGTGATTACTCGGCCTATCCCTTTCTCCCTTTTTAAACAAAGGTACAATGTCAGCAGACTTCCAGTCCTCCGGCACCTGTAGCCAGAGAGGAATGGAAAATGATGGTCAGAGCCCCTGCTATTTCCTCTTTTGCTTCTCTTAATAGCCTGGGATACATTTCATCCGGGCCTGGGGATTTATCCACTTTCAAAGCTGCTAAACCCCTTAATACTTCCTCTGTCACTATGTTTATTTCATCTAATATTTCACACTCCTCCTCCCTGATTGCAATGTCTGCATCGCCCCTCTCTTTTGTGAAAACAGACACAAAGTATTAATTCAGAACCATACACAGGTCTTCTGCCTCCACACACATATTACCTTCATGGTCTCTAATAGGCCCTACTCTTTCTTTCGTTATCCTCTTGCTCTTAATATTTATAAAACATGTTTGGGTTTTCCTTGATTTAATTTGCCTTCTCTTTGCTTTCTTAATTACCTTTTTAATTGCGCCCCTGCACTTACTATACTCCTCTAGGGTTTCTGCAGTATTGAGCCCTCGGTATCTGTCATAAGCCTCCCTTTTTTCCTTTTTCCTACCCTGTATGCCCCATGACATCCAGGGGTCTCTAGATTTGTTCGTCCCGTCCTTTTTCTTTAAGGGTACATATTGCTCTGAACCGTCAGGATCTTCTTCTTGAATGCCTCCCACTTCTCTGACACTGATTTTCCTTCAACTAGCCATACCCAGTCCACTTTGGTGAAATCACATCTCAGCTTAGTAAAATTGGCTTTCCCACAAATGAGAACTTTTATTCCTGGTCCATCTTTGTCCTTTTCCATAACTACC
This sequence comes from Pristiophorus japonicus, assembly GCF_044704955.1. Classification (NCBI taxonomy): domain Eukaryota; kingdom Metazoa; phylum Chordata; class Chondrichthyes; family Pristiophoridae; genus Pristiophorus; species Pristiophorus japonicus. The sequence goes on from NC_091983.1 coordinate 249,500,060, forward strand.
CTAAATCTAACTGAATTATGATCACTAGCACCAAAATGCACTCCCACTGATACCCCTTCCACCTGCCCAGCTTCATTCCCCCAAACCAAGTCAAGAACTGCCCCCTACTGACTAAAACGTTCTCCTGAATGCATTTTAGGAATTCCGCACCCTCTATACCTTTCACACTAATTTTATGCCAGTTAATGTTAGGGTGGTTGAAATCCCCTGCTACTACTGCCCCATAGTTTCTGCACTTCTCAGAAATTTGGCTACACATTTGCTCTCCTATCTCCCTCTGACTGCTTGTGGGGGGGTCTATAGAACACTCCCAGGAGTGTGATCACCCCTTTTTTGTTCTTCAATTCAACCCATATGGCTTCATTTGATGATTCTTCTAACATATCATCCCTCCTCACAGCTGTAATTGTTTCTTTAATCAATACTGCGACCCCCCCCGCCCTTTTTTATTGCGCTCTCTATCCCGTCTGTAAACCCTGTAACCAGGAATGTTGAGCTGCCATGTCTGCCCTTCTTTCAGCCATGTCACAGTAATAGCTGTATTGGCCCTGAAATCCCGGTCCTCTGCTTCCCGCGTGAGCTTGCCAGAAAATGGCGCAAATCATCCCGCAACTACCTTTTGCTGCTGCTCCCACCAGAGATCCCGGTCCCGAGGCCTCTTCTTGCGCAACGGAGTGCGTTCACATTGGGATGTCCGCAGGAGTCCGAAACTCCTATTACCATGAATGAGAAACACCCTAAACACCCAAACACTACATAAAAAATGGAAAAAAAAAACATCACATAAATACATTATAGAAATTAAAGTTGATAGAAATGTTTTTGATAAAAAAAATGTACAGATTTTTTTTTAAAGTTTTAATTATGGTTTAAAATAAACTTACCTAAGTGGGCAGGGTTTTTAACATTAAAAAATGTTTTTTAAATTTAATTTGATATGTTTTTGTATGTTTTAAAACTCTTACACTGGTAAAAGTAGGTTATGCGCCTGCTTTTACCAGGCACAAGAGTTTTAAGGACAGTTGCAGGGCAAGAGATTGGCAAATAATGCAATCTCTGCCGTGGGATTGTCCTTCTCACCAAGATGCGTCGATCGGTCAAACCAGAAACTTGACAGATCGGAAAAGCCGGTTTTCGGCGCATGCGCATTGCGCGCCTAAAGCCGACTTTTGCAATGCCTTCCCGGGTCCGTACATACTCCGTACAGACCCGGGGAGGCTGGGATTTCAAGGCCAATATAATGCTCACAAGTGTCCATCTGTGCTCTCAGCTTATCTGCCTTATTCCCTAGACTCCTTGCATTGAAGTATATGCCATTTAGCACTGCCAAATTCACTTGTTGTATATTATCTAGCCTTTGTTTCCTCTGCCTTCTAAATTCACTTTCTAAATTTCTGATTTCCAAATCCAGCTTTGTTTCTCTCCCTTCTGAATCTACTCTCAGGTTCCCATACCCCTGCCAAGCTAGTTTAAATTTCCCCAACAGCACTAGCAAACCCCCTCGCAAAGATATTGGTCCCAGCTCTGTTGAGGTGCAGCCATCCGGCTTGTACAGGTACCATCTTCCCCAGACACCGCCCAATGCCTCAGGAATCTAAAGCCCTCCCTCCTGCACCATCTCTCCAGCCACGCATTCATCTTCTCTATCCTCCTATTCCGATACTCAGTAGCACATGGCACCAGGAGTAATCCGGAGATTACTACCTTTTGGGTCCTGCTTTTTAATCTCTCTCCTAGCTCCCTAAAATCTGTCCACAGGACCTCATCCCTCTTTCTTCCTATGTCATTGGTGCCGATATGGACCACGACCTCTGGCTGTTCACCCTACCCCCTCAGAATGTCCTGCAGCTGCTCAGTAGCATCGTTGCCCCTGGCACCAGGGAGGCAACATACCATCCTGGAGTCAGATCTGCGGCCGTAGAAACGCCTGTCTGCTCCCCTGACCAGTGAATCCCCTATCACTATAGCTCTTCCACTCTTCTTGCTCCCCCGCCCCCTGTGCAGCTGAGCCACCCGTGTTTCCATTGACTTGGCTCTGGCTGCACTCCCCAGAGGAACCATCACCCCCACCAGTACTCAGAATAGAATACTGGTTGGAGAGCGAGATGCACTCAGGGGACTCCTGCACTACCTGCCTGGGCCTCCCCTTCTGTTTGGCGTTCACCCATTCCCTCTCTGCCTGCACACTCCTAAGCTGTTGGGTGTCCACCTCCAGAAACGAAGTTCTCAGTCTCGCGGATGCACCGCAGTGACTCCAGCCCCGAAACATGGATCTCAAACTGCTGTAGCTGGTGACACTTCCTGCACACCTGATCGTCCAGGCCATGAGAAGGGTCCAGGGCTTCCCACGTGGCACAGTATGTGCATTCGATGCGACTGAGCTGCCCTGCCATCCCTCTATTTAATAGGCTAAGAACTAACTTAGCAAAAATAAACTTAAAACTACTCACCAATCAGCTCCTTCGCTTGTGCCGACGTTACTTTTTCTACTCTGACGTCACCCTTTCGAATTCTGCCTCTGTTGAGTCGCTCCCGCTCTTGCTCTTGCGCTGCTCTCGCTCTGCTCCCGCTCTGAGTCTCGCTCTGATCCGCTGCCTCCTCCGGTCTCGAGCCTCCACTCCGCGATCCTTTTATCGCCGCTCCCACTCCCGCTCTCGCTCTCGCTCGGCTCTCGCTCTTACTCTGCTCTCGCTCTGCTCCTGCTCAGATCTTGCCCAGGTCTGCTGCCTCCTCCGGAGTGGATGCCTTATCTCAACCACTTCCTCTTTCACTATGACTTTGGCACCATCTTTTTCCTTAGTAAAGACTGATGCAAAGTACTCATTTGGTACCTGAACCATGTCCTCTGCCTCCATGCGTAGGTCTCCTTTTTGGACCCGAATCGACCCACCCCTCCTCCTACTATTTATATGCCTATAGAAGACTTTTGAATTCCCTTTTGTGTTAGCTATCAATCTATTCCCTATTCTCTCTTTGCCCTTCTTATTTTCTTTTTCACTTCCCTCTGAACTTTCTGTATTCAGCCTTATTCTCACTTTTATTCTCAAGCTGACATCTGTCATAATCACTCTTTTTCTGCTTAATTTTACTCTCTATCTCTTTCGTCATCCAGAAAGCTCTGAGTTTGGTTACCCTACATTTCCCCCTTGTGGGAATGTACTTCAAATATCCCCAGACCATCTCCTCTTGTTCGGTTACAGTTTTGCCTGTCAATCTATGATTCCAATTTACTGGGCCAGATCCATTCTCAATCCACTGAAATGGGATTTCCTCCAATTAAGTATTTTTACTCCAGATTGCTCCCGGTCTTTTTCCATAGCTAATCCAGTTCCCTAAATGTTCCCATACTGACACTTGGCCACTTGCCCCACCTCATTCCCCAGAACCAGATCCAGCAATGCCTCCTTCCTTGTTGGACTGGAAACATACTGATCAAGAATATCGCCCTTCTCCCCCCCATCCTCAGCCTATTTGCCGTTGAAACCCTTATCCATGCCTTTGTTACCTCCAGACTTGACCATTCCAATGCTCTCCTTCCCGGCCTCCCATCTTCCACCTTCTGTAAACTTGAGCTATCCAAAACTCTGCTGCCCATATCTTAACTTGTGCCAAGTCCTGTTCACCCATCACCTGTGCTTATCGACCTACATTGGCTCCTGGTCCGCAAATGCCTTGAATTTAAAATTCTCATCCTGGTGTTCAAATCCCTCCATGGCCTTGCCCCTCCCTATCTCTGGGCTCAATTTTAGCCGATTACCGGAGTTGTGCCACTTATGTACGTTCGGAGATGCGCCGAAAAAAAATGCTACAACTTTGGCCGCTGTCTGGCCTCTTCACTGGAGAATAGTGATGCCGCACATGCGCAGTAGTGCTGCGAGTTGGCAATCAGCCATTAAAGAGTTGCTTGTGTCTTCGCGACCGAATTTCTGAGGTAGAATATCTTGCTTTCTTGTTATTCATCAATTCACTCGGGTTACTTCTTACAAGTAATTCATCCAACTGAAGATACTAGACTTTCTGTTTTCACTCATTTCTCAGAGCATGAATAATTTAGAATTCTGGTCAATATACACTTTTCATAAACTACACCTTGCAAAACGAGAAGTGTCTGAAGTATAGTGATTGTGAGATAAAGGCCCTGATATTTACAGGGGGGGCGAGGAGGGAACTCATATGTTTGCGTTCGGATATAGCTCTGTAATGGAAATGAAAAGCCACTTCTACTTTTACCGAATCAAAGTTCCCTGTTGATTTATTCAGTTGTGTTTACTGCTGTTATCTAGAATTGCAGCCTCTCCCTCTCTGTGGCCCCCGATGCTTGCCAGCTCCCTCCCTCCCTCTCCCCCTCCCCGCAGCCACTCTGTTGATTTGCTTGCAGCCTCTCCGTTGAATCCCGATGCCGGCCAGTTCACTTGCTCCCGCCTCTAGCCCAGGCCGAGTGGCCTCCCGGTGTGTTGTCCCACCCCCAGCCCAGGCCGAGTGGCCTCCCGGTGTGTTGTCCCGCCCCCAGCCCAGGCCGAGTGGCCTCCCGGTGCGTTGTCCCGCCTCTAGCCCAGGCCGAGTGGCCTCCTGGTGTGTTGTCCCACCCCCAGCCCAGGCCGAGTGGCCTCCCGGTGCGTTGTCCCGCCTCTAGCCCAGGCCGAGTGGCCTCCTGGTGTGTTGTCCCGCCCCCAGCCCAGGCCGAGTGGCCTCCCGGTGTGTTGTCCCGCCTCTAGCCCAGGCCGAGTGGCCTCCTGGTGTGTTGTCCCACCCCCAGCCCAGGCCGAGTGGCTTCCTGGTGTGTTGTCCCACCCCCAGCCCAGGCCGAGTGGCCTCTCGGTGTGTTGTCCCGCCCCTAGACCAGGCCGAGTGGCCTCCCGGTGTGTTGTCCCGCCCCTAGACCAGGCCGAGTGGCCTCCCGGTGTGTTGTCCCGCCCCTAGCCCAGGCCGAGTGGCCCCCCGGTGTGTTGTCCCGCCCCTAGCCCAGGCCGAGTGGCCTCCCGGTGTGTTGTCCCGCCCCTAGCCCAGGCCGAGTGGCCTCCTGGTGTGTTGTCTCACCCCCAGCCCAGGCCGAGTGGCCTCCTGGTGTGTTGTCCCACCCCCAGCCCAGGCCGAGTGGCCTCCCGGTGTGTTGTCCCGCCTCTAGCCCAGGCCGAGTGGCCTCCCGGTGTGTTGTCCCGCCCCTAGCCCAGGCCGAGTGGCCTCCCGGTGTGTTGTCCCGCCCCTAGCCCAGGCCGAGTGGCCCCCCGGTGTGTTGTCCCGCCCCTAGCCCAGGCCGAGTGGCCTCCCGGTGTGTTGTCCCGCCCCTAGCCCAGGCCGAGTGGCCTCCCGGTGTGTTGTCCCACCCCCAGCCCAGGCCGAGTGGCCTCCCGGTGTGTTGTCCCGCCCCTAGCCCAGGCCGAGTGGCCTCCCGGTGCGTTGTCCGGCCCTAGCCCAGGCCGAGTGGCCTCCCGGTGTGTTGTCCCGCCCCTAGCCCAGGCCGAGTGGCCTCCCGGTGCGTTGTCCCGCCCCTAGCCCAGGCCGAGTGGCCTCCCGGTGCGTTGTCCCGCCTCTAGCCCAGGCCGAGTGGCCTCCCGGTGTGTTGTCCCGCCCCTAGCCCAGGCCGAGTGGCCTCCCGGTGTGTTGTCCCACCCCCAGCCCAGGCCGAGTGGCCTCCCGGTGTGTTGTCCCACCCCCAGCCCAGGCCGAGTGGCCTCCCGATGTGTTGTCCCGCCCCTAGCCCAGGCCGAGTGGCCTCCCGGTGCGTTGTCCCGCCCCCAGCCCAGGCCGAGTGGCCTCCCAGTGCGTTGTCCCGCCCCTAGCCCAGGCTGAGTGACCTCCCGGTGTGTTGTCCCACCCCCAGCCCAGGCCGAGTGGCCTCCTGGTGTGTTGTCCCGCCCCCAGCCCAGGCCGAGTGGCCTCCCGGTGTGTTGTCCCGCCCTGGCCGCGGCCTTCCCTGGCCAAGTGCAGAAAGGTGAATTGCAGTTTGAAGATGAAGGTAGGACTTTAATTTTTTTATTTCTTATAGAATTGTTAGTAGTTTTTGTTTGCAAACATTGCTAAGGGTAAGGCTTGGTTGGATTAGGTCCAGGTCCTCTCTGCTTCCTGCCCCTATCCCAGGCCGAATGACCTCCGATATACTTACCTGTGCCGATTTCTTTATCTTTCAGCAAGGGTTAACTATTAGCTGGCCAAAGTTGCCCTAATGGACAGAACTGGCATAGGTGGCTGGTAATGCCCCACTTTTGAGAAAAAAAAAACTAACCTTAAAAAAACGTAACTAAAAGAGTTACGCTGATGCAAATTGATTGGGGATTTTTAAGTTACGCTAGAAAAAGCAGCCTACTCCAAAAAAAACGGAGCAACTCCTGGCCAAAATGGAGCCCTCTATAACCTGCTCCAGCCCTACAAGCCTTCAAAATTGCTGCGCTCTTCTAAGTCTGTCTTCTTGCACATTCTGAATTCCTTTCACTTCACCATTGGCGGTTGTGCCATCAGCTGTCTAGCCCCTAAACTTTGGAATTCCCTCCCTAAACCTCTGGCTCTCCACCTCTCTCTCCTCCTGTAAGATGCTCCTTAAAACCTACCTCTTTGATCAACCTTTTGGTCAGCTGTCCTAATATCTCCTTCTGTGGCTGGGTCCCAGATTTTGTCTGATAACGCTGCTGTGAAGTGCCTTGGGATGTTTCACGATGTTAAAGATGCTATATAAATGCAAGTTGTTGTTGTTGCTGAGATCCCACACAGTTTTCCTCTCAGTCTATTGTCAATACTTTGAAGGAGAAAAGCCAGCTGGAAGCTGGTTCAGTTTGCACCCCCTCCCCAAGGCGAGACATGCGGAGCAATAACATAACAATATAAGAAATAGGAGCAGGAGTAGGCCATTTGGTCTCTCGAGCCTGCACCAGCATTCAATATGATCATGGCTGATCATTCACCTCAGTACTCCTTTGCCGCTTTCTGTTGTAGAACGAACCCTGCCTGAGATGCTTCTGTGTAATTTTGATCATCATTTTTGTCTTTTTCACCTTCAGTTGGACAGAACTAGTTCCTATTCATGCGAGCAGTTTGCTGAAATCCAGTCTGAACAGCGTGAATACGCACTGGAGCAGCTTTTTGATCTCAGATATAAGATAATTCAGATGGTCAAAGAGTCCTGTCTGCAGGTAATTTCACAGTTGCTGCTCATCTTCCAGCCCTGGCTTCAACTTGTGAACATCACACAGTTGAAGGGCCCTTTGGGGAAGTTGCTGCAGTGTTGGTGTATAATGTTAGAGCCGGCCGTTAAACAGTAACTGTCTCCAGAGGCACCGGGAGGTGTTTGCAATTAATAGTGGATTTGGCAGCTATCCTCGCATCTAGTTAATCTCAATAAGACATAGGAATAGGCCATCCAGCCCCGCCAGCCTGTTCTGCCATTCAATCAGATCATGCTGCACTCCATTTACTCGCCTGTGTTCCACTTCCCTTGATACCCTTACCCATCAAAACTAAAGGCCATCAATATAAGATCCAACAGGGAATTCAGTAGAAACTTCATTACCCAGGGAGTTGTTAGAAACATAGAAACATAGAAAATAGGCGCAGGAGTAGGCCATTCGGCCCTTCTAGCCTGCACCGCCATTCAATGAGTTCATGGCTGAACATGCAATTTCAGTACCCACTTCCTGCTTTCTCGCCATACCCCTTGATCCCCCGAGTAGTAAGGACTTCATCTAACTCCCTTTGGAATATATTTAGTGAATTAATATATTCAAAAGGGAGTTAGAATGTGGAACTTGCTGCCACAGGGAGTTGCTGAGGCGAATAGCAGAGATACATTTAAGGGGAAACTGGTTAAGTACTTGAGGGAGAAAGGAATAGCAGGATTTGCTGATAGGGTGAGATGTAGAAGGGTGGGAGGAGACTCATGTGGAGCATAGACACCGGCATGGATCCGTTGGGCCAAATGGCCTGTTTCTGTGCTGTAAAATTCTATACAAAAACTTATCGGTTTCAATATTTCAATTTCAGTGAGATGAGAACTGCAAATCTGAAATAAAATCTGAAACTGCCAGTGAAACTCAGCAGGGACAACAGTATGTGAGAGGGGGAAAGGCAGCAGTATCCTCAACAAAACCAAGCTCTGTAGAGGGGTGTCCACTGCATCCGTGCTGTACCTGCCCCAGGAATGTTTGATGGGACAGTGCAGAGGGAGCTTTATTCTGTATCTAACCCCGTGCTGTACCTGCCCTGGGAGTGTTTGATGGGACAGTGTAGAGGAAGCTTTATTCTGTATCTAACACCGTGCTGTACCTGCCCTGGGAGTGTTTGATGGGACAGTGTAGAAGGAGCTTTATTCTGTATCTAACCCCGTGCTGTACCTGCCCTGGGAGTGTTTGATGGGACAGTGTAGAGGGAACTTTACTCTGTATCTAACCCCCTGTACCTGCCCTGGGAATGTTTGATGGGACAGTGTAGAGGGAGCTTTACTCTGTATCGAACTCATGCTATACCTGCCCTAGGAGTGTTTGATGGGACAGTGTAGAAGGAGCTTTACTCTGTATCTAACCCATGCTGTACCTGCCCTGGGAGTGTTTGATGGGACAGTATAGAGGGAGCTTTACTCTGTATCTAACCCGTGCTGTACCTGTCCTGGGAGTGTTTGATGGAACAGTATAGAGGGAGCTTTACTCTCTATCTAACCCCGTGCTGTACCTGCCCTGGGAGTGTTTGACGGGACACTGTAGAGGGAACTTTACACTGTATCTAACCCGTGCTTTACCTGCCCTGGGAGTGTTTGACGGGCACAATTAGTTTGATGGCCTCCGAACAGCAGCATCGATCGGGTAGAAGTCCGATTTGTGGCATTTGTTTGTGGAAGTTGAAGACCAACCCCCGTATCTCCCTTAGTTTACTGTTCCTGGTATAATGCTCCAATGGTCGGAACCAAGCATTTACCTCGACTACCTTCGACATGAGGTTTTTTTGTCCTGAATGAAAGGTCTTGGATCTTCACCTTGTCTTCTCAAATAAACAAAAAGTGATACAGAGGAAATTCCGACTTAGATTTGTAATTGTTTTGCTCACTAACACTGCAGAAAGCCGAGATGGAAGGAGTCGGGAAGGTATTCACAACGGAACCTGACAATTCGAGTGAGCGCCCGGCATTTACTGAGATTGTGGCGTCAAGACCACTCCTCGCACATTTCATCAAGTTCCTGAAGCTAGTGGACTACCTTTTCCAGGAGCTGCTCTGTCGCCTGGTTAAAACGGCGGTCCAATTATTACTGGATGCGCTGACCGCTTCATACATGGTGACCTCAACAGATGAGAGAAGGAATGAGGAATTGCTGAGGTGAGGAGTGAGAGCTTGGAGTTTAGTGCTCTGAACCGGTAGGAGGTAGAACTCAGAGAGCAGGGATAATGGGTATGTACTCTGCCATTGCCTATCCACCGTCAACCCTTTAAGTATCATTCTCCAGTCTATCCTAGCCAATTCACGTCTCATACCATTGAAGTTTCCCTTCTTTAAGTTCAGGACCCTAGTCTCTGAATTAACTGTGTCACTCTCCATCTTAATGAAGAATTCTACCATATTATGGTCACTCTTCCCCAATTGGCCCCGCACGACCAGATTGCTAATTAATCTTCTCTGGTTACACAAGACCCAGTCTAGAATGACCTGCTCTCTAGTTTTTCCTCGACATATTGGTCTAGAAAACCATCCCTTATACACTCCAGGAAATCCTCCTCCACAGTATTGCTACCAGTTTGGTTAGCCCAATCAATATGCAGATTAAAGTTGTTATGTCTTGGATAAAGAGTCAGACTGGATACTGCAAGCTCAAAGTAAGTGTGACCGCAGTCCTTTATTGCAGATCTCAAAGTGCCTCTCCAGTCTGTGAGGCCTCCTAATATACAGGGATTGTGGGATCCCTTGGGAATCCAGGGGATAAGCCCTCTGGTGGTTAGACATGATAATTACAGGTTTACATACATAACAACACCCCCCCCCCCCCACTCCCCCCAAAGTCAATAGTGTAACTATTTACAAGGTGAGTCGATCTGGGGCCTTCCTTTCCCTGGTTGATCGTCTTGGTACAAATGCAGATGTTGGTAAGTCATTTGTTGGGCCTTCGCTGGGTGGCTGCACAGCTGGCCTTGCTGGACTGCTGGGGGTGGTGAGCCTTGCTGGGCTGCTGCGGGTGATGGGTTCTGCTTCGTGGTCAACCGCTGGGTCGGTTGCCACTTGTGTGTATGCTGGAGGGTCGAAAAAGGTGGAGTCTATTGTGAGATGTTCTGGATAGTCCGTAAATCTGAGTTTGGTTTGGTCCAAGTGTTTTCTGCAGGCAAGTCCATTTGCGAGTTTGATCAGAAACACCCTACTCCCCTCTTTGGCCAAAACAGTGCCAGCAATCCACTTGGGGCCTTGTCCATAGTTCAACACAAATACAGGATCATTTACTTCAATTTCCCATGACACATTTGCGCGATCATGATATGTATTCTGTTGAAGCCGTCTGCTCTCTACCTGTTCATGTAGATATTGGTGGACGAGCGAAAGCCTTGTCTTAAGTGCCCTTTTCATGAGCAGTTCAGCGGGAGGGACCCCGGTGAGCGAGTGGGGTCTTATGCAGTAACTAAGCAGGACTCGGGATAAGCGAGTCTGCAGTGAGCCTTTGGTTACCCTTGATTGTTTGAACCGGTTGTTCTGCCTGCCTGTGGTACCCTGGCTTAAATGGAGCAGGTGTGACATGTTTGACCCCATTATGGGCCATGAATTCCTTGAATTCGGCACTGGTAAAGCACGGCCCATTGTCACATCAGGCAGGCTGTGCGTGGCAAACAAGGCCCGTAGGTTTTCAATGGTGGTAGCAGACGTGCTTGCTGACATTATCACACATTCAATCCATTTGGAGTACGCATCTACAACCACTAAAAATATTTTTCCCAAGAATGGGCCTGCATAGTCGACCTGAACCCTAGACCACAGTTTGGAGGGCCAAGACCATAAACTTAGTGGCGCCTCCCTGGGTGCATTGCTTAACTGGGAACATGTATTACATTTGTGCACGCAGGACTCTCAGTCTGCATCGATACTGGGCCACCACGCGTGGGTCTGGCTATCGCTTTCATCATTACAATGCCTGGGTAGGTACTGTGGAGATCACTAATGAAAGTGTCCCTGCCCTTTTTTGGCACAACTACCCGATTACCCCATAGGAGGCAGTCTTGGTGCCTCTAGTACGGCGTTATTTCTTCCTGCATCTCTAACGAGACATAGAAACATAGAAAATAGGTGCAGGAGTAGGCCATTCGGCCCTTCGAGCCTGCCCCGCCATTCAACAAGATCATGGCTGATCACCCACCCCAGCACCTCCCCCCCCCCCCCACACACCCCCCCCAGCTGCAAGGACCACATCCAATTCCCTCCCGAACACATCCAATCAACTGGCATCAACAACTCTCCGCGACAGGGAACCCCACAGGCCAACAACACCCCGAGTGAAGAAGTCTCTCCCAATCCCAGCCCCAAACAGCCCACCCCCCTATCCCAATAGCGTGCCCCCCCCCCCCCGGTTCCGGACCCACCCAACACCGGGAACACTCCCCCCCGCACCCAACCCGCCCCGTCCCGTCAGAATCCTTCCCAAATGCCGAACACCCCCGGATGTCGAGCCCCCTGCCCCGGCCACCCCGGAGCCACGCCCCCGCGACGCCAACCACACCACATCCACCAACCACCATCTGCGCAGTCAGCCCGCCCCTCCAACACACTTCGCCCCCCCAGATCTCCGCTGCAATGTGGCCCCTCCTGTCCCCCACCCTGGGTTTCTCCGTCCCCACCTCCACCACTCTCCCCTCCATCCCCCGCCCCCGTCTCCCCTCAACTTCCCTCTGCCTCCCCGCACAGGCTCCCATCTTGGGGGTGGTAACCTTCTGGGGCAGGGAATTGCAGCCCCCAGTGTGGAAGTCCTGCTCCCGCCGCAGAATTGGCCTTACCACCCCTCAATGGAAGCGTTGTGCAATTTCCCACACTCCACTTCCTTTGGGGGCAGTTACCGGGGCACGACTGGATGCTCCTGTGACAGTTCGAACTGGTGCTCTCCACTCTCCCATCCTGTGACAGTTTCTAGAGACACAAGACCAACTCCCGTGGAGCACACAGTTTTTTTACTGAGGACAGTAAGGGGTCCTGGCTCATCCAGGTTCTAATCTGTCGGGCGGTAACAGGTGGTTGCTCACTCTCGAATGCTTCCATTACCATGACTAAATCTGCAGGCTGTGCCATTTCCACCCCCGTGATGGGCAATGGCAGCCTACTGAGAGCATCGGCACAGTTTTCTGTGCCTGGCCTGTGGCGGATGGCGTAGTTGTATGCGGACAACGTGAGCGCCTATCTCTGGATGCGGGCCGATGCATTCGTATTTATTCCTTTATTTTCAGAAAAGAGGGATATAGCGGCTTATGGTCAGTTTCCAATTCAAATTTGAGTCCGAATAGATATTGACACACGCTAACGCTTTTTCAATCATACTGTAGACCCTCTCGGCCCTAGATAGACTTCTGGATGCATAAGCAACCGGTTGCAATTTCCCAAATTAATTAGCTTGTTGCAATACACACCCGACCCCGTACGACGACGCATCACATGCTAGTACCAAACGTTTACATGGATCGTACAACACAAGCAATTTGTTTGAACATAACAATGTTCTAGTTTTTACAAAGGCATTTTCTTGGCTTTTACCCCATACCCATTCATCTCACTTATGCAGTAAAGAGCGCAGGGGTTCTAACAATGTGCTAAGACCCAGTAAGAAGTTACCAAAATAGTTCAGGAGTCCTAGAAATGACTGCAGCTCCGTCACGTTCTCTGGTCTCGGTGTGTTCTTGATTGCCTCCGTCTTCGAATCAGTGGGTCTGATGCCGTCCGCCGCGATTCTTCTCCCAAGGAACTCCACTTCAGGCGCCAGGAAAACGCACTTTGAGCGTTTTAGCCTGAGCCCTACACGATTAAGCCGACTAAGAACCTCCTCCAGGTTCTGCAGGTGCTCGACAGTATCCCGACCTGTAACCAAGATGTCGTCCTGGAACACCACGGTGCACAGGACCGACTTCAGCAAGCTTTCCATGTTCCTCTGGAATATCGCTGTGGCCGATCGAATCCCAAAAGGGCATCTGTTGTAAACGAAGACCTTTGTGCGTGTTGATGCAGATGAGGCCTTTCGATGATTCCTCCAGCTCCTGCGTCATGTAGGCCGAGGTCAAGTTCAGCTTCGTGAACATTTTCCCTCCCACCAGCGTCGCAAATAGGTCGTCTGCCTTTGGTAGCGGGTATTGATCCTGCAGCGAGAAACGATTGATAGACACCACAGATTCTGATGGTGCCATCTCCCTTGAGGACTGGAACAATCGGACTTGTCCACTCATTGAATTCAATCGGCGAACTGATGCCCTCTCGTTGCAGCCTGTCCAGCTCGATCTCCACCCTCCCTCTCATCATGTACAGTACCGCTCTCGCCTTGTGATGGATGGGTCGCGCCCCCGGAATCAAATGGATCTGCACTTTTGCTCCTTGGAACTTCCCGATGCCTGGTTCGAATAGCGAGGGGAACTTGCTTAGGACCTGGGCACATGAGGTGTCGACAACGGACGAAAGCGCTCGGACGTTGTCCCAGTTCCAGCGTATCCTTCCCAGCCAGCTCCTGCCGAACAGCGTGGGGCCATCGCCCGGTACCACCCAGAGTGGTAACTCATGCACCGCTCCATCGTAGGAGACCTTTACGGTAGCACTGCCAATTACAGGAATCAGTTCCTTTGTGTACATTCTAAATTTGGTACGAATGGGAGTCAGGACCAGCCTTGAAACCTTGTTGCACCACAACTTATCGAAAGTCTTTTTACTCATTATGGACTGGTTTGCGCCTGTGTCCAGCTCCATGGACACCGGGAATCCATTTAATTCAACCTTCAGCATTATCGGGGGACACTTTGTGGCAAATGTGTGCATCCCATATACCTCTGCCTCCTCGGTCTGAGGCTCTGGTTCGTCATGATCCACCGTGGATCTATCCTGGTGGTTTGCAGGATTAGCAGGGTTTGCAGCTTGCCTGCACATATGTTGGAGGTGTCCCATTGTTCCACAGCCCTTGCAAACATATCCTTTGAAGCAGCATGAATGGAAATGATGATCACCTCTGCAGCGCCAACAAGGTGTTAATGGCCTTGCATTCATCACCCTCGATGGTGGACTCTGAGTCATCTGCGGACGTGCAGCTACAGGCGTGTAAGTCCTGCCATGTACATTTCGATTTGAAAACACGTTACTTTGTTCACCGTAGTTGCAGCAGCACTAGTGGGCTATCCCTATGGCTTTACTCAAGGTTGGGGTCTCTACAGTCAAAAGTTTGCGAGTATTACTTCATGGCCAATGTCAAGTACAAAGAAGTCCCTGAGCACGTGCTCCAAGTGACCTTCAAATTTGCAATGTCCTGCAAGGCGCCTTAGCTCGGCGACGTAACTCGCCACTTCCTGGCCTTCAGACTTCTTGTATGTGTAGAACCGATACCTCGCCATCAGAATGCTTTCCTTCGGGTTTAGATGCTGCCAGACCAGTGTGCACAACTCATCGTACGACTTGTCTGTGGGTTTTGCTGGAGCGAGCAGGTTTTTCATGATGCCATACGTGGTTGCCCCGCAAACGGTGGGGAGGATCGCCTTTCGTTTGGCAGCGTTTGCTTCTCCTTCCAGCTCCTTGGCCACGAAGTATTGGTCAAGTCACTCCTTGAAGGTTTCCCAATCATCTCCCTCCGAAAATTTCTGCAGGTTGCCCACAATTCTCTGCATTGTTGCGTTGGGGTTCATTGTCTGTATCTCGTTGCCAGTTGTTATGTCTTGGATAAACAGTCAGACTGGATACTGCAAGCTCAAAGTAAGTGTGATCTCAGATCTCAGAGTGCCTCTCCAGCCTGTGAGGTCTCCTTATTATACAGGTGCTCCCAAAGGATTGTGGGATTCCTTGGGACTCCAGGGGATACGCTCTCTGGTGGTTAGACATGGCAATTACAGGTTTACATACATAACAAAAGTCACCCATGAAACTGCTGTACCCTTATCGCACGCATCCCTAATTTCCTGTTTGATGCCATCCCCAACCTCCCTACTACTGTTTGGTGGTCTGTACACAACTCCCACTAACGTTTTCTTCCCTTTGGTGTTTCGCAGTTCTACCCAATAGATTTCACATCATCCACGCTAATGTCCTTCCTTACTATTGCGTTAATCTCTTCTTTAACCAGTCATGCTACCCCACCTCCTTTTTCTTCCTGTCTGTCCTTCCTGAATATTGAATACCCCTGGATGTTGAGTTCCCAGCCTTGGTTACCTTGGAGCCTTGTCTCCATAATCCCAATTACATCATATCCGTTAACAGCTATCTGCGCAGTCAATTCATCCACCTTATTACGAATGCTCCTCGCATTGAGACTCAGAGCCTTCAGGCTTGTTTTTTTTAACACTCTTTGTCCTTTTAGAATTATGTTGTAATGCGGCCTTTTTGATTTTTGCCCTTGATTTCTCTGGCCTCCACTCTTGCTTTTCTCCTTCTTACCTTTTACTTCTTCCCTCTGCCTCCCTGCATAGATTTCCATCCCCTGCCTTTTTAGTTTAAACCCTCCCCAACAGCACTAGCAAACACTCCACCGAGGCCATCGGTTCCAGCCCTGCCCAGGTGCAGACCATCCGGCTTATACTGGTCCCACCTCCCCCAGAAGCGGTTCCAATGCCCCAGGAATTTGAATCCCTCCCTTGTGCACCACTCCTGAAGCCACGTATTCATCTGAGCTATCCTGCAATTCCTATTCTGACTAGCACATGGCACTGGTAGCAATCCTGAGATTACTACCTTTGAGGTCCTACTTTTTAATTTAACTCCGAGCTCCCTAAATTCAGCTTGTAGGACCTCATCCCGTTTTTTACCTATATCGTTGGTACCTCTATGCACCTTGACAGCTGGCTGTTCCTCCTTCCCCTCCAGAATGCGCTGCAGCCGCTCCGAAGCATCCTTGACCCTTGCACCAGGGAGGCAACATACCATCCTGGAGTCTCGTTTGCAGCTGCAGAAACGCCTCTATTCTCCTTACAATAGAATCCCCTATCACTATAGCTCTCCCACTCTTTTTCTTGCCCTCCTGTGCAACAGAGCCACCCATGGTGCCATGAACTTGGCTGCTGCTGCCTTCCCCTGACGAGCCATCCCCCAACAGTACCCAAGGTGGTGTATATGTTTTGGAGGGAGATGACCGCAGGGGACCCCTGCACTATCTTCCTTCCACTGCTCTCCCTATCTGGCTGTGTAACCTTTACCTGCGGTGTGACCAACTCACTAAATGTGCTATTCACGACATCCTCAGCATCGCAGATGCTCCAGAATGAATCCTTGCACAGCTCCAGTGCCGCAATGTGGTCTGTCAGGAGCTGCAGCTGGATACACTTCCCGCACACATCATAGTAAGGGACACTGGTAGCGTCCCTGATTTCCCACATAGCACAGGAGGAGCATGACACAGGTTTGGGCTCTCCTGCCATGGCTTAGCCCTTAGATTAACTTAATTTGGCAACAATGCCAAAGGCTTCTTACTGATCAGAAAAGAAAAAGAAAAAGAATAATGCACAATGATAGATCATGCACAGCTCCATGATACGATACCTTCACTACCGCACTTCCAATGACTCGTGTGAGCTCTTTGGTGTAGGTACGCAGGTTTGCATTAATCGAGCCCAGTTTGGGCCTTTGTGCCTTATTGCCCTACAATTTCTCAAAAGCCTTCTGGCTCATTATTGACTGACTTGCACCCGTGTCCAACTCCATGGATACTGGAACTCCATTTAATTTGACTTTCAGCATTATAGGAGGACTCTTGGTGGTGAAGGTATCCCATAGACTTCTTCCTCGGTTTGAGTTGCCTGTGCTGCGTGATCCACCCCGGATCGATCATCCTCTGCCTCGTGGTGTGTTGCAGCACGTTTGCACATTCGCTGGGGGTGCCCCATTGTTGCACAGCCTGTGCACACGTAGTGCTTGAATCGACATTGATGGGCCCAATGATTACCCCTGCAGCGCCAACACGGTGCTAATGGATTCACATTCACCCCCGATGACGGACTCTGAGTAGCCGTAAACATATAGACCCTGCCATATGCAGTTCGGCCTGCTAACGATGTCATTTTATGCACAGTACTTGCCGGTGAGCTTCGATGTTGAGAAGATATCTGTTTGGTGTTATCGTCCGTGGCCATGCATGCCTGGGCGATCGCGCCGGCCCTGCTCAGGTCTAGGGTTTCGGCAGCCAGCAGCTTTCGAAGAATGACCTCGTAGCTGATGCCTAGCATGAAAATGTCCCACAGCATTAAGCCCTAATGCAGCTCCAAAATTGCAAGGTCCCGCAAGGCGTCTCAGGTCGGTGACATAATCCGCCACGTCTTGGCATCCAGAGCGATGGTGCGTGTAAAAACGATACCTGGCCATGAAGATACTCTCCTTTGGCTTGAGATGGTCCCGAACCAGCGTGCACAACTCTGTATATTCCTTCTCCATTGGTTTTGTCGGTGCGAGCAGATTCTTGATGAGGCCATATATTTTAGGCCCACAGATGGTGAGGAGAACCGCCCTATGCTTGGCCGCGTTAATGTCTCCTTCCAGCTCGTTGGCCACAAAGTACTGGTTGAGACGCTCGACGAAGGCTTCCCAATCATCACCCTCTACGAATCTCTCTACTATTCCAAAGGCAGCCATGGTTGCGTGAAGGTTCGGATTCTGTTACTCGGCGCCAATTGTTACGTATACAAGAACTCCACGAGGCTGAGTACTGTGAGCTAAACTTAGTGTGACCGTAGTCTTTTTTATTACAACTCCAGGATGCCTAAACAACATGGCAGCCAACCTTTTATACTGGCCCCGCAAATGTGTGCAGATGACCATTAGGACTCCCAACAGTCGCGCCCTCTGGTGGCAAGTATTACATAGTTACATAACACTGGGTGTATGCAATTTGTGCAATGTATGGGGGGAGGGAACCACCCTCCTGCTTTGCATTTATATTCTGTGTTGCCGGACATGTTGAACATTTGAAAAAGTGGGGTGTGGGCGGGAGTTGGGTGTTTTTGCCTGTGATACTTATGATTTCAGACCAATGTTGGTATAAAACATTTTTCATTGAACATAACCTTGTTGCGCATTGTCTCAGATAGCTGCACCGTTACACACTGGTGATTCCTTAACATGAAAGGGTTAAATAATACTTAACTTCAATCAACGTAAACTTTAACTGGCACCAAGGTGATGGGCACTGTTGAAGTTTGAGCTGCACACACACAGCAGTGTTTCAGAGTTGTCACTCACATCAACTTTCTTTCAGGCAAATCGTTCAGATATCAGCTTCTCATGTAAGAGTTTTGCAGCTATGTACCACCATGGCTGGGCCCTTTCCTGCTGACTGGAGGGGGTCATGGGCATGGTTGCATAGCCAGCCTGATTGTCTGACCCTAGATTAGCATCCAGCCCCTTGTCGGCCTCTTCCTCTCTCCCCTGAGGGGAGCATTAGTCCTTTCTAGCAATTCTTGGCCCCTCCTGATAGCCAGGTTGTACAGCATGGAGCACATGACCACGAATTTACCTACTTGCTCAGGACTATATTGTAGCTCCCCTCCTGAGTGGTCCAGACATCTGAAGCGCTGCTTAAGCACAGTTATTGTTTTCTGGATCACATTGCGTGTGTCTCTGTGGCTCTGGTTGTATCGCTTCTCGGCCTCGGTGTGGGTGTCACGCAGGGGGGTCATCAGCCAGGTGGCTAGGCCATATCGGATATCATCAAGCATCCAGCATTGTCCTTGTGGCTGACTCTTAAAGATGTCAGACACAGCGCTCTCACACAGGACGTGAGCCTCATTGAAGGTGCCCGGACATTTGGCATTCACTGCCATGATGATCTGGTTGTGGTCGACAACTAGTTGGACCTTCAGGGAGTGAAATCTTTTTCTGTTCCTATTATGCTCATAATAAAGGATGAAACTGAGTACTGTATGCAATGAGTAAGTGTGACCTTAGCTCCTTTAGTTGGATTCCAGAGTCCAGGTACAGCGTGGGAGGCCTGCTTATATATTCCAACATGTAGGCCCTCTGGTGGTAGTGTGATACCGGTTGCCAAGGGTTACATACATAACAGTTACGAAAACGCTCCGGGTCCTGAGAAGGTGTCCGCATGGCGATGTGAGTGCACTATATTGCTCGCTGCACCCTAGGGAACTTAGCAATGCGGTAGAATGTTCCAGCCCTGTCAGTCTGAGCCTCTGTGGACATGGGGAAGCTGATAAAGTCCATTCTTCCCGCGTACAGGGCCTCCGTGACCTTTCTAATGCAGCGATGGGTTGCATGGTGAGACAGAGGGCAAATCTCGACCACGGAGGCCCGAAAGGAACCGGACGCGTAGAAAGACAGTGCTGCGGTGACCTTGACCTCAACCAATACTGATGTCCTGATGGCAGGCTGCATATGTGGCCTGATGAGCTCACATATTTCGTTGATCACCACCTTATGGAAGCGCAGTCTCCGAAGGCAGGTGTGGTCAGACACGTCGAGGTAAGACCTCTTTTCCCTGTAAGTGCGGGGTGTGTATGGTCGGGACCTCCTCCTCATTCTTGCATGTCTTAAATTGGGCACATAATCATGTGCATCACACATTGAGCCATCTGCACTCTGCAGCATCTGCATATTAATCGATGCAGGCTGAGAAATAGCTGGACCCATTGCAATGAAAGTATAATAGCGATTGATCAGAAGCAATAATTTCCTCACTAAAATACTTCTAGAGTCAATCTCCAATAGTCTGTTGAGATGGTCACTTCAACTGAGAAGAATTCCAGAGACAGTGCAAACTCCCCCGAAGTTGAAGCAGCCTTTTGAATGAAGCGACCTGCGATTTAAAAATGGTAGTCACATCGCTGGCTTTAGTTCAGAACAGTTCCACTTTTTCTGGGTGTTTTTTGGGCGAGTGATATTGTGGGCGATATGTGTGCGAGGTGGTGAAAGTGACACTGGGCGATCTCCTGGGCGTTAGTTTTACCAAATGTGGTCTATACGACAAAAAAAACGTGCGGTCGTTATTATTGAATCTCGGCGTTAATTCCGTGCGGAAAGTAACACTGGTTGATATTATGGGCGTTGATTTCGCCCATTTTGATGATTCCGTCCAAAATAAAGTGGGCGGGTTGTATTTTTCCCCGGCGTTACGCACATGAGGAAAGTAATGCTCGGCGATAAGTTTCCGAAAAATGCCAATCAGTTTCCACTTTGTGGCTAAATGGGCGCTATATGGGCGTTATACGTCATTTCAGCGGTAAAATGGGACGTTAAGTGGGGGTTAAACATGCAAAAAAATCTAGTCCATAGTTTCAGAATAAGGGGCCGCAGATTCAAAACTGAGATGAGGAGGAATTTCTTCTCTGAGGGTTGTAAATCTGTGGATTTCTCTACCCCAGAGAGCTGTGGAGGCTGGGTCATTGAATATATTTAAGGTGGAGATAGACAGATCTTTGAGCGATAAGGGAGTAAAGGGCTATGGGGAGCAGGCAGGGAAGTGGAGCTGAGTCCATGATCAGATCAGTCATGATCTTATTGAATGGCGGAGCAGGCTCGAGGGGCCAAATGGCCGACTCCTGCTCCTATTTCTTATGTTGTTGTCCCATGTCATAAATGTAGTGGTTTCAGATTCAGCTTCTAAAATATAGTCTTGGACAATGGTGTTTTTATTTTACAATGTACACAGTTTCTCACTGAATTAATACTTTAGATCTTGTTCCTGACAGTCCTGAGCAAGATGACTGTTTTTTAAATCATTGCCACTGTTCGTCTTTCAGTGCCCTTCCGCTCCACACAAGGGCGTACCTGGACAAACGCCTGCGCATCACACAGAGCGATTCTAAAGCTGCTACTAAAGACCCCCCGAGCTCAGACACCACTGAAAACAAGCCCGAGGAGCCCACCAACAATGCTGGAATAGATATAGACCAGGTGAGGCTGCGTGAGGGGAGGGAGCGCTGCCTGGCAGTGCGGTGCTTTGACTGCAAGGGCTGTCTTCACGGCATGGATGCCATTGTTTTGTTGCAGCGTTAACTGTTTGAGGAGGTGGCAGAACAGAGCAGCAGGTTTTATTACATGTACTCTGAGAATATCACAGATGATGAATTACTCTCTGCATTCATATTTTTAATACATGCCATCTCTAGCTGTCCTTCCCCCCCCCCCCCGTGCTGCAATCCATTGCAGGTAAATGACCATTAGCAGTGACGTGCTCTGTTGTTTCTAGGGAAAGACTGGAGACTTTCACCGCACAGAGGAGATTGTTCCCTGCCGTTACACCTGTTTGATATTACCCAGGCCTCCACCAAAACTTTAATTTTTATGGAACTGTTCAATATAAATTTCTTCCTGCATTGTCTGAGCTGGATTTTGCTTTGAAGTTACAGGCCCGGATTTTCTTTGCTGTAAGTGGGCCAGGTTGGGTATTCTGTCTACTGTATCCCTTCTGGAGCTTTGTATCCCTTTTGACACCTTTTTAAAAACACCCTGTCATTGTCTAACTCTTGCGAAGGGTCATTGACCCTTTCTCTCTCCACTTTCTCTCTCTCTCTGGTACTGGTCGATTATTTAGCTGAAGATGTCGCGTGGTGCTGCCTGACCTGCTGAGATTTCCAGTATTTTCTGTTTTTATTCCAGATTCCAGCATCCGCAATATTTTGCATTTGTATTGTCCAACTCTTGCGGGGTTTAATATTATTGGGCGTTTTTGACCCTTAGTTCACTGAACAGGTTGCTGAATGAACAACCCCAACCTGGACAATATCCTGTTACACTGTCAGCTCACCAACCTTTGCTCTTCCAGAAATTTAGCTTCTGTCACTATGATCAAACCATCCGATCTGCGTATATAGGTCAAACCAATTTTGATTTCGATTGTGTTCCATTTCAGGCATGATTGCAAGTATGTGCTGCATTGTGCTATGTGGCATTTACACACTAAATGGTTCATATATATTCCGCAGATACTGAAAGATATCAAAGAAGAGACACAGAAGCAGAAAATGGCGCCAATATTCATTGTAAATCTAATCCTCGACATTCCATCTAAACATGAAATCGCTCCTCGGGACAGCACGAAGTATAAATGTCGAGCTTATAATGAAGTGTGCCGGTTTGATCAAAGTCGCATGAGCTCAAAGCAGTCACAGACCTCTCAAGAATCACAGAAAAAACTGGATTGTACTGTCATGGAGACTATAGGTACAACAGCTAATCTTTCCACTAAATCTAATCACTCCTTTCGAGAATAAGGTGGTTCACCGTTCAATCAAATGCTTGACAGCTGAGGGCGGGGATGATTGAATAATTTTCTAGTTCGTGGAATAAGTTACAGAAGGAACACACAATGTTCAAATTGCCCGACTGTCAGTAATTAGCCACAATTATGAGGTTGTAGTCAAAGATTGTATTATGTCTGTCTCTCCCTGCATGTTCGAGGTAAATTAATAGCACTAGGGACTTGGGTGGTGCAGTGCGATTTAAGGCTAGATTTTAACTCCTGGGGGGAGTTGGGACGGATAATCTGTCCTCCACCACCCCACCACCCCACAGCTTGAGGCCTGTGAGGTGTTAACTGCCCCCATGTTTCCCATCTGAATGAAGTATGAAGCCTGAACTGGCCGGCAGATGGAAGCAGGACGTCAGGCTGCAGGATGTTCCCAGGAGTCAGCTAAGTGGTTGGGGATGCTGGTGGGGACAAGATTTCCCTGTGGGACTGGAGGACCAATCCTTCTCCTGGCCCATGAGTAAACAAAATTTGAAGTCAATGGAAAAGAAAACTGGGCAGATGTAAAATTGGTGTCCGATTTGTTATTGCCTGGTTTGCGCTAGCTCTGAAGACCAATTTTTTCCCATAATATTTCTGTTGTGATAAGTTTACATTATTGAGACCACATGTGGAGAAGAGTGAAAGAAGTTCTGAAATGTTCTGTGACCCATCCACCCGTTGCTTTGTGTGAGTGTGTCTACGTCAGTATATGCGTGTTCATGTGAGTGCATGAGTGAGTTGGTGTACGTGTGTGGGGGTGTGGGCACATCTGTTGAGTGTGGGCGTGCGGGCGCGTGTGCGAGTGTGGGCACGTGCACGAGTGTGTGGGCGACCGTGTGAGTGTGGACGCATGTGCGCGTGTGGGCTCGTGCGTGTGGACACGTGCGCGAGTGTGGGCGTGCACGAGTGTGTGGGCGTGCACGAGTGTGTGGGCGACCGTGTGAGTGTGGCCGTGTGTGCGAGCGTGGGCGTGCACGAGTGTGTGTGTGGGTGCGGGTGAGTTGGTGTGGGTGTGTTGGTGTGGGTGTGTGAGTTGGTGTGTTGTGTGAGTTTGTGTGGATGTGTGTATTGGTTTATGGGTGTATGTGTGTGGTTGTTAGAATTGGTGCCGGTGTGTGTGTTGCTGCAGGTTTGTGTGATGGTGTGTTGGTGTGGATGTGTGTGAGTTGATATGGATGAGTGAGTTGGTGTGTGCTGGTGTGTGTTGTGTGGCCGTGTGTTTGTGTGAGTGTGTGAGTTACTGTATGTGAGTTGGTGCGAGTGTGTGTATTGTTGGTGTGTGTGTGTGAGTGAGTTGGTGTGTGAGTTAGTGTGGATGAGTGTGCGAGTGTGGGCACGTGTGCACATGTGCGAGCGTGGCCGTGTGTGCACATGCGAGTGTGGGCGCATGCTTGTGCGAGTGTGGACGCATGTGCGAGTATGGGGCGGCCTATGGGCGCGTGTACACACGTGTGAGCGTGGGCGCATGCGTGTGCGAATGTGGGCACGTGTGCGAGCGTGGGCGTGTGTGCACATACGAGTATGGGTTCATGTGGGCGCGTGTGTGCGCCAGTGTGTGCGCGCGTGCGAGTGTGTGCACGAGTATGGGCGCGCGTGCGAGTGTGGGCGCGTGCGAGTGTGTGCACGTGTGGGTGCGTGCGAGAGTGCGTGTGAGAATGTAAGTGTGTGCGAGAGTGTGCGGGCGCGTGCGAGTGTGTGCAAGTGTGTGGGCGCATGTGCACATGGTCGAGTGTGGCCGCATATGCACGTGCGAGTGTGGGCACGTGTGCACATGTGGGCGCAGCGAGTGTGCGTCTGTGGGCGCATATGCATATGTGTGAGCATGGGTGCGTGTGCACGTGTGCGAGTGGGTGTGCGAGTCTGGGCGTGTGTGCACATGCGAGTGTGGGCGCGTGAGAGTGTGGACGCATGTGCGCATGTGCGAGTATGGGACGGCCTGTGGGCACGTGTGAGCATGGGCGCATGCGTGTGCAAGTGTGGGCACGTGTGCACACGTGCGAATGTGGGCACGTGCGAGTGTGCCCGCGTGTGCACACCTTCGAGCGTGGGCGTGTGCGCACATGTGCACGTGTGGGCGCATGCGCACATGTGCGAGCGTGGCCGCGTGTGCACACGTGCGAGTGTGGGCGCGAGGGCACATGTGCAAGTGTGGGTGCGTGTGCTAGTGTGGGCGATTGTGGGCGTGCACGAGTGTGTGGGCAACCGTTTGAGTGTGGGCGCGTGCACGCGCCTGTGATTGTGTGGGCGCGCGTGTGTGTTTGTGTGTGAGTGTGTGAGTCAGTGCGGGTGTGTGAGTTGGTGCGGGTGTGTGAGTTAGTGTCGGTGTGTGTGGGGGTGTGAGTTGGTGTGGGTGTGTGTGAGTTTGTGTTGTGTGTGAGTTGGTGTGTTGGTGTGGGTGTGTGAGTTGGTGCGAGTGTGTGTTGGTGTGGGGGCGTGAGTGTGTGAGTTGGTGTGAGTGTGTGAGTTGGTGTGAGTGTGTGAGTTGGTGTGAGTGTGTGAGTTGGTGTGGGGGTGTGAGTTGGTGTGGGGGTGTGAGTTGGTTTGAGTGTGTGTTGGTGCGGGGGCGTGAGTGTGTGAGTTGGTGTGAGTGTGTGAGTTGGTGTGGGGGTGTGAGTTGGTGTGGGGGTGTGAGTTGGTTTGAGTGTGTGTTGGTGCAGGGGCGTGAGTGTGTGAGTTGGTGTGAGTGTGTGAGTTGGTGTGGGGGTGTGAGTTGGTGTGGGGGTGTGAGTTGGTTTGAGTGTGTGTTGGTGCAGGGGCGTGAGTGTGTGAGTTGGCGCGAGTGTGTGAGTTGGTGTGGGGGTGTGAGTTGGTGTGGGGGTGTGAGTTGGTTTGAGTGTGTGTTGGTGCAGGGGCGTGAGTGTGTGAGTTGGCGCGAGTGTGTGAGTTGGCGCGAGTGTGTGAGTTGGCGCGAGGGTGTGAGTTGGTGCGAGGGTGTGAGTTGGTGCGAGGGTGTGAGTTGGTGCGAGGGTGTGAGTTGGTGCGAGGGTGTGAGTTGGTGCGAGGGTGTGAGTTGGTGCGGGTGTGTGAATTTGTGTGGGTGTGTGAGGGTATGTGTGGTGGTGTGAGTTGGTATGGATGTGTTGTCATGGGGAGGCAGTGGGAAAGATTACTGAGTCTGGCAGGTTACTCTTGTGGCCTGTGTGCTGATGTTTGTGTAGCTTAAGACATGTATTTGTTACTTGTTCAGGAGCAGTGTGTTTACTGATTGTATTGTCATTTGTGTTTAGCTTTTACAGAAAGTGACATTGATATACCTGAAGAGGAGGATGATGGGTAAGTGGAGAAAGTAACTTCTGTACAGTGCCTTTAATGTAATAAACCATCTAAAGTCAGTTCCCATGGGAGATTGAGCACTAGTCGAAGGATTAAAACGCAGTGTCCTCGGACGGAGATGTCGAGGGAGATTTTACAGGTGAGGAGGAAAGTAGTAAGGCAGAACAATTTAGCCAAGGGAACGCAGCGATTAGGGAGCGTTGGGAGACGGGGATGTGAAGGAGGCCAGAGGGAGAAGACCACAATGCACGGGCTGGGATGTAGGGCTGGAGGAAGAGAGGCAAGCCCATGAATGGATGTATAAACAGGGATAGGGGAGCGGGGCGATATTAACCTATTCGCCTGTCGGAACTCATCTGGGTGGGCCGTTCGTGGTGCCCTGGAGCTGTGAGGAACTGACTGTTCCCGATAATAACCAGCTCCGCTGCGCAGCCGGCAGGGCCATTCTTTACACGAGCATGTCACCGGGACCCGACCGCAATTTTAACTCGGTGGGCTGAGCGGAGAAGCTGCTGTGGCTATCCCACCAAGTGAAGGCGGCGGAAGAGGAGGAATCGGGAACCCGAGAGACCAAAACTCACTTTCCTTATGATGCCAGGAGGAGCCAGAGTGCCAGAAGGAAAGCTTAGGCCTCCCCGTGCCACCGACTCATTCCTCCCCATCCCAATCCTGATTGCAAGACCCCCACTTCCCTGGGGCCAGTGGCCAGCCTAGGGGCCAGGCGGTTTCCCACTGCTTCCTGCCCGGAATGAGTGGGGTGTGGGGTTAAAATAGCCAGAGCCTCATTTTCTGCAGCAGTGGGTGAGTTTCTGGCCCCGATATTCACCGGGGCAGGGTCTCGGACCGGTCGGGAATGCATGAAGGAGCTTAGACAAGATCGTAAGGAGATTTTCTATCACACGGGGCGGCGGAGGGGAGAGATGGAAGAGTCGTGGGGAGATAGAGGGCCAGTGATAGGGATCGCCACCTGAGAGTCGATTAGTCGCCCGCCCTTGTCCCGCCTCCATTAAAACTGCAAGTGGGCGAGCTCGAGGCGGCTTGTGTTCCGGTTTCAGAATCAAACCCACCTGTTTTTGGGATGTTAAAATTATCCACTCTCACTCACACAGCTACCCTCCCACCCAAAACCATACCCGTGTTAAACTTTAACATTTCTGCTTTGGGGTGGGTGGCTCAGTGAAGCAATGGAGTTTGGGAAAGGCAGGGTGTGAAGGGATCCTGAGAACGGGGGGGAGGATGGAGAGAGGTTAAACCCCTACAAATAAATGGGTGGGTTATTTGCCAGAAGTGGGGGGGAGGTGAGCTCGTTGGGGTGCTGGTCTGGGAGAGACAGCGATTATAATGAAGCTGCTGCCTATGTCGGAGAGGAGCCTCCGCCAGCTGATCGAGAATTGGAGCGCAGCCAAAATAGAAGGTAATAGTGGAGGGGGGCACTGATTCCACCGAATTTTGTGACCCATTCCAGATGGGGCATAACAGACACCAATGTATCAGCCCCAATGTGTCTTTTTACCTCATGGACCAGTTCCAGTCCAGTCTGGACAAGGGATCAAGGGCTTCTCTCTCTAGGATGTGGTGGAAGGCAGGCTTGGTTGCTTATCCTGACCAGATGTATTTGCCTTGCACGGTTGTCTGGCCGGATTTGTGAAGGGCCCAGTACAGGTAATCGCTGGATTCTTCTAGTCTCTGGTGAGCCAGTAAGAATGGCTTCAGTTTTACTGATGTAACGTACCTGTGCATTTTTCACGCTCTAGGTCACAATACAAGAAATCCGCACGCTTTACCTTGTCCCTCACTTCAGATGATTTGCTGATGCAAATACAAAATATAGTCGAAGTACTGGAACAGACTGTTGGTAAGGAACAATGTAGCTTCATATGTTAAATTCATTCACAGAATACGGATAGATATGTATTTTTTTAAGTTAGTCGCAAGACCAACATTTGTTGCCCATCCCTAATTGCCCTCAAGAAGGTGGTGGTGAGCCGTCTTCTTGAAACAATTGAGTGGCTCGCTAGGCCAATTCAGAGGGCAGTTAAGAGTCAACATTACTGTGGGTCTGGAGTCACATTTAGGCCAGACCGGCTAAAGTGGACTGGGAAAATAGATTAAAGTGTAGGACAGTCGATGAAGGCTGGTGTGCATTTAAGAAGATATTTCACAACTCTCAAGAAAAATATATTCCAGTGAGGAGGAAAGGGTGTGAGAGAAAATATAGCCATCCGTGGCTAACTAAAGAAATAAAGGACGGTATCCAATTTAAAAACAAGGGCATACAATGTGGAAGGACAGAAGATTGGGAAGCTTTTAAAGGCCAGCAAAGCATGACTAAAAAAATGATAAAGGGCTAGAACCTCCACTTTTGTGCTTATCGCCCAAAAATGGGCGTTATTTCCGGCGTGGGCAGGAAAAAAAGGTTTTCAGATCGCCGGCTTCTTGCCCATTCTCAAAGCACTTCGTCTCCATTTTTGAAAATGGGCGTTACCGTGAGCAATATGAAATGGGCGGTAGCATTACATTTTTTGAACTTCTACCGTAAAGTGTGGCCGTCCTTAGCAATGGCATGGCAACGCTCGATTCCCACGATTCAGGAGGTCAAGGGTCATCATGACATGTGCAGAAGGGGAGAAAGAGAGAGAGAGAGGGAGTTCAGAGGGACTGAAGGCATGTCTGGGTGTGGTGTGGCTGCTTTGGGAGGAAGGAGGGAGACTTTAGAGCTTCACAGCAAGTAGGCAAACAAAAATGAGCTGTTACCAGCCACATATTTGCCCGAATTTGGCCTATAATGGAGAGAGAGGAGGAAGCATCACAGCACGCTGTGGAGACTGATGCTGGAGAGAGCAGTGAGGTGGGAGAGGAGCACATTGTAGGGCGCAAAAGAGGCCAGGGGGTTCTTGGACGAGGCAAATGTTTCCCTCCTGCAGGAGGTCGAGTTACGCTGGGGTGATTTGACACAGGGAGGGCGTGGGATGCCCACCCCAAAGGCCTACCAGAGGATATGGACCGAGATAGCAGAGGTGGTCTCGTCGGCGACCAACGAGGTTCGTGAGGGCAACCAATGCCGCAAATGATGGAACGACCTTGTGGGATCTGCAAGAGTAAGTATTACATTGATTTACATGTACTTATATATTTATATACTTTGAATGACTATAATTTGAAGAACTGAAGGAAATCCTTATTAGGCGGGAAATTGTGTTAGGGAAATTGATGGGATTGAAGGCCGATAAATCCCTGGGGCCTGATAGTCTCCATCTCAGAGTACTTAATGAGGTGACCCTAGAATTAGTGCATGCATTGGTGATCATTTTCCAACAGTTTATCGACTCTGGATCAGTACCTATGGACTGGAGGGTAGCTAATGTAACACCACTTTTTAAGAAAGGAGGGGGAGAGAAATCGGGTAATTAAAGACCAGTTAGCCTGACATTAGTGGGTAAAATGTTGGAATCAATTATTAAAGATGAAATAGCAGCACATTTGGAAAGCAGTGACCAGATCGGTCCAAGTCAGCATGGATTTATGAAAGGGAAATCATGCTTAACAAATCTTCTAGAATTTTTTGAGGATGTAAGTGGTAGAGTGGACAAGGGAGAACCAGTGGATGTGGTGTATTTGGACTTTCAAAAGCCTTTTGACAAGGTCCCACACAAGAGATTGGTGTGCAAAATTAAAGCACATGGTATTGGGGGTAATGTACTGACGTGGCTAGAGAACTGGTTGGCAGACAGGAAGCAGAGAGTCGGGATAAACGGGTCCTTTTCAGAATGGCAGGCAGTGACTAGTGGGGTGCCGCAGGGCTCAGTGCTGGGACCCCAACTATTTACAGTATACATTAATGATTTAGATGAAGGAATTGAGTGTAATATCTCCAAGTTTGCAGATGACACTAAGCTGGGTGGCGGTGTGAGCTGTGAGGAGGACGCTAAGAGGCTGCAAGGTGACTTGGACAGGTTAGTGGGCAAATACATGGCAGATGCAATATAATGTGGATAAATGTGCGGTTATCCACTTTGATGGCAAAAACACGAAGGCAGAATATTATCTGAATGGCAGCAGATTAGGAAAAGGGGAGGTGCAACGAGACCTGGGTGTCATGGTTCATCAGTCATTGAAAGTTGGCATGCAGGTACAGCAGGCGGTGAATAAGGCAAATGGTATGTTGGCCTTCATAGCTAGGGGATTTGTGTATAGGAGCAGGAGGTCTTACTGCAGTTGTACAGAGCCTTAGTGAAGCCTCACCTGGAATATTGTGTTCAGTTTTGGTCTCCTAATTTGAGAAATGACGTTCTTGCTATTGAGGGAGTGCAGTGAAGGTTCACCAGACTGATTCCCGGGATGGCAGGACTGATATATGAGGAGAGACTGGATCGACTGGGCCTGTATTTATTGGAGTTTAGAAGGATGAGAGGGGATCTCATAGAAACATATAAAATTCTGACGGCATTGGACAGGTTAGATGCAGGGAGAATGTTCCCGATGTTGGGGAAATCCAGAACCAGGGGACATAGTCTAAGGATAAGGGATAAGCCATTTAGGACTGAGATGAGGAGAAACTTCTTCACTCAGAGAGTTGTTAACCTGTGGAATTCCCTGCCGCAGAGAGTTGTCGATGCCAGTTCATTGGATATATTCAAGAGGGAGTTAGATGTGGCCCTTACGGCTAAAGGGATCAAGGAGTATGGAGAGAAAGCAGGAAAGGGGTACTGAGGTGAATGATCAGCCATGATCTTATTGAACGGTGGTGCAGGCTTGAAGGGCCGAATGGCCTACTCCTGCACCTATTTTCTATGTTTCTATGTTTGTATCAGATGTGAGGTCTTTCACTTTTACCGGGAATGTTTTACTCAAAGCCTGTGGTTACGGTGTACGTCTTTAGGTAAAGAATGATAATTTTCATAATCATGATTATATCTGTCGGTTATGTGTTGTATCAGTCTCTGTGACAGTATCTAGCAATTATATCACGCAATGATCTCATGCCATGTCGTCCTGTCACCTTTTACAGAAGAAGCTATCAATGATGAGGTCGATGCAGAGGTGAACCGGTGGGGGGGCCAGCAGTCACCAGTGACATCACTGAGATGGAGGAGCGGGTGCTCACACTTGTGGGGAAGCACCCCCAAACAGCCACATGCGCATCTGCAGACCCTGAAGTGATGCCACGTGAGTAAAGCTTACACCATTGCGTGATGTGAAGTCAACAGATGCCACACCAACTCATATCCGAGCAATCATATATGATAGATGATTTCAAAAATTGTCACAGAAATAATGCTGGCCTAATGAAAATCATTGCAATACAAATGTGTTGATGGTCATGAAATGTGATGTCTGCGATGATTTTGATAGCGGTGGTGCTTTTGTCGTGCATATGCTGTGTGCAGCGCTGGACTCGCATTGTGACCCTAGCACCCCCTTCTCTAATAACCTCATTTGTGTTTTGCAGCTCAGCCAGCAGCACGGCCCAAGGCAAGACCACAGAAGCCAGAAGGTGGGGGCGCGGGGCCGGACTAGCCGGACGATCCTACAACTGCTGAGGAGCTCCGATTCTCGCCCGTCAATCCGCTGGGTCTGTTCTCTACGGATGAGAGCGCGGACTTCGAGGAACCTGCATCGCCACGCTCCAGAAGCCATTCCACCCCAAGGCTATCTAGTGGTCCTCCAGTCATTCCCGCCTCCATTCTGGAGGTACCGGCCCCAAGCACCTCGCCACAGGGCACCCCATTTGTCCCAGGATGGCGCCGACCCCGCGGAGGTCTCGTGGACGCAGCAGGTCTGTTCCACGAGCGCCACATGAGAGCGGAGAAGATGGTACAGTTGTCCAGAGGACTGTAGACATTGGTGACCAGCTCCTCGAAGCATTGGGGGGCATATCCCGACAGCTGGCCACCATGACCGAGTACATTCCGCGGATGGCGGAGGCTCTGGAGGTGATAGCCAGGAACACTGCTGGCATAGGCCTCCCAGTGGTCCCCGAGTGTGGCACCCCATCCCTAGGTTCTGCACCACCAGTGCCAACGACAGATGAGAGCAAGGACCAAGATCCTGCTTCTGCATCAGAGAATGTTGCCCTCTCGGCACCCCCTGCTCCCGTATCCATGCAACCACCGCCTCTGCCGTCATCCCCCCTCCAATGAGGCACCACCTGAGGAGCTCTTTGGCCAGGCGCCGTGGAGCGAGGGGGAAGGGGTAGAGGTGGGGAGAAGAAGGGGAAGGGGGAAGGAAAGTGAGGTGCATGTGCGTAGGTGATGGCGTAGGTGATGGCTGTGTTATATCTCCATCTGGGTGTATGCAATTTGTTGTAATGTATGAGGACTGGGGGCCACCCTCCTGCTTTGCCTTTGTATTCTGTGTTGCTGGACATGTTGAATATTTGATTGATGTCAATGGTGGAAAAAGTGGGGTGTGGGCAGGGGTGGGTTGGGTGTTATTGCCTGTGATACTTATGATTTCAGACCAATGTTGGTTTAAAATTTTTGTTATTGAACATAACAACTTAACATCAATCAACGTAAACTTTAACTGGCACCAAGGTATGGGCATCACTGATGTCTGAGCTGCAGACACACAGCAGTGTGTCAGCATTGTCACTCACATTAATGCTTTTTCAGGCAAATCGTTCAGATCTCAGCTCCTCACGTAAGAGTCTTGCAGCTATGTAGCCACCATGGGCCCTTTCCTGCGGTCTGGAGGGGGTCGTGGGCATGGTTGCATAGCCAGCCTGATTGTCTGGCCCGAGGTCAGCGTCCAACCCCTCGTCCTCCTCTTCCTCTCTCCTGAGGTGGAACATCAGTGTCTTCTGGCAATTCTTGGCCCCTCCTGATAGCCAAGTTGTGTAGCATCACGCACATGAGCACAAATTTACCTACTTTCTCAGGGTTGTATTGTTACTCCCCTCCCGAGTGGTCAAGGCATCTGAACCACTGCTTAAGTACAGTTATTGTTTGGTGGCCCCATTGCATTGAAAGTATAATAGCGATTGATCAGAAGCAATGATTTCCTCACTAAAATACACCTGAAGTAAAGCCCCAATAGTCCAGATTCTGAAAATAGGTCTGTTGAGATGTTCCCTTCACTTGAGAAGAACTCCAGAGTCAATGCAAACTCCCCCGAAGTTGAGGCAGCCTTTACAATGAAGCGACCTGCGATTTTAAAAATTCCAGCCACACCGCTGGCGTTTGTTCAGAATAGTTCCACTTTTTCTGGGTGTTTTTTTGGGCGAGTGATATTGTGGGCGATATGTGTGCGAGGTGGTGAAAGTGATGGTGGCCGATCTCCTGGCCATTAGTTTCACCAAATGTGCTCTTTACCACAAAAAAAAGTGAGCTGTCGGTATTATTGAATCTCGGCGGTAATTCCGTGCGGAAAGTAACGCTGGGCGATATTATGGCCGTTGATTTCGCCCATTCTGATGATTCCGCCCAAAAAAGGTGGGCGGGCGGGAATATTTTTTCCCGGCGTTAAGCACATAGGGAAAGTAACGCTCGGTGATAAGTTTCCGAAAAATGCCAATCAGTTTCCATTTTGTGCCAAAATGGACGATATATGGGCGTATACGTCATTTCAATGGTAAAATGGACGTTACGCATGCAAAAAAAAATGGAGGTTCTAGCCCTAAGAAAGAGAAGATAGACTATGAAAGTAAACTAGCACAAAATATAAAAACAGATAGCAAGAGTTTCTATTAGTATACAAAAAGTAAAAGAGTGGCTAAAGTAAATGTTGGTCCCTTAGAGGACGAGACCAGGGAATTAGTAATGGGGAACATGGAGATGGCAGAAACTCTGAACAAATATTTTGTATCAGTCTTTACGGTAGAGGACACTAACAATATTCCGACAGTGGATAGTCAAGGGGCTATAGAGGGGGGAGGAACTTAACACAATCACTAAGGAGGTGGTACTCAGTAAGATAATGGACTAAAGGCAGATAAATCCCCTGGACCTGATGGCTTGCATCCTAGGGTCTTAAGAGAAGTAGCGGCAGGGATTGTGGATGCATTGGTTGTAATTTACCAAAATTCCCTGGATTCTGGGGAGGTCCCAGCAGATTGGAAAATTGCAAATGTAACGCCCCTATTTAAAAAAGGAGGCAGACAAAAAGCAGGAAACTATAGACCAGTTAGCCTAGCATCTGTGGTTGGGAAAATGCTGGAGTCCATTATTAAAAAAACAGTAGCAGGACATTTGGCAGGGCATAGTTTGGTCAGACAGAGTCATCATGGATTTATGAAGGGGAAGTCATGTTTGACAAATTTGCTGGAATTCTTTGAGGATGTGACGAACAGGGTGGATAAAGGGGAACCAGTGGATGTGGTGTATTTGGACTTCCAGAAGGCATTTGACAAGGTGCCACATAAAAGGTTACTGCACAAGATAAAAGTTCACAGGGTTGGGGGTAATATATTAGCATGGATAAGGATTGGCTAACTAACAGAAAACAGAGAGTCGGGATAAATGTTTCATTCTCGGTTAGCAATCAGTAATTAGTGGGGTGCCGCAGGGATCAGTGCTGGGACCCCAACTATTTACAATCTATATTAACGACTTGGAAGAAGGGACTGAGTGTAACGTAGCCAAGTTTAGGAGGAAAAGCAATGTGTGAGGAGGACACACAAAAATCTGCAAAAGGACATAGACAGGCTAAGTGAGTGGGGAAAAATTTGGCAGATAGAGTATAATGTTGGCAAGTGTGAGGTCATGCACTTTGGCAGAAAAAAATCAAAGAGCAAGTTATTATTTAAATGGCGAAAGATTGCAAAGTGCTGTAGTACAGCAGGACCTGGGAGTACTTGTGCATGAAACACAAAAGGATAGTATGCAGGTACAGCAAGTGATCAGGAAGGCAAATGAAATCTTGGCCTTTATTGCAAAGGGGATAGGTTATAAAACCAGGGAAGTCTTGCTACAGTTATACAGGGTATTGGTGAGGCCACACCTGGAATATTGTGTGCAGTTTTTGTCATGTATGTAACCTTTATGTAACAACACTGCAATACTGTATATACGTAAGAAATGCACACCTTGACCACAGGGGGTGAACTTGTGGGAGACACTTCTCACCTGGTCATCCAGGTATATAAAGGGAGGTCCCACGCAGGGTCATCACTTCTTGGTCCTGTGAATAAAGGTTCAGGTCATGGAGTGACCTTGTCCATAGAATGTGCCTTGTGTGGATTTGTGGTGTTGTGTAAGGACTTTACATTGGCGACGAGAAACGGGAATCAACGACCCACGAGAATGGCCACCGGCAGCACAGATGAACGGTACTGTGTTGGTGAGGACTGGGACGATTTCATTGAGAGGCTCCAGCAGAGTTTTGTCACGAGGACTGGCTAGGAGACGCAGCGGCGACAAGCGAAGGGCGCATCTACTGACCAGCTGTGGACCTAAGACTTACGCGCTCATGTTAAGGGGATCAAGGGGTATGGCGAGAAAGCAGGAATGGGGTACTGAAGTTGCATGTTTAGCCATGAACTCATTGAATGGCGGTGCAGGCTCGAAGGGCCGAATGGCCTACTCCTGCACCTATTTTCTATGTTTCTATGTTTCTATGAAAGACCTGCGAGCACCCGAAAAGCCGGCAGACAAAACCTTTGAAGAGCTCAGCAAACTAATCGGTGAGCACCTCAAACCGGTGAGCAGCGTACACATGGCCCGACACAGATTCTATACCCACCGACGTCGGGAAGAACAGAGCATACCGGATTTCGTTGCGGACCTCCAGCGCTTGGCCAGCCGCTGTAAGTTCACAGACGCCTGCAAGGGGGAAATGCTAAGGGATTTCTTTATTGAGGGCGTTGGTCATGCTGGAATTTTCAGAAAGCTAATTGAGACCAAGGATTTGACCTTGGAAGCGGCGGCGTTGATGGCTCAGACTTTTATGGTGGGGGAGGAGGAAACCAAGACAATATACGCGCGCAATTCTGCCTCCAAAGTGACGATGGATCAGGGAGTCAGTATCATAAACGTGACAGAAAGCCCCGCAGGCAGGCAAGGGCAGTTCGGCACACCCCAGGCAGCAATAGACCCAAGAGTAAGTCTCCAACAGAGACAATGGCAGGCTGAACGGACATTTACTCCCCCCCAGTGGACAATGCGGCCCGGGATGGGGCTATTGACACCCACTAACAGGGTGCTCAAGAGCAGTCAAAGGGACAATCAGCGAGGAATGCCTTGTAACAGCTTTTTTGTTCACAACAATGGGAATCTCAGTTCATGCTGGAGGTGTGGGGGCAGACATGCTGCCAGGACTTGCAGGTTTCAACAGTTCACCTGCAGAAATTGTAACCTCAGTGGCCATTTAGCCAGAATGTACAGAAAGCCTGTAACCAGGCTAATATACGAGGCGGATGAACCAGATGAGGGGTCTGCCAGGCAGGATGAGGCTTGGGGCAAATCAATGGACGCTGAAGTTCAGCGGGTTCATGTGGCAAACCTTCACAGCTCATATACCAAAACGCCACCTATGAGATGAAAGTCCTATTAAACGGCATCCCTATACGCATGGAGCTGGACACGGGGGCCAGTCAGTCACTCATGAATGCTCAACAATTCGAAATGCTGTGGCCACTCAAAGCCAGCAGACCCAAACTAGAACGCATTGAGACTCAATTACGGGCGTACACCAAATAAATCATTCCAGTGCTTGGCAGTGCAATGTTGGCAGTCATACACAATGGATCGGTGAACCGGCTGCCGCTCTGGATTGTCCCGGGCAATGGTCCCGCATTGTTGGGGAGGAGCTGGTTAGCTGAGATGAACTGGAAATGGGGGGATGTGCACGCCACGTCATCTGTGGAGCCAAGTTCATGCTCACAGGCCCTACAGCAATTCGAGTCACTATTTCAACCGGCGTCGGGACATTCAAAGGTACCAAAGTAGTGATACACACCACCCCTGACGCCAGATCAGTGCACCACAAAGCCAGAGCTGTGCCGTATGTGATGCGGCAGAGAATTGAGAGCGAGTTGGACAGGTTGCTGAGAGAGGACATCATCTCGCTCGTTGAATTCAGCAACTGGGTGAGCCCCATCGTTCCCGTCCTAAAAGCGGATGGCTCGGTCAGGATCTGTGGCGACTACAAGGCCACTATCAACTGGATGTCCCTACAAGACCAATTTCCACTCCCGAGAGCGGAGGATCTTTTTGCCATGCTGGCAGGTGGCAAGCTGTTCACCAAGTTGGACCTCACTTCAGCCTACATGACCCAAGAACTGGCTGACAAATTTAAACTACTGAGCACCATCACCATGCACAAGGGACTGTTTGTTTACAGGGCCTTGGTGAGGCCACACCTGGAGTATTGTGTACAGTTTTGGTCTCCTAACTTGAGGAAGGACATTCTTGCTATTGAGGGAGTGCAGCGAAGGTTCACCAGACTGATTCCCGGGATGGCGGGACTGACATATCAAGAAAGACTGGATCAACTGGGCTTGTATTCACTGGAGTTCAGAAGAATGAGAGGGGATCTCATAGAAACGTTTAAAATTCTGACGGGTTTAGACAGGTTAGATGCAGGAAGAATGTTCCCAATGTTGGGGAAGTCCAGAACCAGGGGTCACAGTCTAAGGATAAGGGGTAAGCCATTTAGGACCGAGATGAGGAGAAACTTCTTCACCCAGAGAGTGGTGAACCTGTGGAATTCTCTACCACAGGAAGTTGTTGAGGCCAATTCACTAAATATATTCAAAAGGGAGTTAGATGAAGTCTTACTACTAGGGGGATCAAGGGGTATGGCGAGAAAGCAGGAATGGGGTACTGAAGTTTCATGTTCAGCCATGAACTCATTGAATGGCGCTGCAGGCTAGAAGGGCCGAATGGCCTACTCCTGCACCTATTTTCTATGTTTCTATGTTTCCCTTCAATCCTATCCATGCTATTTGCCTCAGCTACTCCAAGTTCTAGTGGGTTCCACATTCTAACCACTCTGGGTAAAGAACTTTCTCCAGAATTCCCTATTAGATTTACTCGTGACTATCTTATATTTATAACCTCTCGTTTTGGACACCCCACAAGTAGAAACATCTTCTCTGCATCTACCCTTTCATGATCTTCACCCTTCAGCTTTCTCTTTTCTAGAAAAGAGCCCCAACCTGTTCAGTCTTTCCTGATAGTTATAACTGTTCAGTCCTGGTATCATCCTTGTAATCTAAGCAGTGGGTTCAGATATATGCAACATAAGAACATATATTAACAAAGAGGAGATGGCTCGGGTACAATCGAGGTACGTTCTCAAGAGGGGGAAAGGTCGGGCAACCAAAGCCAGAGCTCCCTGGATGACAAAAGAGATAGAGAGTAAGATGACGCAGAAAAAGGAAACGTATGACAGATGTCAGGTTGAGAATGCAAGTGAGAACCAGGCCGAATATAGAAAGTTCAGAGAGGAAGTGAAAAAGGAAATAGACTGGCAGCTAACATAAAAGAGAATCCAAAAGTCTTCTATAGGCATATCATCATCATCATAGGCAGTCCCTCGGAATCGAGGAAGACTTGCTTCCACTCGAAAAGTGAGTTCTTAGGTGACTCAGCAGTCCAATACGGGAATTACAGTCTCTGTCACAGGTGGGACAGACAGTGGTTGAAGGAAAGGATGGGTGGGAGTCTGGTTTGCCGCACGCTCCTTCCGCTGCCTGCGCTTGATTTCTGCATGCTCTCAGCGACGAGATTCGAGGTGCTCAGCGCCCTCCCGGATGCTCTTCCTCCACTTAGAGCGGGGACTCCCAGGTGTCGGTGGGGATGTTGCATTTTATCAAGGAGACTTTGAGGGTGTCCTTGAAACGCTTCCTCTGCCCACCTTGGGCTCGCTTGCCGTGTAGGAGTTCCGAGTAAAGCGCTTGCTTTGGGAGTCTTGTGTTATAGGCATCTAACTAGTAAACAACTAGTAAAAGGAGGGGTGGAACCAAAAAGCAGAGCTACACATGGAGGCAGAGAGCATGGCTGAGGTACTAAATGAGTACTTTGCATCTGTCTTTACCAAGGAACAATATGCTGCCAAGGTCATAGTGAAAGAGAAGGTAGTAGAGATACAGGATGGGATAAAAATTGATAAAGAGGAGGTACTGGAAAGGTTGGCTGTACTTAAAGTGGCTAGGGATGCATCCTAGGTTGCTGAGGGAAGTAAAGGTGGAAATTGCGGCATTACTGGCCATAAGCTTTAATCCTTCTTAGATACAGGAGTGGTGCCAGAGGACTGGAGATTTGCAAATGTTGCACCCGTGTTCAAAAAAGGGAGCAAAGATAAACCCAGCAAATACAGGCCAGTCAGTTTAACCTTGGTGGCGTGGAAACTTTCAGAAACGATAATCAGGGACAAAATTAATAGTCACTTTGACAAGTGTGGATTAATTAAGGAAAGCCAGCATGGATTTGTTAAAGGAAAATTGAGTTTTTTGATGAGGTATGTAGTTGATGTGATGTCCATGGACTCCCAAAACGTGTTTGATAAAGTGCGACACAATAGGCTTGCCAGCACAGTTGAAGCCTATGGAATAAAAGGGACAGTGGCAGTATGGCAGGGGGATGGGAACCTGAAAATAGATTCAGTAGGGAGGGGAATAAGATTATAAAGTAAAAATAAAGAAAGTGAGTTTGAAGGAGAGAGGAAACAAGCAGGAAAAAAGGGTAAAAAAACAAATTTAAAGGCTCTTTGTCTAAATGCACGGAGCATTCATGACAAAATAGATGAGTTGACGGAACAAATAGATACAAATCAGAATGATCTGATAGCTACAAATCAGAATGATCACAGAGACGTGGTTGCAAGGTGACCAGGACTGGGAACTAAATATTCAGGGGTACTTGACAATCCAGAGGAACAGACAGACAGGAAAAGGAGGTGGGGTAGCTCTATTGATAAAGGATAGAATGACTGCAATAGTGAGAAACTATATTGGCTCAAATGATCAGGATGTTGAAACAGTTTGGGTGGAGATAAGGAATAATAAGGGGAAAAAGTCACTGGTGGGCTTAGTCTATAGGCCCCCTATCAGTAGCAACTCTGTTGGTCGGAGTATAAACCAGGAAATAGTGGGGGCTTGTAAAAAGGGAACAGCAGTAATCATGGGTGATTTTAACCTCCATATTGATTGGACAAATCAAATTTTTCTGGATAGCCTTGAGGAAGAGTTCATAGAGTGCATAAGGGATGGGTTCCTTGAGCAGTATTTAACGGATCCAACCAGGGGGCAGGCTAGCTTAGATCTGGTCCTGTGTAATGAGACAGGATTAATAAATAATCTCCGAGGCAAGCATCCCCTCGAAATGATTGATCATAGCATGGTTGAATTTCAAATTCAGATGGAGGGTGAGAAAGTTGGATCTCAAACCAGCGTACTGAGCTTAAATAAAGGAGAATATGAAGGTATGAGGGCAGAGTTGGGTAAAGTGGACTGGGAAAATAGATTAAAATGTCGGACGATTGATGAACAGTGGTGTACATTAAAGGAGATATTTCACAACTCTCAAGAAAAATATATTCCAGTGAGGAGGAAAGGGTGTAAGAGAAAAGATAGCCATCTGTGGCTAACTAAAGAAATAAAGGACAGTATCCAATTAAAAACAAGGGCTTACAAAGTGGCCAAAACTAGTGGGAGGACAGAAGATTGGGAAACTTTTAAAAGCCAACAAAGAATGACTAAAACAATGATTAAGAAAGGGAAAATGGACTATGAAAGTAAACTAGAATGAAATATGAAAACAGATAGCAAGAGTTTCGATCCATCCCTCCATCAGAGTTTCTATAGATATATAAAAATTAAAAGAGTGGCTAAAATAAATGTTGGTCCCTTAGAGGACGAGACCGGGGAATTAGTAATAGGGAGTATGGAGATGGCAGAAACTCTGAACAAATATTTTGTATCAGTCTTTACGGTAGAGGACACTAACAATATTCCTACAGTGGATAGTCAAGGGGCTATAGGGGGGGAGGAACTTAACACAATCACAATCACTAAGGAGGTGATACTCAGTAACTCTGTAAGATAACAGGGCTAAAGGAGGATAAATCCCCTGGACCTGATGGCTTGCATCCTCGGGACTTAAGAGAAGTAGCGGCAGGGATTGTGGATGCATTGGTTGTAATTTACCTAAATTCCCTGGATTCTGGGGAAGTCCCAGCAGATTGGAAAACTGCAAATGTAACGCCCCTATTTAAAAAAAGGAGGCAGACAAAAAGCAGGAACTATAGACCAGTTAGCCTAACATCTGTGGTTGGGAAAATGTTGAGTCATAAGTTGCAGCTTAATGAAGCAGTAGCAGGACATTTAGAAAATCATAATTCAGTCAGGCATAGTCAGCATGAAAGGGAAGTCATGTTTGACAAATTTGCTGGAATTCTTTGAGGATGTAACGAACAGGGTGGATAAAGAGGAACCAGTGGATGTGGTGTATTTGGATTTCCAGAAAGCATTTGACAAGGTGCCACATAAAAGATTACTGCACAAGATAAAAGTTCACGGGGTTGGGGGTAATATATTAGCATGGATAGAGGATTGGCTAACTAACAGAAAACAGAGAGTCGGGATAAAGTTTCATTCTCGGGTTGGCAACCAATAACTAGTGGGGTGCCGCAGGGATCAGTGCTGGGACCCCAACTATTTACAATCTATATTAATGACTTGGAAGAAGGGACCGAGTGTAACGTAACCAAGTTTGCTGACGATACAAAGATGGGAGGAAAAGCAACGTGTGAGGAGGACACAAAAAATCTGCAAAAGGACATAGACAGGCTAAGTGAGTGGGTAAAAATTTGGCAGATGGAGTATAATGTTGGAAAGTGTGAGGTCATGTACTTTGGCAGAAAAAAATCAAAGAGCAAGTTATTATTTAAATGGAGAAAGATTGCAAAGTGCTGCAGTACAGCGGGACTTGGGGGTACTTGTGCATGTTACACAAAAGGTTAGTATGCAGGTACAGCAAGTGATCAGGAAGGCAAATGGAATCTTGGCCTTTATTGCAAGGGGATGGAGTATAAAAGCAAGGAAGTCTTGCTACACTTATACAGGGTATTGGTGAGGCCACACCTGGAATACTGCGAGCAGTTTTAGTTGACATATTTGAGAAAGGATATGCTTGCTTTGGAGGCAGTTCAGAGAAGGTTCACTAGGTTGATTCTGGGGATGAGGGGGTTGACTTATGAGGAAAGGTTGAGTAGGTTGGGCCTCTACTCATTGGAATTCAGAAGAATGAGAGGTGATCTTATCGAAACGTATAAGATTATGAGGGGGCTTGACAAGGTGGATGCAGAGAGGATGTTTCCACTGATGGGGAAGACTAGAACTAGAGGGCATAATCTTAGAATAAAGGGTTGCTCATTTAAAACTGAGATGAGGAGGAATTTCTTCTCTGAGGGTTGTAAATCTGTGTAATTCACTGCCTCAGAGAGCTGTGGAAGCTGGGTCATTGAATAAATTTAAGACAGAGATAGACAGTTTCTTATCCGATAAGGGGTTATGGGGAGCGGGCAGGGAAATGGACCTGAGTCCATGATCGGATCAGCCATGATCGTATTAAATGGCAGAGCAGGCTCGAGGGGCCATATGGCCTACTCCTGTTCCTATTTCTTATGTTCTTATGGATACGAAATTGGCTAAGTGACAGGAACAGAGAGTAGTTTTTCAGACTGGAGGAAGGTATACAGTCGTGTTCCCCAGGGTAGGTACTAGGACCATTGCTTTTCTTGATATATATTAATTACTTGGATTTGGGTCTACAGGGCACAATTTAAAAATCTGCAAATGACACAAAACTTGGAAGTATAGTGAACAGTGAGGAGGATAGTGATAGACTTCAAGAGGGCATAGACAGGCTGGTGAAATGGGCAAGCACGTGGCAGATGAAATTTAACGCAGAAAAGTGTGAAGTGATACATTTTGGTAGGGAGAATGAGGAGAGGCAATATAAACGAAAGGGTACAATCCTAAAGGGGGTGCATGAACAGAGAGATCTGGGGTATGTGCACAAATCGTTGAAGGTGGCAGGGCAGGTTGAGAAAGCAGTTGAAAAAGCATACGGGATCCTGGGCTTCATAAATAGAGGCATAGAGTAGTTATGATGTTAGAGTAGCAAGGAAGTTATGATGAACCTTTATAAAACACTGGTTCGGCCTCAACTGGAGTATTGTGTCCAATTCTGGGAAGGATGTGAAGGCATTAGAGAGAGTGCAGAAAAGATTTACACGAATGGTTCCAGGGATGAGGAACTTCAGTTAGATGGATGGACTGGAGAAGTTGGGGTTGTTCTCCTTAGAACAGAGAACGTTGAGAGGAGATTTGATAGAGGTGTTCAAAATCAAGAAGGTGTAGGCAGAGTAGATAGAGAGAAACTGTTCTCATTGGCCGACGAGCCGAGAACCAGAGGACACAGATTTAAGGTAGTGAGTTGTTGTGATCTGAAATGCACTGCCTGAAAGGGTGGTGGAGGCAGATTCAATCGCGGCTTTCAAAAAGGAATTGCATAAGTACCTGAAGGAAAATAAATTGTAGGGCTACAGGGAAAGGGCGGGGAGTGGGACTGGCTGAATTGAACTTGCAGAGAGCCAGCATGGGCTCGATGGGCCGAATGGCCTCCTGTGCTGCAACCATTCTATGACTCTATGAATTAGGAGCAGGAATAAGCCATACGGCCTCTCGAGCCTGCTCCACCATTCAATAAGATCGTGGCTGATCTGCAAATTCAACTCCACTTTCCTGCTCGATCCCCATATCCCTTGATTCCCGTAAAGTCCAAAAATCTATCGATCTCAGCCTTGAATATACTCAATGACTCAGCGCTGTTATATATACAATTGTATGAAATGATTTTCAACTTGCTGCTGAGCATAAACCCAGCATTGTAAATCGGTGGCCCGCTATAGAAACCGCCTGGTTTTCATTTGTGTTGATATCAATGGTAATGACAATCGGACGTTTTTTTAAACAGGTCACTGATGCTCAGTGCCAGCTTTATTCTCAGCTGGTATGTTGGAAATCTATCTCGTAGAATTTTACATCACAGAGAGAGGACATTTGGCTCATTGTGCTTGTGGCAGTTCCCTTAAAGTATTATCCACTTAGTTCTAATCCCCAGTCCTTACCCAACATCCATAATCAATACTTGGAATCTAGTTAAAGACTTCAGTCAGATCAGTGGGTTTACATTGATTCATATCTGGAATAATCAATACTTGAAATCAAGTTCCAGTTTGTAATCTGATCCATGGGTTTACATTGGTTATACTAGGAATAATTAATACCCAGCATTGAGTAACAGGCTGCAGTTAAATAGAAG
Organism: Pristiophorus japonicus; assembly: GCF_044704955.1. Taxonomy (NCBI): domain Eukaryota; kingdom Metazoa; phylum Chordata; class Chondrichthyes; family Pristiophoridae; genus Pristiophorus; species Pristiophorus japonicus. The sequence continues at coordinate 249,543,948 of NC_091983.1, forward strand.
ACATCATCACAGGCCTCAGTCACAAATTCCCTCCCCTCGCCACTCCCCAGCCACTGGCTCGGCTGAACCAGGCTTCTTCAACAGCACCTCCTAAACCCACAACCTCTACCTCCTAGAAGGACAAGGGCAGCAGACACCTGCAAGTTCCCCTCCAAGTCGCACACCATCCTGACTTGGAAATATATTGCCGTTCCTTCATCATCGCTGGGTCAGAATCCTGGAACTCTCTCCCGAACAGCACTGTGGGAGTTCCTTCACCACTAGGATTGCAGCGGTTCAAGTAGGCTACTCACCAGCACCTTCTCAAGGACAATTGGGGATGGCCAATAAATGTAGGCCTTGCCAGTGACTCCTATCCTGTGAATGAATAAAAAAAAAGACTGTTCACAACTTCGGCATCCTATTTAACCCTGATCTGAGCTTAAAACCCCATATTCCGTCCATGGGCTGAGATAGGGAAAGAGATGAAAGTAGGTGGACTTTGTGATGGAGAAGATATGGTGTCAGAAGCTCAGCTCAGGGTCAAACAGGACGCCAATGTCTGGTTCAGTCTGAGACTGTGGCTGGGGAGAAGAATGGAATGAATGGGTGGTTAGGAAACTGAGTTTCTGATGGGGCCCGAAGACAATGGCTTCGGTCTTCCCAATGTTTAACTGGAGGAAATTGCGGCTCAGCTAGGACTGGATGTTGGACAAGCGTGACGCATCAGAGGCAGTGGTGGGTTTGAGAGATGAGATAGAGCTGGGTGTCGTCAGCGTAAACATGGAATCTGATCCCATGTCTGAAGATGATGTCGGTAAATGGCAACGTATAGATGAGGAAGAGGAGGAGGCCAATTAAAGATCATTAGGGTGCTCTGTAGGTAAAGGTGCCGAGGGTGTGGGTGGGGCGGGGAGGCAGAAAGAGAAGCTATTGCTGGAGGTGCCCTGGCTATAATCGGATGGATAAGAATCCAACCAAGTGGCTGTCACACTGAGCGGGACAGAGGAGGAGGATGGTGTGGTTAATCGTGGCAAAGGCTGCAGACAGATCTAGGAGGATGAGGACGGGTAGCGCACCAAGGTTACAGAAACAGAGTGTGTCATTCGTACCTTTGGTTAGGGCAGGAACAGAACCCCCATCACAGAGATTCAAACAGGGGATCTTTTAAACAGCATAGATTACACGCTCACTTTGTGAGGAATCGTGGGGGGCGATGAACCAGCGATGATGAAGGAACTGGATCAACTGGGCTTGTATTCACTGGAGTTCAGAAGAATGAGAGGGGATCTCATAGAAACGTTTAAAATTCTGACGGGTTTAGACAGGTTAGATGCAGGAAGAATGTTCCCAATGTTGGGGAAGTCCAGAACCAGGGGTCACAGTCTAAGGATAAGTGGTAAGCCATTTAGGACCGAGATGAGGAGAAACTTCTTCACCCAGAGAATGGTGAACCTGTGGAATTCTCTACAACAGAAAGTTGTTGAGGCCAATTCACTAAATATATTCAAAAAGGAGTTACTACTAGGGGGATGAAGGGGTATGGCGAGAAAGCAGGAATGGGGTACTGAAGTTGCATGTTCAGCCATGAACTCATTGAGTGGCGGTGCAGGCTAGAAGGGCTGAATGGCCTGCTCCTGCACCTATTTTCTATGTTTTCTATGTTTTCTGTGATCTTGCCTCCTTCCACTCTGAGCTGCAGCATAACATATTACTTAACTGTTTAGTGCCCCTGATAGTTTAGTTGATAAAAGCACACGGACCGGTGGGACCCATGTTTGATTAAATAATCTCAACTGGACAGCCACTGGAATACAACAGCGATCCTCAGCACCTGTGGGCATAGGATGAGAGTGCGATGGCCCAGAGTTCTCATTCCTGATCACTCTACAGTGACTCCTACTGGGAGGAGCGTGTGTACGAAGGCTGCCAGTGTTCACTCTCTGGGCTCATACCTGGAGATTGGCCATGTAGGCAAGGATAGTGGAGAGCTGTCCGAACCTGTGGAACCGCAACCCAGCAAGAAACCCCTGACAGGAGGAAAATTCAAATGAACATTTATCATTATTATATAGGAGGTGTTGTGAGAGAAATACATGTCCCGATTTTAAGAAAGAGTGAGTTGAATATTTATGATGGAAGAGTATTTAATCAGGGGAGCAGTCTTTTTTTGAATGTGTAATAACTCACCGTTTATAAAGCTCAACCATTCCCCTGTCGCGACTTGTAAAATCAACTACTATTGTCATTTCAGGCAATCTTGTTGCCTTTGTTGACGAGCCTCGCTTATCCATGTTTAACTCGCAGTCTGTGTACGAGCTAAAGCTCTCCAGCGATCAGGAACTGGAAGAAAGGAGGTCAAAGCAAAAGAAGCTCTCACTCAACCCCGACATACTGTTTGGGCAAGATCCACTCTATCAAAACCAAGTAGGTTGCGTCTTTCTCGGTCTTTGAAAATTGTCTGACTGATTTTAGTCAGTCGATGTTGTGGTATTTGCCATTTAGTGAATGGCGAAAAAAATTGGATGATATTTTTACATAGAATTTACAGAATTTAAAGGGGTGAATAACTAATCTTACCCGTTTCTCAGGGCCTGACACTGTGAAACCTTTAACAAAGGGATTCTCCGGCTCGCCTGCTCATCATCAACCACCGCAGGAAACCTCCTATCTGCTGAAGTCCCCAGCCAGGACCGCACACTAGCTTACTGTAACAGCATTGATTCAAAGGGATCTCCAGAAAATCTCTTTTATACAAAACTAGTTATAGTCTTTAATATTTATTTATTTTGCAAAAGAAATGTAATTTTTGCAGCATTAGAAATAAAAAATTGCATAACAAGAGATCTAAAATAGAAAATGAAAATGGTGCAAATTCACAGCGTGCCTGTCTGTATCTGAAAGAATAAAGTCAGGTTCACGTTTCCAGTGGAGGGTCTTCACAGCTCTGGGTGTTCGAATTGGACTATGAAATTAAACATAGAAACACAGAAAATAGGTGCAGGAGTAGGCCATTCGGCCCTTGGAGCCTGCACCGCCATTCAATAAGATCATGGCTGATCATTCACCTCAGTACCCCTTTCCTGCTTTCTCTCCATACCCCTTGATCCCTTTAGCCGTAAGGGCCATATCCAACACCTCTTGAATATATCTAACGAACTGGCATCAACAACTCTCTGCGGAACAGAATTCCACAGGTTAACAACTCTGAGTGAAGAAGATTCTCCTCATCTCGGTCCTAAATGGCTTACCCCTTAGCCTTAGACTGCGACCCCTGGTCTGGACTTCCCCAACATCGGGAACATTCTTCCTGCATGTAACCTGTCCAGTCCCGTCAGAATTTTATATGTTTCTATGAGATCCCCTCTCATTCTTCTAAACTCCAATGAATACAGGCCCAGTCGATCCAGTCTATCCTCATATGTCAGTCCTGCCAACCCGGGAATCAGTCTGGTGAACCTTCGCTGCACTCCCTCAATAGCAAAAACGTCCTTCCTCAGATTAGGAGACCAAAATTGAACACAATATTCCAGGTGAGGCCTCACAAAGGCCCTGTACAACTGCAGCTGCTCCTATACTCAAATCCCCTCGCTATGAAGGCCAACATGCCATTTTACTTCTTCATGCCTGCTGCGCCTGTATGCCAACTTTCATTGACTGATGTACCATGACACCCAGGTCTCGTTGCACCTCCTCTTTTCTTAATCTGCCGCCATTCAGATAATATTCTGCCTTCATGTTTTTGCCACTAAAGTGGATAACCTCACATTTATCCACATTATACTGCATCTGCCATGCATATTTGCCCACTCACCTAACCTGTCCAAGTCACCCTGCAACCTCTTAGCATCCTCCTCACAGCTCACATCGCCACCCAGCTTAGTGTCATCTACAAACTTGGAGATATTACTCTTAATTCTTTTATCTAAATCATTGATGTATATTGTAAATAGCTGAGGTCCCAGCACTGAGCCCTGCAGCACCCCACTAGTCACTGCCTGCCATTCAAAAAAGGACCCGTTTATCTCGACTCTCTGCTTCCTGTCTGCCAACCAGTTCTCTCTCCACGTCAATACATTACCCCCAATACCATGTGCTTTGATTTTGCACACCAATCTTTTGTGTGGGACCTTGTCAAAAGCCTTTTGAAAGTCCAAATACACCACATCCACTGGTTCTTCCGTGTCCACTCTACTAGTTTTGTCAAGCATGATTTCCCTTTCATAAATCCATGCTGACTTGGACCGATCCTGTCACTGCTTTCCAAATGCGCTGCTATTTCACCTTTAATAATTGATTCCAACATTTTCCCCACTACTGATGTCAGGCTAACCGGTCTATAATTCCCCGTTTTCTCTATCCCTCCTTTCTTAAAAAGTGGTGTTACATTTGCTACCCTCCAGTCCATAGAAACTGATCCAGAGTTGATAGACTGTTGGAAAATGATCACCAATTGTATCCACTATTTCTAGGGCCACTTCCTTAAGTACTCTGGGATGCAGACTATCAGGCCCTGGGGATTTATCGGCCTTCAATCGCATCAATTTCCCTAACACAATTTCCTGACTAATAAGGATGTCCTTCGGTTCCTCCTTCTCGCTAGACCCTCGGTCCCCTAGTATTTCCGTAACGTTATTTGTGTCTTCCTTCGTGAAGACAGAATCAATGTATTTGTTGAATTGGTCTGCCATTTCTTTGTTCCCCATTATAAATTCACCTGATTCTGACTGCAAGGGACCTACGTTTGTCTTCACTAATCTTTTTCTCTTCACATATCTATATAAGCTTTTGCAGTCAGTTTTTGTTCCCAGCAAGCTTCCTCTCATACTCTATTTTCTCCCTCCTAATTAAACCCTTTGTCCTCCTCTGCTGAATTCTAAATTTCTCCCAGTCCTCAGGTTTGCTGCTTTTTCTGACCAATTTATATGCCTCTTGGATTTAACACTATCCCTAATTTCCCTTGTTAGCCATGGTTGAGCTACCTTCCCAGTTTTATTTTTACTCCAGACAGGGATGTACAATTGTTGAAGTTCATCCATGTGACTATTCAATGTTTGCCATTGCCTATCCACTGTCAACTCTTTAAGTATAATTTCCAGTCTATTCTAGCCAATTCACGTCTCATGTCATCAAAGTTACCTTTCCTTAAGTTCAGGACCCTAGTCTCTGAATTAACTGTGTCACTCTCCATCTTAATAAAGAATTCTACCATATTATGATCATTCTTCCCCAACAAGATTGCTACTTAGTCCTTTCTCATTACATATCACCCAGTCTAGGATGGCCAGCCCTCTAGTTGGTTCCTCGACATATTGGTCTAGAAAACCATCCCTAATACACTCCAGTAAGATCTCCTGCATCGCATTGCTCCAGTTTGGTTAGCTCAATCTATATGTAGATTAAAGTCGCCCATGATAACTGCTGTTCCTTTATTTCACACATCCCTGATTTCTTGTTTGATGCTGTCCCCAACCTCACTACTACTGTTTGATGGTCTGTACCCAACTCCCACTAACGTCTTCTGCCCTTTGGTATTCCGCATCTCTACCCATACAGATTCCACATCATCCAAGCTAATGTCCTTCCTTACTATTGCGTTAATTTCGTCTCTAACCAGCAACACTACCCCACCTCCTTTTCCTTTCTGTCTATCCTTCCTGAATGTTGAATACCCCTGGATGTTGAGTTTCTAACCTTGGTCACCCTGGAGCCATGTCTCCATAATCCCAATTATATCATATTCGTTAATAGCTGCCTGCGCAGTTAATTCATCCACCTTATTAAGAATACTCCTCGCATTGAGGCACAGAGCCTTCAGGCTTGTCTTTTTAACACACTTTGCCCTTTTGGAATTTTGCTGTAATGTGGCCCTTTTTGATTTTTGCCTTGGGTTTCTCTGCCCCCTACTTTTACTATTCTCCTTTCTATCTTTTGCTTCTGCCCCCATTTTACTTCCCTTTGTCTCCCTGCATAGATTCCCATCCCCCTGCCATATTAGTTTAACCCCTCCCCAACAGCACTAGCGAACACTCCCCTAGGACATAGGTTCCGGTTCTGCCCAGGTACAGACCGTCCAGTTTGTACTGGTCCCACCTACCCCAGAACTGGTTCCAATGTCCCAGGAATTTTAATCCCTCCCTCCTGCACCACTCCTCAAGCCACATATTTATCTGAGCTATCCTGCAATTCCTACTCTGACTAGCACGTGGCACTGGTAGCAATCCTGAGATTACTACCTTTGAGGTCCTGCTTTTTAATTTAACTCCTAGCTCCCTAAATTCAACTTGTAGGACCTCATCCCATTTTTTACCTATATCGTTGGTACCTATATGCACCACAACAACTGACTGTTCACCCTCCCCCTCCAAAATGTCCTGCAGCCGCTCCGAGACATCCTTGACCCTTGCACCAGGGAGGCAACATACCAAACTGGAGTCTCGATTGCGGCCGCAGAAATGCCTATCTATTCCCCTTACAATTAGTCTGCATTTAACTCACTGTTTATCTGACTAGAGAGTACTCTGTCTCTCACTCTCTCTCTGCCTCCCTCTGCCTCTCTGTCTCTCTGTCAGTCTGTCTGTCTCTCTCTCTCTGTCAGTCTGTCTGTCTCTCTCTGTCTGTCCATCTGTCTCTCTGTCTGTCTGTCTGTCTCTCTCTCTGTCAGTCTGTGTCTCTATCTGTCTCTATCTATTTGCCCACCTGTCTCTCTCTCTCTGTCTGTCTCTCTCTGACTCTATCTCTGCATCTCTCTCTCTCCCTCTGTCTCTCTGTTTCTCTCTCTCTGTGTCTCCCTCTGTCCCTCTGTGTGTCTGTCTGTCTCTGTCCCTCTGTCTCTGTCTGTCTCTCTCTCTGTCTCTCTGTCCATCTCTCTGTCTCTGTTGCTCTCTCTATCTCTCTTTCTTTGCCCCTCTCTCTGTCCATTTCTGTCTTGCTGTCTCTCTCTGCCTCTCTGTCTCTTTTTGTCTCTCTGCCTCTCTGTCTCACTCTGTGACTACTCTATCTCTCTGTCTGTCTCTCTGTCTCTCTTTCTTTGCCCCTCTCTCTCTCTGTCTATCTCTCTCTCTATCAGCCTGTGTCTATCTCTGTCAGACTGTCTATCTGCCTCTCTGTCCCTCTTTGCCTCTCTTTCTCTGTCTCTGTTAATCTGACTCTATGTCAGTCTGTCTCTCTCTGTCAGTCTGCCTGTCTGTCTCTTTCTGACTGTCTCTCTCTGTCTGTCTGTCCATCTGTCTCTTTGTCTGTCTCTCTGTCTGTTTGTCCATTTGTCTCTCTCTCTGTCTGTCTCTCTCTGACTATCTCTGCGTCTCTCTCTCTCTCCCTCTGTCTCTCTGTTTCTCTCTCTGTGTCTCCATCTGTCGTTCCCTCTGTGTGTCTGTCTCTGTCCCTCTGTCTCACTCTCTCTGTGTCTCTTTGTCTCTGTCTCTCTGTCTGTCTCTCTGCCTGTCTGTCTGTCTCTCTGCCTCTCTGTCTCACTCTGTAATTCTCTGTTTCTCTTTCTGTTTGTCTCTCTGTATCTGTCTCTCTCTCTCCCTGTCACTGTTTCTTTGCCCCTCTCTCTGTCTCTCTTTCTGTCTGCCTCTGTGTCTCTCTCTACCTCTCTCTCTGTCTCTCTCTCTGTCCTCTCTCTCTCTGTCTCTGTCTCTCTCACTCTGTCTCTCTCTCGTTCTGCCTCTCCTTCTGTCTCTCCCTCTGTTTCTCCCTCTGTCTCTCTCTGACTCTCACATACATCTATTGTTTCGTGTTGTAACTTATTTTCCCCTTACCTCTAGCTTGCGGAGCTGCAGAATTTTGCAAGTGTGGCAATGGTGGATGTCAGAGAGTACAGTAGAACCTTCGAACGTTACTGCGCCATGGTGGATCTAGCCATGGGGCTGGACATTGAGGCTTCCATAAAGCAGCAAGAGTGGACCCCACAGGATTTCAGGAGCATGTTACAAGTGTACACTGAACACGTCATGGAGATGAATAACATGACCGTGGAGCGACGTGTACGTATGATGAAAGTGCTGAGCCGGCAGTACCAGGCGGACTGCTTGCCCTATTCTGAAGCGGTGGTCAATGCAATTCGTGCTCGTATGAAGAGTATTGCTTACCAGAAGAATATTGAACTGCTGGATGTGAGTATCTGCTTATTTATCCCTCTTACTATTTTTTATGTCCCGCTATTGCTGATTCTTGGTGGGCTATGGTTTAATGTTTACCACCATTTCTCCAGTACCTCCAGGGCATTCTTTCCTTAGACTCTGGACACCTGGCAGGCATTTTCATCGTGGTATCCACATCATCCCGACTTGTAAATATATCGCTGTTCCTTCATCATCGCTGGGTCAAATTCCTGGAACTCCCTCCATAATAGCACTGTGGGAGAACCTTCACCTCACGGACTGCAGCAGTTCAAAAAGGCAGCTCACCACCACCTTCTCGATGGCAATTGGGGATGGGCAATAAATGCTAGCCTTTGCAGCAATGCCCACATTCCAGGAACAAATTTTTAAAAAGCTTAGCCAAAGAAGGAGGGCTGACCAAAAGCTTGGTCAAAGAGGTGGATGTTAAGGAAGGTATTAATGGAGGAGAGGAAGGTGAGCAGGCAGAGGGTTCTCGCGGGCGTGGAGCCCAGGTGGGTAAAGGCACTGCCGCCAACAGTGGAGGATGGAGAGGGAGGATGCTCAGCGGAGGGGTCAAGGAAGGTGGTGGCGAGGTAGAGCTGGGTGTTATCAGCATACATAATGGAAGCAAGAAGCAGCATGTAGATGAGGAAGAGGGATAGATCCTTGTGGACTCTGGTGATGGTGGTGCGAATGCTGGATGAGAAGCCATTGATGGAGATGCCCACGCTGCGATTGGATGGGCAAGAGTGGAACCAAATAAAGGCAGTCCCACCAAGCTGGACAACAGAGGAGAGGTGTTGGAAAAGGCTACAGAGAGGCCGAGGAGGACATGGAGGGATAGTGCACCACAGTTACAGAAGATGCCATTTATGACTTTGATTAAGGCCATTTGAGTGCAGTGGTGGAAACCTGATTGAATTCAAACAAGTAATTGTGGGGGAGATGGGCATGGATGTGGGAGGTGACAACACTTTCAAGGACTTTTGCATAGGAAAGGAGGGTTGGAAATAGGGCAGTTGTTTGCAATGACAGAGGGGTGAAGGGTGGCTGTTCTGAGGGGAGGGTGATACTGATGGCTTTGGAAGGGAGGGGGACAGTACCTGGGGAGAGGGAACCATTTACAATATCAGCTAGCATGGGGACCAGGAAGAGTTGGGTGGTTTACAACAGTGACTACACTCCAAAAGTACTTCATTGGCTGTAAAGCGCTTTAAGACGTCCGGTGGTCGTGAAAGGTGCTATATAAATGCAAGTCTTTTCTTTCTTTTAATGGGAATGGGGGCGAGAGAGCAGGAGATAGGTCTTATGGATGAGATAAAATTGGAGAGGACAAGGGGAATGATGAGGGAGAAACGAGAGAGATATAGGGAGTTCAGAGCTAGGGCAGGAGGGGACGTTTGGCTTGGTGGGCATAGGGAATGGGTTGGAAGCAACAGAGGCAGCTAACCGGACGGTCTCTGTTTTGGTAATGAAGAGGTCCATAAGCTCCTCGCCACTGTTTGCTCTCATTTTGTTTTTCCCCTGCATGGCCCCTTTAAATTTGCTGTGCAGCCATGGATTCATGATATTTCTTCCAGCGTTAGCGCTGAATGCCCTGCTCGGGAGCTCATGGGCGCACATCTTAGAGGGGGATTTGCTCCTCGCATTTGTTGTTGGAGGTGAGGGCACAGCAGGGACAAGGGTTTAAGGAGACAGTTGGTCGCGGAGAAAATAAACTGGCGGGGTGGGGGGGTGGGGGTGGGGGCGTGGGCGGGGGTCCTCTTTTCATTCCAGTATGATCCTATGCAACAGACACATTCAATTCTGTGTCCCTTGGGCTAGAGGGAACGAAGATGGGGGGTGGGGGTTGCATTCCAGTGGAATGTGAGGGGTGGGAGGTAGTGACGTTTTAACTGAGCAGACTTTGCTTGTAGAAATCTCCATTAGAGCAGCTTAGACCAGAGCAGAGAAATGAAGTTGGTTCTTTGCAAAGCTGGATAAAGGAACAGTCATGATGTTGCTGAATGAATGTGAATACGTGAATGGTATATAATTTCAGGGAGCAAGGATGGATGGATGAGCCCAGGGAAGCTGGAGCCAACCTTCAGCCAAACTGACTGCACTAGCTGCAAGAAAACAAGCCATTGACATTTAGTGATATCAGTGCAGGTTGAACCTCCCTTTATCCGGGACCCTCGGGACCTGGCCTGTGCCGAATAAGGGATTTTGCCGGATGTGGGGAGGTCACGTATTATAAAGGGAGCGATGCTATACAAACCGTTTGTACAACTTCATTTGTGTCAATCATTGTTCAAAAACAGACCGTGTCTCCATAGCGACCAAGTACACACATTATTGCGTACATTAAGCCTAATTTTTATAACTTTCATGAACTCTGATTGCTGGTACAGATAGGCAAAGTTAGGTTTATCTGCATGTTTTGGACGTTCCCCGGCCCTCGGGGATATCGGGGCTGGCTGGCTGGGGGCTGGGAGTGAGGCAGCAAGGAAGGCCGCAGGGTGGGTGGTGGTGGAATCGTCGGCGGTGGAAGAAATTGGCAACACCAGTCATATTTTCTCATTGCACAACTATTTCTCAGTAAGTAAAAAATTTGCGGAGTTTGACTGCTGGTCCAGCGGCGTTTGCAGCAGAGCGGAGCGGTCGGGGATATCGGGGCTGGCTGGCTGGGGGCTGGGAGCGTGTCAGTGAGGAAGTCCATGGGGAGGGTGGGGGCGGGGGGCCGATCGGCGGCAGTGGAAGAGATTGTGGAGTCAGGAGTCCGGCGGAGTTTGCAGTGGAGCAGTCGGGGATATCGGGGCTGGGAGTGGGGCAGAGAGATCGTTGGTGGATCGCGGGGTCAGGCAGCGAAGAAGGACTTCAATTTGTTCGTGGCGGAGGACCCGACCGTGTTCTGCGCATGCGCCCCCCAGCGGCGGGAATGGTGCCGAATGAGAGGTGGTGCTGGATAAGGGAGTTCCGGATAACGGAGGTCCAACCTGTAATCACTGCATGAACCTCTGCAGTCTTTAGCACTAGAAGTCTCTGATATTCAAAACTGTTATCCAATATTACTAGTGGAGAGTTTTGTGATGGACTTTCCCCTTGTTGAATATTTATCGATGAATAGTTTTTTTTCGGAGCGATTACATCCTCCTTTCTATGAGTTATTTTCTACCCTTTTCTGACTTTCCCGTGCAACATACTATCCCTGGTAGTTAGTTTTGTCAACTCTGGTTGGATGTATTCTTGGAGGTTTCATCACATGATCACCTACCTACAACTGCCCCGCCTCCTCACTCCCGCTATTGGTCGTCCCGCCTCATAGTGCCCCGCCCTCACACTCACGCCATTGGTCAGCGGATACGTCACTCCTCACAGTGCCCTGCCCTCACACTCCCACCATTGGTCAGCAGACATGTCCCTTCTCACAGTGCCCCGCCCTCACACTCTTCCCATTGGTCGGCAGACACGTCTATCTTCACAGTGTCCCACCCTCACACTGATCGGTGGACCTGTCGCTCCCGCAAAAATTGGAAAGGAAACAGACTCTTCGTTACCCCATTGGATGGTTCGTGACTCACAAACAGCCATTTGTTCCCATCTCCAATAATTAATACTCGCTGAATGTGGACACACACTTAGGGGCCAAATTGGCCTCTCAGCCAGTGTGAACCTGCTGTGATCCCGTTCGGTTTTCCTGGGTGATTTTTAATGTTGTTGGCGGGTTCCTCCAGCCGCTATTTGTGGCCGTTATTGGCAAGTCAATCAGATGTCTGGTTCTGTAACATTAAAAAGAAAGACCAACATGTCAAAGCGCTTTACAGCCAATTAAGTACTTTTGAAGTGTAGTCACTGTTGTAATGTAGAAAATGCGACAGTCAATTTGCGCACAGGAAGCTTCCACAAACAGCAATGTGATAATGACAGATAATCTGTTTTATGTTATGTTGATTGAGGGATAAATATTGGCCAGGACACCGGGGATAACACCCCTGCTCATCTTCAAAATAGTGCCATGGGATCTTTTACGTCCACCTGAGAGGGCCTCGGTTTAACGTCTCATCCGACAGTGCAGCTCTCCCTCAACACTGCACTGGAGTGTCGTCCAGATTTTTGTGTGCTCAGGTCCCTGGAGTGGGACTTGAAACCACAACCTTCGGACTCAGAGGTGAGAGTGCTACCCACTGTGGGATATAGAAACATAGAACATAGGTGCAGGAGTAGGCCATTCGGCCCTTCGAGCCTTCACCGCCATTCAATGAGTTCATGGCTGAACATGCAACTTCAGTACCCCATTCCTGCTTTCTTGCCATACCCCTTGATCCCCCTAGTAGTAAGTACTACATCTAACTCCTTTTTGAATATATTTAGTGAATTGGCCTCAACAACTTCCTGAGCTAGAGAATCCCACAGGTTCACCACTCTCTGGGTGAAGAAGTTTCTCCTCATCTCGGTCCTAAATGGCTTACCCCTTATCCTTAGACTGTGACCCCTGGTTCTGGACTTCCCCAACATTGGGAACATTCTTCCTGCATGTAACCTGTCTAAATCCGTCATAATTTTAAACGTTTCTATGAGATCCCCTCTCATTCTTCTGAACTCCAGTGAATACAAGCCCAGTTGATCCAGTCTTTCTTGATATGTCAGTCCCGCCATCCTGGGAATCAGTCTGGTGAACCTTCGCTGCACTCCCTCAATAGCAAGAATATCCTTCCTCAAGTTAGGAGACCAAAATTGTACACAATACTCCAGGTGTGGCATCACCAAGGCCCTGTACAACTGTAGTAACACCTCCCTTCCCCTGTACTCAAATCCCCTCACTATGAAGGCCAACATGCCATTTGCTTTCTTAACCGCCTGCTGTACCTGCATGCCAATCTTCAATGACTGATGTACTATGACACCCAGGTCTCGTTGCACCTCCCCTTTTCCTAATCTGTCACCATTCAGATAATAGTCTGTCTCTCTGTTTTTACCACCAAAGTGGATAACCTCACATTTATCCACATTATACTTCATCTGCCATGCATTTGCCCACTCACCTAACCTATCCAAGTCACTCTGCAGCCTCATAGCATCCTCCTCGCAGCTCACACTGCCACCCAACTTAGTGTCATCCGCAAATTTGGAGATACTACATTTAATCCCCTCGTCTAAATCATTAATGTACAGTGTAAACAGCTGGGGCCCCAGCACAGAGCCTTGCGGTACCCCACTAGTCACTGCCTGCCATTCTGAAAAGTACCCATTTACTCCTATTCTTTGCTATTTTGAGAGTGATGTACTTTGGCTCACTAAAATGTCTGAGTCCTGTAGTTCTCCAGCTCACTGAGCCCTCAGATTTACAAAGGGTTGAAATCCGTGCAGGCCTATTTTTGGGCAGAGAACCATTGCGATGTTAATCATGTTGGCAGGACATAGAAACATAGAAAATAGGAGCAGTAGTAGGCCATTCAGCCCTTCAAAGCTGCACCGCCATTCAGTATGATCATGGCTGATCCTCTATCACAACACCATATTCCCGCTTTTTCCCCATACTCCTTGATGCCTTTTGTTTCTAGAAATCTATCTATCTCCCTCTTAAATATATTTAGTGACTTGGCCTCCACAGCCCTCTGTGGTGGAGAATTCCACAGGTTCACCACCCTCTGAGTAAAACATTTCTCCTCATCTCGGTCCTAAATTTGCTACCCGTATCCTGAGACTCTGATCCCTTGTTCTAGATTACCCAGCCAGGGGAAACATCCTTCTCGCATCCAGTCTATCCAATCCAGTCAGAATTTTAGACGTTTCAATGAGATCCCCTAAACTCTACTGAATACAGGCCTAGTCGACCCAATCTATCCTCATACCATCCCAGGAATCAGTCTGGTGAACCTTCGCTGCACTCCCTCTATGGCAAGTATATCCTTTCTTAAGTAAGGAGAGCAAAACTGCACACAGTACTCCAGGTGCGGTCTCACCAAGGCCCTGAATAACTGTGGTCAGGCATCCTTGCTCCTGTACTCAAATCCTCTTGCGATGAAGGCTAACATACCATTTGTCTTCCTAACTGCTTGCTGTACCGGCATGTTTGCTTTCAATGACTGGTGTACAAGGACACCCAGGTCCCTCTGTACATCGACACTTCCCAAGCCATCACCATTTAAATAATACTTTGTCCTTATGTTTTTCCTACCAAAGTGGAAAACTTCACATTGATCCACGTTATACTGCATCTGCCATGTGTTTGCCTGATCTAAACCTATCTAAATTGCCTTGCAGCGTCTTTGCATCCTCCTCACAACTCACAATCCCACCTAGTTTTGTGTCTTCAGCAAACTTGGAAATATTACATTTGGTTCCCATGACTGGCAAATTGGTTGGGGGCCCTCAATAATTAAATAGGCGGGCTGCCAGCGTTAGCCCCACTGTTGATTAGGTGAGTTGCTTAATCAGGACCTTGAATTTCCGGCGTTCCACTGCGATTTAAACACAGGGTGCCCTGATCCACCACTCGAGCCTTGTCTGCAGTGGCCACGCTGAGAGCGGACGATTTTGGAAATCACGCGTGATAAACCCATGTCTCTATCGTTATAGGATCCAACCTTTTACCACGCTGCTCAGAAGTATTGAACATTTTTTTCAATGAGCAAGATGGGGCCTGAGTTCACATGGAGTTCAGACTGCTGGAATGAAAGATTCCTCTGGCTATAAGAGACCGAACCTAACATGAGTTCGGGCTTGCCTTCATCCAGTTCACAGTGTGCAAGGTGTCCATCACACGAGGCTGCCCTTAGTTCTCCAGTAATTGGCATGAAATTGGCAATCTCCATAAAACAACTCTATTTAGGTTGTGGCAGAGTGGAGGACGGTTTACTTTGCAGCGAACTGAGAATGCCTGATGCTAACAGTGGAAGATGTTGCATTTCCCCAAGTCAAACAGATCTTGCTTTGGCAAGCAAAAATGAAATTCACATAAATGTCATAAAAAGAGAATGTCTTGAGACATTCCAGCCATGCTGAATTGGAGTACGATGGTGCTTTGTTGTTTATGAGCTCGAAGATGAGTTTAGCGTCACTATTCAAATACTTCTCTTATTTTTAGGGAATTGCAGAGGCTCGGCGGAGGCTCGATAAGGAAGTGGAAACCGTTGACATATTTGGGGAACACCTGATGTTCTTGTCTCAAATCGAGACACAGATGCCCATGTTAGACAGAGAGTTTGAAAACGTGACTCAACTGTATGCCATTGCCAATGAATATGGTGTCCCCATCCTTCCTGAGGAGCTGGCTCTGTACCAAATGCTGGTCCCCAGCTTCAAGAACCTGAAATCCAGTGTCCTCTACTCCAAAGCCATGAAAGAAAGGAACATCATCAAGTTCAGGGCTGGCCTGGAGGATGACATCAATAACCTTTACTTTGAACTACTACAAGTTAAATATAAGGTAACAGGGAACTGGGCAGGGGGGGTGGCTTGGAAAATGGTACTTTCATCTTTGAGGGTTTAATTTGCAAAAACTATTTTGGGGGGATTTTGTGTATGCAATAACTGTTAGACTGAGTACTGTTTAACTCCAAGAGGTATGACCTTGGCTCTGCTTTATTAAGGCCCAAAGTGACTGATATACAAAATGGCTGGTCTTTTATACTTGGGCTACACACACGTGCATGCAGCCCAATGGCCTCAAACAGTGACGCCATCTCGTGGCTAGTGATCCCAAAAGTACATACATGATAATACCCCCTCTGAGATATTAACACAGTCTTTAACAAATTAAGATGGTCCAGTGTTTTACACTCCCGGGTTGACCATCTCAGTTCAACTCCAGCCTTGGGTGAGTATTCAGAGTCTGTTGTGACTGGTGACTGACCTGGTGGGAGTGGCAATGGTCATGTCAGGGATTGAAAGTCCATTTTCATTGAACATGTCAGTGATTGAAAGTCCCAATTCACTGATGACCACTGAGTCCTCTGATGACTGGGGGTAGGTTGGTTGGTCGTCGATTGTCTCTTCCTCCGACTGTTCCGGTTCGTCTGTGTGTCCCAGCTTTGTCTGATCCATATGTTTCCTGCATGTTTGCCCATTTTTGTGCTTGGCAATAAATACTCTATTGCCCTCCTTGGCCATGACAGCACCAGCGATCCACTTGGGACCCTGACCATAATTCAGAACATACACAGGATCATTTACAGAAATATCACGTGACACAGCTGCGCGATCATGATACCTTGCTGACTTTGTCTTCTATATTCAACATGAATATTCAAGTCAGGGTGTACAAGAGATAGCTTGGTCTTAAGACCTCTCTTCATCATTAATAGCAGGCGAGACCCCGGTAAGCGTGTGTGGTCTTGTCCTGTAATTAAGCAGTATACATGACAGGCGGGTCTGCAGTGACCCTTGGGTTACTCGTTTCATACTCTGCTTTATGATTTGGGCGGCACCTTCTGCTTGCCTATTGGATGCAGGTTTGAACGGTGCTGACCTTACATGTTTGATAGCATTGAGTTTTATGAACTCTTGAAACTCCTGACTGGTGAAACACGATCCATTATTGTTAACAACGATGTCAGGCAGACCATGTGTCGCGAACATGACACTGAGATTATACGCTCTATCCACTTCGAATATGCATCCACCACAACTAAAAACATCTTCCCCAGGAAGGGACCTGCAAAGTCTATGTGGATCCTGGACCATGGTTTAGACGGCCACGACCAAAGACTCAGCGACAATTCCGCTGATGCTTTGCTGAGCTGCATGCAAGTGTGGCACTGATGCACACATGATTCCAGCTCAGAGTCAATTCTCAGCCACCAACATGAGACCTGGCGATGGCTTTCATCATTACAATGCTGGGATGTGTGCTATGTAGCTCACTTACAAATTCTCTTCCTTTCTTGGACATAACAACACAATTGCCCCACAGTATACAATCCGACTGAATAGACAGTTCGTCTCTCCTCGCACATTTGCTTGGGTATGGCAAACCAATCACCTTTGAAGATGCAACTCTTCACCACTGATAAAATCGGGTCCTGGCTGGTCCAGGTCTTAACTTATTGAGCCGTGACAGGGGTACCTTCACTCTCAAAAGCATCCATAACTAACAATAGGTCCGCCGGTTGTGACGTTTCCACCTCCGGTGTGGGCAACGGCAGACGGCTCAAAGCATCGGCACAATTCTCGGTGCCAGGTCTATGCCGAATGACATAATCATAAGCAGATAATGTCAGCGCCCACCTCTGGATGCGGGATGAAGCATTGGTATTGATACCTTTGTTTTCAGAGAACAGTGAAATGAGCAGCTTGTGATCTGTCTCCAGTTCAAACCGAAGACCAAACAGGTACTGATGCATCTTTTTACCCCCATACACACAGGCTAGTGCTTCTTTCTCTACCATGCTGTAGACTCTTTCCGTTTTAGACAAACTTTTTGAAGCATACGCGACTGGTTGAAGTTTACCCGACTCATTAGCTTGTTGGAGTACGCAACCAATTCTATATGACGAAGCATCACAAGCCAATACTAAACGTTTACATGGGTCATATTGTACCAGTAGCTTGTTAGGGCGAAGCAGATTAGTGGCTTTCTCAAAAGCTCTGTCTTGAGACGCACCCCACACCCAGTTGTTGCCTTTTCTTAGCAGCATGTGCAGTGGCTCAATTTAGGTAGGAAGTTACCGAAGTAGTTGAGTAGACTCAGGAACGAACGCAGCTCCATCACATTCTGCGGCTTGGGTGCATTCTTGATGGTCTTGGTTTTCGTGTCCGTGGGCCTGATGACGTCAGCAGAAATTTTCCTCCCCAGGAATTCGACCTCTGGTGCCATGAAGATGCACTTCGAGCATTTCAGTCTGAGTCCCACTTTGTCCAGACGATGTAGAACCTCTTCCAGGTTGTTCAGATGTTCCTCGGAGTCACGATCTGTGATCAGGATGTCATCTTGGAACACGACAGTTCTGAGAACGGACTCCAGTAGACTCTCCATGTTCCTCTAAAATATTGCTGCAGCCGAGCGAATTCCAAAAGGGCACCTGTGATAAATAAACAGTCATTTATGCGTGTTAATGCACGTAAGTCTCTTCGATGTCTCGACCAGCTCCTGTGTCATGTAGGCCGATGTCAAGTCCAGTTTGGTGAACAACTTCCCCCCCGGCTAGCGTTGCAAACAAGTCATCAGCCTTCAGTAACAGGTACTGATCCTGTTTCGAAACCCTGTTGATCGTAGCCTTGTAGTCTCCACAGATTCTGACTGTGCCATCACTTTTCAGCACAGGAACAATGGGGCTGGCCCATTCATTAAATTCAACCGGTGATATGATCCCTTCACGCTGGAGTTTGTCCAGTTCGATTTCGACCTTCTCCCTCATCATTTACGGAACTGCCCGAGCTTTATGATGGATGGGTCTTGCATCTGAGTCCACGTGGATCTGCACCTTGGCTCCCGTGAAGTTGCCGATGCCTGGTTCGAACAGCGAGGGGAACTTGCTCAGTACTTGGGCACATGTATTTTTCTCCGATGATAACGCCTTGACGTCGTTCCAGTCGCATCTGATTTTTTTCAAGCCAGTTCCTGCGTTAGGCCATTGCCTGGGACAATCCATAGCGGTAACTCGTGAACTGCACCATTATACATTTTAATTGTGGCACTACCAATCACCGTTATGAGTTCTTTGGTATTGACTGGACTCAGCCTGCCTCACGGCCTTAGTATCCCACAGCTTGTCAAATGCCCTCTGGCTCATTATCGATTGACTCGCCTCCATGTCCCGTTCCATCGATACCGGCACCCCATTAAATTTCACGTCGATCATTATTGGTTTGCTCTTAGTTAGGAACAAGTACAGTCCATACACTTCCTCCTCTGGTATCTCGGATTGCGTATCCGGATCCACGCTAGCCTGACCATCATCTTCCACGTGGTGTGTCGCAGCACGCTTGCTCATCTGTGGACACTTGCGCTGGAGATGCCCCACTCTCAGACAGCCTTTGCAACTATATTGCTTAAATCGGCACGGCTGGTGCCGGTGATTTCCCACACAACGCCAATACGGAGAACTCGGATGCATTCTTGCTGGCGGACTTTGGACAGCCACAGGTTTCGCATATGCAGTCGGGTAGGCCCTGCCATGTGCCGCTCTGCCGAACGCCGAATCAATCACATTTACAGTACTTGCTGAGTTTCGCTTTTTCACTGATATCTGCTTTAGACTTCTATCTATCGTCATACATGACCGAGCGATCGTGATGGTCCTGTTTTAAGTCCAACGTCTCCACCGCTATAGTTTGCACAGGATCACCTCGTGGTTGATGCCGATTACAAAGAAGTCCCGCAGCATGTCTATCAACACAGCCCCGAACTTACACGGTCCCGCTAGACTTCTCAGGTCGGCAACGAATTCCGCTGCTTTCTGGCTCTCTGAGCGAACGTGCGTATAAAATTTATATCTCGAGATGATGATGCCTTCGTCTGGCTTAAGGTGGTCCTGTACCAGTGTACACAATTCTTCATATGTCTTCTCTGTTGGACTCACAGGCAGGAAGTAGATTCTTTATCAGATCATAAATTTTAGAACCGCAAACCGCGAGGAACACCGCCCAGCGCCGATCTGCGTCGCCGACCTCCTCCATTTTGTTGGCCACGAAGAACTGGCTCAAAGTCTGCCCAATCTTCTCCTTCCACAAATCGCTCCAACATACCAATTATGCACATTTTTGCATGTAAAGGTTCTTGTTGCCTCGTCGCCAAATGTTGTGTGTGCAATAACTGTTAGACTGAGTACTGTTTAACTCCAAGAGGTATGACCTTAGCTCTGCTTTATTAAGGCCCAAAGTGACTAATATACAAAATGGCTGGCCTTTTATACTTGGGCTGCACACACATACGTGCAGCCCAATGGCCTCCAACAGTGATGCCATCTAGTGGCTAGTGATCCCAAAAGTACATACATGACAGGGGAAATGGATGCAAAAACTATCAAAAGCAGACCAACAGGTTCAAAACAGCTAGCAATTCAAGAATGGCCATGAAAAAGATCGTATGATGTGAAAGCGAGTGGTAAACAGGCTTGTATCTTACAACAAACAACAACTTGTATTTATATAACATAGTGAAATATCCCAAGGCGCTTCACAGGAGTATTATGAGACAGAAAATTTGACTCCGAGCCACCTAAGGAAAAATTAGGACAGGTGCCTGGTCAAAGAGATAGGTTTTAAGGAGCGTCTTGAAGGAGGAAAGAGAGGTAGAAAGGCAGAGAAGTTTAGGCAGGGAGTTCCAGAGCTTGGGGCCTAGGCAGCAGAAGGCACATCCAGAAATGGTTGAGCGATTATAATCAGGGATGCTCAAGAGGGCAGAATTAGAGGAGCACACAGACATCTCGAGGGGTTGTGGGGCTGAAGGAAATTACAGAGATAGGGAGGTGCAAGGCCATGGAGGGATTTGAAAACAAGGATGTAAATTTTGAATTCGAGTTGTTGCTTAACCGGGAGCCAGTGTAGGTCAGCGAGCACAGGGGTGATGGGTGACTATCTTTAAAAAAGGGGACAAGTTCGACTGCGGCAACTACAAAGGAATCTCCGTGTTATTAGCCACTGGGAAAGTCATCGCTAGAATCCTCCTCAACCGTCTTTTCCCTGTGGCTGAAGCGCTCTTCCCGGAGTCACACTGCGGATTCCGTCCATTACGGGTCACAACAGACATGATCTTTATGGCGCGACAACTGCAAGAGAAATGCAGGGAACAGCACCAACCCTTGTACATGGCCTTCTTTGACCTTACAAAGGCCTTTGACACTGTCAACCTAGAGGGACGATGGAGCGCCCTCCTCCGTTTCGGCTGCCCCCCACAGTTTGTCGCCATCCTCCGCCTGCTCCACGACGACATGCAGGCCGTGATCCTGACCAATGGATCCACCCCAGACCCAATCCACGTCCGGACCGGGGTCAAGCAGGGCTGCGTCATCGTGCCAACCCTCTTCTCGATTTTCCTCGCTGCAATGCTCCATCTCACACTCAACAAGCTCCCAGCTGGAGTGGAACTAAACTACAGAACCAGTGGGAACCTGTTCAACCTTCGTCACCTCCAGGCCAGATCCAAGACCGTCCCATCCTCTGTCGTCGAACTACAGTATGTGGATTGACGCTTATGTCTTCGCACATTCAGAGGCTGAACTCCAAGTCATCGTCAACATCTTCACCGAAGCTTACGAAAGCATGGGCCTTACACTAAACATCCATAAGACAAAGGTCCTCCACCAACCTGACCCCGCCACACAGCACCATCCCCCAGTCATCAAGATCCAAGGCGCAGCCCTGGACAATGTGGACCGCTTTCCATACCTCGGGAGCCTATTATCAGCAAGGGCAGACATCGACGATGAGGTTCAACACCGTCTCCAGTGCGCCAGCGCAGTCTTCGGCCACCTGAGGAAGAGGGTGTTCGAAGACCAGGCCCTCAAATCTGGCAGCAAGCTTATGGTCTACAGGGCTGTAGTGATACATGCCTTCCTGTATGGCTCAGAGACATGGACCATGTACAGTAGACACCTCAAATCGCTGGAAAAATACCACCGAAGATGTCTCCACAAGATCCTGCAAATCCCCTGGCAGGACAATGTCAGTGTTCTCAATCAGGCCAACATCCCTAGCATTGAAGCACTGACCACACTCGACCAGCTCCGTTGGGCGGGCCACATTGTTCGCATGCCAGACATGAGACTCCCAAAGCAAGCGCTCTACTTGGAACTCCTATACGGCAAGTGAGCCCCAGGTGGGCAGAGGAAACGTTTCAAGGACACCCTCAAAGCCTCCTTGGTAAAATGCAACATCCCCACTGGCACCTGGGAATCCCTGGCCCAAGACTGCCCTAAGTGAAGGAAGAGCATCCGGGAGGGCGCTGAGCACCTCGAGTCTCGTCGCCAAGAACATGCAGAAATCAAGCACAGGCAGCGGAAAGAGCGTGCGGCAAACCAGGCTCCCCACCCACCCTTCCCTTCAACCACTGTCTGTCCCACCTGTTGCAGAGACTGTAATTCCCGCATTGGATTGTACAGCCACCTGAGAACTCACTTTTAGAGTGGAAGCAAGGGACTGCCTATGATGATGATGGTACCCAGTCTGCATATTTAAAGCAAGACTCAAAAGAGCAGGTTAATATCGGCACCCGGTGGGAAGGCAGAGAATCGCATGGGAGGTTGGGGTTGTTTTAACTGCCCCCACACCTAGTTTCTGCCAGGCCAGATGAGGAGTTACAATCGGGGCCTTTGGTGCAGTTATTAATGGTGGAAATCACCACATTTTGTATCACCAAAACGTTGATGTAGTGAGGCAGCAGTTTGTGTAACATCGCCCATCTCCGCCCATGCCTCTGCTCATCTGCCAATGAAGATCTCACCCGTGCCTTTGTTGCCTCTGCACTCGACCATTCCAATGCCCTCTATGCTAGCCTCCCATCATCCACCCTCCATAAACTTGAGCTCATCCAAAATTCTGCTGCCCCTATCCTAACTCGCACCAAATCCTGTTCACCCATCAACCCTGTGCTCACTGACCTACCAGCAGTGCCTCGATTTTAACATTCTCATTCTTGTGTTCAACTCGCTCCATGGCCTCGCCCCTCCCTATCTCTCTAATCTCCTCCAACCCTACAAACCTCTGAGATCTCTGCGTTCCTCCAATTCTGCCCTCTACCATTTTAATTGCTCCACCATTGGCGGTCGTGCTTTCAGTTGCCTCGGCCCTAAGCTCTGGAATTCCATCCCTAAACCTCTCTACCTCTCTTTCCTGCTGTAAGACGCTCCTTAAAACTACCTCTTTGCCAAGCTTTCCTAATATCTCCTAATATCTCCTTATGTGGCTTGGTGTCAAATTTTGTTTGATAACGCTCCAAACAAAAGTGCCTGGGATGTTTTGCTACTTTAAAGGTGCTATATAAATACAAGTTGTTGCTATTGTTGAAGGTGAGATGTGAAGATGAGATATGAAATATGTTGTGGTCTTTCAGGTGCGAGATCCCATGCTTCTCCAGGCACGGACAGCCCTGCCTGCAGCCCTGGAGGCCATCAATGCTCTGACGCTTGAAATTTCAACAATAGCCAGCAAGGCGCGTAACTACAGCCACTATCAAGATCGCTTCTGCAGCTCGGGCGAAAGTATGAGCTCCGTCGTCAGCCAGAAGGAGTCCATGCTGAAGAAGTGTGGTGGGAAGAGCAGTCAGGCACTTAACACACTGCTGTCTGAGACTGAGTACGATCTGATGCTGAGGAAGCTGTTGTGGGAGTCTCGGGGTGAATGGGAGACGTTGTACACGAGTTGGACAGACGCCTTGTTTAATGAACTGAACGTGGACACAATTCAAAAGGACGTCAACAGGCTCGCACAGACAACATACATGCTAGAAAAAGGTCTGTGGCTGCTAATTCAGACATTTTATCCTGATTTTTGCTTCCACAGTGAGTTAAAGAATAGGAGCGGGAAAGAGTATCCGCCTCTGGGTACTCTGCTCCACTCACAAAAACTTTCCCTTCCTTCCCTTCCTCCATTTTGCTACTCGGTTACTGGCGCGCGGCTCTCTGGTCCCCACTATCTCACCCAAGTGGCCCTTCTTCATTCGTGAGCCTAGATAGTGAGTGTGGCCAGGCTGTTTGACCACGGGGGCCATCACAGCTGAGCTGGACTCTTGTCTTCGCGCAACATGCATTCACAATCGCGTACTTTCCGGCAGCAGTCACTGGAGTGCAGTCAGGAGCAGGTCCACTGGATGATTTCGTTTCCTACCCTAACCCCGCGGGCGGATGGGGCTCAAACCATTTGTCACATCTCCATTGCCAACTCTGCTGCAATCAGCAAATACAGCACAGAGCAGCAGCAGAGGGGAGGACAGAACAAAAGGGAAGGTCTGTGATGGGGTGGAAGGCAGGAGAGATTAAATGACAAAAGGGATGATGGTGCGAGGCAAAAGAAGATGATAATGGGGCCAGTAAAGAAACAAAAGATGGGTCTAGAGGAGGCCTAATTTACTTCTGTTCTTTCCTCCCCTCCCTCCCTCCCTTTCCCTCCCTCTGTACTTGCTTAAAACCTGTTACATCTTTAACCTTTTCCAATTCTGACCAAAGTTAATCGACCTTAAAAGTTAACTATGTTTCTCTCTCCACAGATGCTGACCTGACCCGCTGAGTATTTCCAACACTTTCTGTTTATATTTCTTTAATCTAATACTATATTTAACTTTTCTTGTTAGCCATGGTCGAACCACTTTTCCCATGGGATTTTTATTCCTTAAGGGAATTGCAAATTCTGAATTATTTCTTTAAATGTTTGCTACTGCTTATCTACCGTTATATCTTTTAATCTAGTTTTCCAATCTGCCTTAGCCAGTTCGCCCCTCATATCTATGTAGTTTGCTTTGCTCAGATTTAAGACCCTAGTTTCGGCCTTAATAAAGTGTTGTGTGCAGTTCCGGTCACCAAATTACGGGATAAATGTGATTGCAGTAGAAAGAGTGCAGAGGAGATTTACAAGAATGTTGCCTGGACTGGAGAATTTTAGTTATGAGGAAATATTGAAAATGCTGGGTCTGTTTTCTTTGGAACAGAGGAGGCTGAGGGGAGACCTGATTGAGGTGTATAAAATTATGAGGGGCTTGAATAGAGTGGATAGGAAGGGCCTGTTTCTCTTGACAGAGCGGTCAACAACCAGGGGGCATAGATTTAAAGTAATTGGGGGGAGGTTTCGAGGAGATAGCCGTAGCCCTCCTGCAGCAGCACACGCTGCTCCCTGCAGTGGTATGTCGCTGCACACTGCTCCCTCCAATGGTCCCGGCCTGCTGATGGTCTTGCAGGCCGGGGCCATGCCAATTTCTGGGCTGGGCCGCCGCATGCTGCTCCTTCCAATGGCCCCTGCTTGCTGATGGTCTTGCAGGCCAGGGCCGTGCCGATTGCAGTGCGGGCAGGCACAGCAGGAGGGGTGAAGGAGCGGCAAGAGTCCGTGGAGGGAAATGACCAGGGCCCAAGAGAGGCGTGAATCTGGGGCCCAGTAAAGGCGAAAGCCCAGGGGCAGCATGCGATATGTGTGTACGGTCGGTCTGTGCAGCAGAGCTGGTCTCCAGTTAGTCTTGGGTAATCCTTGCCACTGGACCAAGACCTAACTCTGTCAAGCCCGTGTGGTAGCTGGTGTGCAACGGCCATCCCACGTTAAAAAAATCCAAGCACAGGCATCTTCCACCCTTCACAATGTAATTCTGGATATGGAATATTAGGTCCTTCATTGAAACACCTGTGAACTCATCCCTTTTTGGCATGGAACCAAGTCATCTTCGCTTCGAGGGACTGCCTATGATGAGAGGAGATATGAGGGAAATTTCTTTATTCAGAGGGTGGTGGGAGTCTGGAACTCACTGCCTGAAAGGGTGATAGAGACAGAAACCCTCACCACATTTAAAAGATACTTGGATGTGCATTTAAAGTGCCGCAAGCGACAGGGCTACAGACCAAGAGCTGGAAAATGAGATTAGACTGGATGGCTCTTGGTCGGCTGGCGGGGACACAATGGGCCGAAATGCCTCCTTTCGTGTTGTAAATTTCTATGATTCTATGATAGAAACACTATGATAAGTCGTGTTTGACAAATCTGGTAAGTTTTCTGAAGATGTAAACAGTAGGATGGATAAGGGGGAACCAGTGGATATAATGTATTTGGACTTTCAAAAAGCATTCGATAAGGTGTCAAGAGGTTATTACACAAAATTAGGGGTAATATATTAGTATGTATTGAGGATTGGTTAATGGACAGAATCAGAGTAGGAATAAATGGGACTTTTTTGGGTTGGCAGGCTGTAACTAGTGGGGTACCGCAAGGATCAGTGCTTTGGGTCTCAGCTATTCACAAACTATATTAATGACTTAGATGAAGGGATTGAGTGTAACGTATCCACGTTTGCTGATGATACAAAATTAGGTGGTAAAGTAAGTTGTAAGGAGAAAGCAAAGAGGCTGCAGAGAGATATAAACACGTTGACTGCGTGGGCAAGAACATGGCAAATGGACTACAATATGGGGGAAGTGTGAAGTTATCCACTTTGGTCGGAGAAACAAAAAAGCAGAATATTTTTTGAATGGTGAGAGACTGGGAAATGTTTGCATTCAGAGGGACCTGGGTGTCCTTGTAGGGAATCACAGAAAGTTAAC
The DNA here is from genome assembly GCF_044704955.1 of Pristiophorus japonicus. Classification (NCBI taxonomy): domain Eukaryota; kingdom Metazoa; phylum Chordata; class Chondrichthyes; family Pristiophoridae; genus Pristiophorus; species Pristiophorus japonicus. Next base: position 249,570,187 of record NC_091983.1, read on the forward strand.
ATGCAGGTACAGCAAGCAATTAGGAAAGCAAATGGAATGTTCGGTTTTGTTGCAAAGCGATTTGAGTATAAGACTTAAGAATAAAGAAGTCTTATTGCAATTATACAAGGCATTGGTGAGGTCACACCTGGAGTACTGTGTACAGTTCTGGTCTCCTTACCTAAGGAAAGACATACTTGCCTTAGAGAAAGTGCAACAAAGGTTCACTGGACTGGTTCCTGTGATGAGGGGAGTGCCCTGAGAACTAGGCCTATATTCCCTAGAGTTTAGAAGAATGAGAGGTGATCTCATTGAAACATATAAAATTCTTAAGGGCCTTGGCAGAGTCAATGCTGGGAAAATGTTTCCCCTGGCTGGGGAAGCTAAAGCATGAGGGTCACAGTCTCAGAATAAGGGGTCGGTAATTTAGGAATGAAATGAGGAGACATTTCTTCACTTAAAGGGTTGTGAATTTTTGGAATTGTTGACTCCAGAGAGCTGTGGATGCTCAGTCAGTGAGCACATTAAAGACAGAGGTCGATAAATTTTGGGGAACTAAGGGAATTAAAGTGATATATGGGGATAGTGCAGGAAGGTGGAGTTGAGGTAGAAAACCAGCCATGATCTTGTTGAATGGCGGAGCAGGCTCGAGGGGCCGAATGGCTGACTCCTGCTCCTATTTCTTATGATTTCTCTGTCCATTTCCAAGAATGGCTTGGTAGGACCACTACTGACTGAGCTGGCCGAGACCTGAAAGACTGAGCTGCCAGATTGGGCCTGCAACAGATTATGAGAGAAGCAATATGAGGGGAAAAACCTCATCCTCACCAATCTACCTGTCGCAGATGCATCTGTCCATGGCAGTATTGGTAGGAGTGACCACCACTCAGACCTTGTGGGGATGAAATCCTGTCTTCACACTGAGGACACCCTCCATCGTGTCGTGTGGCACTTCCACCATGCTAAGCAGATCTAGCAGCTCAACAGTGGGAATCTATGAGGCGCTGTGGGCCTTCAGTGGCAGCAGCATTGTGCACCACCACAATCTGTAACCTCATGGCCCAGCGTAGCCCTCACTCCACTATTACCATCAAGCCAGGGGATCAACCCTGGTTTAATGAGGAGTGTAAAAGACCATGCCCGATAACATCCCAACAGTAGTGTTGAAGAGTCGTGCTCCAGAATTATCGTGCCTCTAGCCAAGCTGTTCCAGTACAGCTACAACAGCAACATCTACCCGAAAAAATGAAAAATTACCCAGGTATGTCCTGTCCATAAAAAGCAGGACATAGCCAATCTGACCAATTACCGCCCCATCAGTCTACTCTCAATCATCAACAAAGCGATGGAAGATGTCATAGACAGTGCAATCAAGTGGCACTTACTCATCAATAACCTGCACATCGACGCTCAGTTTTGATTCCAACTGGACCACTTAGGCTCCAGACCTCGTTACAGCCTTAGTTCAAACATGCACAAAAGAGCTGAATTCCAGAGGTGAGGTGAGAGTGACTGCCCTTGACATCAAGGCAACATTTGACCGATTGTAGCATCAAGGAACCCTAGTAAAATTGAAGTCAATGGGAATCAGGGGGAAATCTCTCCACTGGCTGGAGTCATACCGAGCACAAAGGAAGATGGTTGTGGTTGTTGGAGGCAAATCATCTCAGCCCCAGGACATCACTGCAGGAGTTCCTCAGGGAAGTGTCCAAGGCCCAAACATCTTCAGCTGCTTCATCAATGACATTCCCTTCCTCATGTCAGAAGTGGGGATGTTTGCTGTTCAGTTCCATTCACAACTCCTCAGATAATGAAGCAGTCCTTGCCAGCATGCAGCAAGACCTGGACAACGTACAGGCTTGAACTGATAAGTTGCAAGTAACATTCACACCATCAAGTGCCAGACATTGACCATCGCAGGATAGCTCAGATGAAGACGTGGCTTGAGGAGTGGTGCAAAAGGGAGGGATTCAAATTCCTGGGACATTGGAACCGGTTCTGAGGGAGGTGGGTCCAGTACAAACCGGACGGTCTGCACCTGGGCAGGACCGGAACCAATGTCCTGTGGGGAGTGCTTGCTAGTGCTGTTTGGGAGGAGTTAAACTGACATGGCAGGGGGATGGGAACCTATGTAGGGAGACAGAGGGAAATAAAATGGAGGCAGAAGCAACAGATAGAAAGGAGAATAGTAAAAGTGGATGGCAGAGAACCCCAAGACAAAAAACAAAAAGGGCCATATTACAACAAAATTCTAAAGGGCAAAGTGTGTTAAAAGGACAAGCCTGAAGGCTCTGTGCCTCAATGCGAGGAGTATTCGGAATAAGGTGGACTAATTAACTGCGCAGACAGCAGTTAATGGATATGATGTAATTAGCATCACGGAGACATGGCTCCAGGGTGACCAATGCTGGAAACTCAACATCCAGGAGTATTCAACATTTAGGAAGGATAGGCAGAAAGGAAAAGGAGGCGGGGTGGCGTTGCTGGTTAAAGAGGAAATTAATGCAATAGTAAGGAGGGACATTAGCCTAGATGATGTGGAATCGATGTGGATGGAGCTGCGGAATACCAAAGGGCAGAAAACGCTAGTGGGAGTTGTGTACAGCCCACCAAACAGCAGTAGTGAGGTGGGGACAGCATCAAACAAGAAATAAGGGATGTGTGCAATAAAGGTACAGCAGTTATCATGGGTGACTTTAATCTACATATTGATTGGGCTAACCAAACTGGCAGCAATGCAGTGGAGGAGGATTTCCTGGAGTGTATTTGGGATGGTTTTCTCGACCAATATGTCGAGGAACCAACTAGAGAGCTGGCCATCCTGGACTGGGTGATGTGTAATGAGAAGGGACTAATTAGCAATCTTGTTGTGTGAAGCCCCTTGGGGAAGAGTGACCATAATATGGTAGAATTCTTTATTAAGATGGAGAGTGACACAGTTAATTCCGAAACTAGGGTGCTGAACTTAAGGAAAGGTAACTTCGATGATATGAGGCGTGAATTGGCTAGAATAGACTGGCAAAGGATACTTAAAGGGTTGACAGTGGATAAGCAATGGCAAACATTTAAAAATCACATGGATGAACTTCAGCAGTCGGACATTCCTGTCTGGAGTAAAAATAAAATGGGGAAGGTGGCTCAACCGTGGCTAACAAGGGAAATTAAGGAGAGTGTTAAATCCAAGGAAGAGGCATATAAATTGGCTAGAAAAACTAACAAACCTGAGGACTGGGAGAAATTTAGAATTCAACAGAGGAGGACTAAGGGTTTAATTAAGAGGGGGAAAATAGAGTACGAGAGGAAGATTGCAGGGAACATAAAAACTGACTGCAAAAGCTTCTATAAATAGGTGAAGAGAAAAAGATTAGTGAAGACAAATGTAGGTCCCTTGCAGTCGGATTCAGGTGAATTTATAATGGGGAACAAAGAAATGGCAGACCAATTTGTAATACAGATTGAGGGTGAGGAAGTAGTGTCTCAAACAAGCGTACTATGCTTAAACAAAGGGGACCACAGTGGGATGAGGGCAGAGTTGGCTAAAGTAGACCGGAAACACAGACTAAACGGTGGCACAATTGAGGAACAGTGGAGGACTTTTAAGGAGCTCTTTCAGAGTGATCAACAAAAATATATTCCAGTGAAAAAGAAGGGCGGTAAGAGAAGGGATAAACAGCCGTGGATAACCAAGGAAATAAAGGAGAGTATCAAATTAAAAACCAATGCGTATAAGGTGGCCAAGGTTAGCGGGGAAAATAGAAGATTGGGAAAATTTTAAACGACAGCAAAGAATGACTAAGAAAGCAATAAGAAAGGAAAGATAGATTACGAAGGTAAACTTGCGCAAAACATAAAAATGGATAGTAAAACCTTTTACAGATATATAAAATGGAAAAGAGTGACTAAAGTAAATGTTGGTCCCTTAGAAGATGAGAAGGGGGATTTAATAATGGGAAATGTGGAAATGGCTGAGACCTTAAACAATTATTTTGCTTCCGTCTTCACAGTGGAAGACACAGAAACCATGCCAGAAATTGCTGGTCACAGGAATGTGGGAAGGGAGGACCTTGAGACAATCACTATCACTAGGGGGGTAGTGCTGGACAGGCTAATGGGACTCAAGGTAGACAAGTCCCCTGGTCCTGATGAAATGCATCCCAGGGTATTAAAAGAGATGGCGGAAGTTATAGCAGATGCATTCGTTATAATCTACCACAATTCTCTGGACTCTGGGGAGGTACCAGCGGATTGGAAAGCAGCGAATGTAACGCCTCTGTTTAAAAAAGGGAGCAGACAAAAGGCAGGTAACTATAGGCCGGTTAGTTTAACATCTGTAGTGGGGAAAATGCTTGAAACTATCATTAAGGAAGAAATAGCAGGACATCTAGATAGGAATAGTGCAATCAAGCAGACGCAACATGGATTCATGAAGGGGAAATCATGTTTAACGAATTTACTGGAATTCTTTGAGGATATAACGAGCATGGTGGGTAGAGGTGTACTGATGGATGTGGTGTATTTAGATTTTCAAAAGGCATTCGATAAGGTGCCACACAAAAGGTTACTGCAGAAGATAAAGGTACGCGGAGTCAGAGGAAATGTATTAGCATGGATAGAGAATTGGCTGGCGAACAGAAAGCAGAGAGTCGGGATAAATGGGTCCTTTTCGGGTTGGAAATCGGTGGTTAGTGGTGTGCCACAGGGATCGGTGCTGGGACCACAACTGTTTACAATATACATAGATGACCTGGAAGAGGGGACAGAGTGTAGTGTAACAAAATTTGCAGACGATGCAAAGATTAGTGGGAAAGCGGTTTGTGTAGAGGACACAGAGAAGCTGCAAAGAGATTTAGATAGGTTAAGCGAATGGGCTAAGGTTTGGCAGATGGAATACAATGTCGGAAAGTGTGAGGTCATCCACCTTGGGAAAAAAAACAGTAAAAGGGAATATTATTTGAATGGGGAGAAATTACAACATGCTGCGGTGCAGAGGGACCTGGGGGTCCTTGTGCATGAAACTCTTTTAGAGTCTACCTGTAAAACATAAAACATTAAACCGTGCCACCCGCCCTGGATAACACAGCAGACATTTACAAGGCCCTTTTTTTCTTTTTTGTGGTTTTATTTTTGTGTTTTTCTTTTTTTTTGGTTTTTTTTTTTGGGCGCTAAAATCACATTTTTTCCAGTGCCCCCTATAAAAGGGGAGGGGGACACTAAAAGCACCGGCAATTAAAACAAATTAAACTTTAAAACGTAAAATCAAATTAAAATTTGGTTGCCAGGCGTGATGATGCACTCCAGTCCCTTCGGTGCCCACCTCTCGCGGAAGGCCGCGAGCGTACCGGTGGACACTGCGTGCTCCATCTCCAAGGACACCCTGGACCGGATGTAAGAGCGGAAGAGAGGCAGGCAGTCAGGTTGAACGACCCCCTCGACCGCCCGCTGTCTGGACCGGCTGATGGCACCCTTGGCCGTGCCCAGGAGCAGTCCTACGAGGAGGCCCTCGGACCTACCCGCTCCCCTCCGCACAGGGTGCCCAAAGATCAGGAGAGTGGGACTGAAGTGCAGCCAGAATTTCAGGAGCAGCCACTTCAAATAATGGAACAGGGGCTGCAACCTTGTGCATTCCATAAAAACATGGAACACGGACTCCTCCAGACCGCAGAAATTGCAGGCGGCCTGGGAGTCCGTGAACCGGCTTAAAAATTTGTTGCACGGCACTGCTCCGTGCACCACCCTCCAGGCCAAGTCCCCGATGAATAGTGGGAGGACTCCCGCATAGAGTGCCCTCCATCGGGGACCCCCGCCTCCTCCGGACGGCAAGATGGTACGCCATGGCGTGTCCGGACGGCCGGCGAGGATGGCAAAGTTGAGAGTGTGCAGGAGCAGCCCGTACAGGAAACCCCTCCGCGCGGAACTGAAAGGCACGGAGGGGATTTCCCCAAGGCGGCTCAAGTTGTGAGGCGCCGGCCCCCAAGGGAGGTTCCGGGATTTGGCGCCAATGAGGAATTCCGTCTGAACGGGGGTCAGTTCGGACGGGATCTCCCCACGTGCTTGAGCCTCCTCGATGCACCTAACAGAGTCAGGGCCCAAAGCTGTTTTTAGCGACTCGATGGCTTCGGCCGCGTGGCGGACGTCGGCTGAATTTAGGCGCCGCGCCAGCGTGCCTGGCGCCATCCAGCCCGCTCCTCCGCCATCGAGCAGGTCCCTGACCCTGGTCACCTCACCAGCCACAGCCCTCTCTTCCGACTGCCACATAAAACCTCGGCCGTGGAGGTACGGATTCCCGAGCAGCGGCTCCTGCAGGACAGCCGCCACTCCAGCCGGCGGAGAGCTGCGCTTGGTGGAGACTTTGTTCCAGACCCTGATAAGGTCCCTGTAAAAGACAGGCAGCTCCCGGAGGGTGGTCACAAACAGGAGCTGCGTGTCGTAGTTGAGGTCGCGCTGCTGGCGGAAGAAATACGTCGCCAGAGCGCACCACCTAGGAGGGGGCTCGACGTAAAGGTATCTCTGCAGGGTCTGAAGACGGAAAGTCGCGAGCTGGGCACTGACGCACACCAACGACTGACCGCCCTCCTCAAGCGGGAGACTCAAGACCGCAGCAGAGACCCAGTGCTTCCTGTTGTTCCAGAAGAAGTCCACCAGCTTCTTCTGTATCTTGGCGACAAACGCAGGAGGAGGGGTCAAAGTGACCAGCCGGTACCGCAACATTGCGGCCACCAGCTGGTTTATGACTAGCGCTCGACCCCTGTAGGACAGCACTCAGAGCAGTCCTGTCCAGCGTCCTAGGCGAGCGGCGACCTTGGCCTCCAGCTCCTGCCAGTTCGCCGGCCAGGCTCCCTCGTCGGGGCTAAGGTAGACTCCCAGATAGAGGAGATGGGTCGTGCTCCAGGCAAAAGGCCTGAGCTCCTCCGGCAGGGAGTCCACCCGCCACTGACCCACCAGGAGTCCGGAACATTTCTCCCAGTTGATTCTGGCGGAGGATGCGGCCGAGTAAATCTCTTGGCACTCACGCATCCTCCGCAGGTCAGCGGGATCCTCTACCGCGAGGAGCACGTCATCGGCGTAAGCCGAGAGGACAACCTCCACGCCCGGCCCTTGCCGAGCCAGTCCCGTCAACCTCGTCCGCAAGAGGCGCAGAAAAGGCTCCACGCAGATGGCATATAACTGGCCGAACATGGGGCATCCCTGGCGCACCCCTCTCCTAAAGCGAAGGGGCGCCGTCAAGGACCCGTTAACCTTAATCAGACACTCCGCGGCGGCGTACAAAAGTCGGATCCGGGCGACGAAATGCGTCCCGAACCCGAAAGCGCGCAGAGTTCCGAGCAGATAGTCGTGATCCACCCTGTCGAACGCCTTCTCTTGGTCGCGAGATAAGAAGGCGACCGACAGACCAGCCTCCTGGGAATGATGGATGAGGTCCCGGACCAGATGGATGTTGTCGTGGATTGTCCGGCCCGGGACCGTGTAGGACTGGTCGGGGTGGATCATGTGGTCCAGCACGGCACCAAGGCGAGCAGACATCGCCCTGGCGAAGATTTTGTAGTCCGTGCTGAGGAGGGAGACCGGGCGCCAGTTCTTAAGGAGGCGGAGATCGCCCTTCTTAGGCAGCAGGACGATGACTGCCCTGCGCCAAGAGAGGGGCATCTCCCCGGTCGCCAGACTTTCTTCCAGGACCTGCGCGTAGTCGCTCCCCAGGACGTCCCAGAATGCCCTGTGGAACTCCACGGTCAGCCCGTCCAGCCCCGGGGTTTTTCCCCTCGAGAGCCGGTCGAGGGCACCGGTCAGCTCCGCCAGGCTTAGCGGAGCTTCCAAATTTTCACCGCCCTCCGGGCTGACTTTCGGCAGGTCCTCCCACAAAACTCTACGCGCTTCCTCGCTGGACGGATCTGGAGAGAACAGAGCCCCGTAATATTCACGGGCCCTGTTGTTGACGCCCTCCGGATCCGAGACGAGAGAGCCGTCGTCGGCCAGCAGCGTCAAGAGCTGCTTACGGACACTCTGTCTTTTTTCCAGCGAGTAGAAGAAGGGGGAGCCGCAGTCCAGATCCCGCAGGAACCGGATCCGCGACCTCACGAACGCGCCTCGGGACCCGACGAGCTGCAGGTCCTTCAGCACGGCCTTCTTCGCTTCGTACACCGTCCGCAGGGCCGGGTCCCCGACGACTTGACCGAGACGGGATTCCAGGTCGAGCACCTCTTTTTCTAGGCGCCCGACCCTGGCCGCCCGCCTCTTGGTCGACCCCCTCGCAGACTCTTGACAGAAGACGCGGACGTGAGCCTTGCCCACGTCCCACCATAGCCTCAAGGAGGGGAAGCCCCCCTGCTTCCTTCTCCAGTCGGACCAGAATCGACGGAACGAGTCCTGGAACCGCACGTCCTCCAGCAGCCGGTTGTTAAAGTGCCAGTACGCGGACCCCGTCCTCGCGCGGAGCGAAGCGAGCTCCGCCCACACCAGGTGGTGGTCCGAACACGGCACCGGCCGCATGGAGGCCGCCAGGACGCAGGAAACGTACGCCCGAGACACGTAAAGGCGGTCGACTCTAGACCATCCTACTCCAGGCTTCACCCAAGTAAAGGCGCTGGAGTCGGGGTGGAGATTTCGGCAGACGTCCACCAAGTCGAAGGACCCGACCAGGTCCCTCAACTTCTCCATCGCCGTCATGCACTGCGGGGCACCGGAGCGGTCCCTCGCCTCGAGGGTGCAGTTAAAATCCCCCCCGAGGACAATGCAGTCGCCGACGTCGACGGAGCCAAGAAGAGCGGACACCTCTTCAAAGAAGCGCGTTTGCTGCGGGCCGGGCTGAGGGGCGTACACATTCACGAGATGGAGCGGCACGTCCCCCAGGCGAACCGTTACGTGCAGCAAGCGGCCTGGCACGGGCTCCTCGCCCCCCCAAGATCTCCGGCTGAAAATGCGGGCCCAGCAAGATGGCCACCCCACTAGAAGTGGCGGTGAGGTGGCTCATGCGGACCTCTCCTTGTCATTCCAGGAGCCACGTGGCTTCGTCTCCCGGTACGGTGTGGGTTTCTTGCAGGAAGCACACCGCATATTTCCCCTCCCGCAGGAGCGAAAAATTGTCAAATCTACGGCATGCCCCTCTGCCGCCGTTGATGTTGAGGCTGGCTATGGTTATCTTCATGGCAAAAGCATAGTGCAACCTCTACCTTAACCTATTGTGGGGGAGGGAGCGGAGTCTTTTGTTGAGCTCCACTCCCTCCGCAGCCCAGCGAGGAGTCCCTCGAGCTCGCGCTGCTCAAGGTGTTGCGCCTTTGTCAAGGGCCCGCCCGCGGCCAAGGTTTTAGCGGCGGCGCAGACGGACCCCTTGATCAGCTCTGGCTCGGACCATTTTTCCAGGGCCAGTCGGGCTTGGTTGCAGCGACCCCGGCTCTGGGCCAAAAAGTCCCGGAGTTCCTTTGCAGGAATGAGGAGGGTCTCAGCGGCGGCCGCGAGCAGATCCACCGCCTCGCTGGCGGTGGTCTCTAGATTTTCTCCCACGTCCCCCACCGAGTCCCCGTCCTCCTCCGGGAGGTGGCCGCCAGCAGCCGGCCCATCGACCGCACAAGGTACGGCAAATGACCCGGCCGCTCCAACCGGCCCTGGCTCTGCCCCGATCCCACCCCCAGGATCGTCGGCAGAGGAGTCCCCACTGGGCTCTTTTAAAAATGGTGCTGGGTCGGGAAATGACAGCGGAAGGGGTTCCCCCTCCGCCCCCGGAACCGGGGAACAAGGAGAGACCCGGCCATAGGAAATCCCCAGGCTCTCCAAGTGCTCCAGCTCCAAAGTAGGGGGCGAGGGTGGGTGTTCCTCCCCCTCCCCGCTGCCACCCACCGGCCCAGCATGTACAGTGTTGTTAAAATTATGAGTTTCGGTTTCTGCCGGGTCGAGCGACTCCCGGGGGAAGTTGGATAATAGCTGGGCGGGCTCAGGTTTGGCCTTTTCGGCCCCGCCCGCCTCAGTCCCCTGGACGCCCGGCCCGGCGGCAAAGCATTCCTCCGCTGGCCCCACGCCCCCCACGACGGGCAGATCCTCCACGCCATCCCCGGGAGGCAGAGGCTGGGCAGCCTCGACTGTCTCACCCTCCCCGGGGACAGACTCCTCCCGCCTACGGCGCTGCTTGGGGGCGCTGGTGGGGGACGCGGGACACGCGGCGGGCACTGACTCCTCCGCGGAGGGATGTTGTTCCCCCTCCGCCTCAACGGAGCGGCGCCTCCTTTTGTTGCTGGGGGTGCGCGGAGGCAGGGAGACCTCCATGTCTGCCGAGGCCTCCCGCTCCACCCCCCCCTTTTTCTTTTCTTGCCCGCGCCCGAGCCCCTCTGCGGTATTGGTCAAGGGCTCGGGCACGGGCTCAGGGCACCCCGCGCTCGCCGGTGACGGGGTTGGGCTGAGCGCGGTGGTCAAATTTTCTGGCGCACTGAGGGGACCCACCTCTGGATGTTTTGCCTTCTTCCGCGCCTTCTTTCCGGTCGGACTCTCTCCCTCCCCCCCGCCAGAGGCCGTGAAAGCATCGGCCCCCGGCGATGCCCGCGCACCTACGGCTCCCGGCACGCGGACGCAACTAGGGGGAGGGGTGGCGGCGGCGCCAGCCTTGGCCGCCTTCGGTGGTTTGGCGGCCTTGGAGGCGGGGCAGTTCTTGCGAACGTGCCCCACCTCCCTGCAGGCATGGCACCGCACGCCGTCTGACGTCCAAAAGACGCGGTAGGCAGTCCCCTCGTGCACCACATTAAAATACCGCTCTGTCGTCTCCTCCCGCGCCAGCCGGACAAAGAGCTGGCGGCGGAAGGAGAACACGTGGTTGATCCCTGACCTTACCTCCCCCAGTTGGTGTAGGTGAGGGAGGAGGAGCTCAGTGGGAACAAAGGGCGGGACGTTTGAAACGATGACCCTCTGCGCGGTGGCCTCGAGAGGGTCCACCGGCAGGAACGTCCCGCCCACCGTGAGCCCCTTTTCAAGGGCCAGGGACACCGCCCGCTCCGACCCCAGGAAGAACACAGCCTTCCCAGACATCTTGGAGGCTGCGACAATGGCCGAGGGGCCGACTACCCCAGCCATCGCCCGCACGCACTCCTCGATGCTCATTGTGGGGTGAGTGTAGCTCTTGACCCCGTGTTTCTTTGTAATAAGTGTGAAAGGTGGCAGGGCAGCAGGTGGCGCAGGAGGTGCCGTGGAAGCAGTTGCCACCTGCGCATATGTCCTCGCTGGCCCTGCCACCGGCGTGGATGGGGTCGCCATCACGGGGTCCCTTTAAGGGCTACACCCACCCCAAAGTCACAGGCCTTAATGGTCTTAATTGGCCTCGTATAATAAAGACTGAGCAGAGGAGCCCTTAACGAGGCACACCTCTCCCCTAGTTGGCAATTGGGGAGGGGCCTTGCTCCCTCCGCTCAGTTGTTTTTTTGTTTTTTATATTAAAATTAGGAGGAAAGGGCTCTCAGAGAGAGAGGGGAGAGACAGAGAGAGAGAGACAGAGAGAGAGAGACAGAGAGAGAGAGACAGAGAGAGGGGGTGCGGGAAAGAGGGAGGCTGCGATGGCAGGTCTCCCCTCACAGCGATGGGTGGGTGCACTCCCCAGATGGAAAAAAACAAAGCACAGTCTTTGGGGTGGTCTTCGGGTGGGGGGAGAAGATGTCTTCATCTGGGGCAGCTGGAGCCACCAGGCACACACTCCTAACGACGTTCAATAGGTGATTATAGAAATCTTCAGCCTGGTGGCTCCAGCTATCCCAGGCTAGGCAATGGGGTGGGGGGGTGCTTCAATTGTGTGTGGGGCCTAGTTGTAAGCAAGGCCCCCACACACACTTCCACACACACACACCCCCCGCGATGTTCCGGCCCTCAGTGGTCTTCTTTCCTCCCCCCACCGATACAGCAAAGTCTTTTAGGGAAATGCACCCACACCCACCTGTAGAATGGTAGAGTCTCCCTCCTTCCACACTGGATGTTGTTGTTGGTCTTTCCCCCTCTCTCCAACTCTTTGTAGAAATGCTAAAGTTGTTAAAAGTTTTCTGCTTTCCTCCTTTCCCTCTGGGTGAAAGTTGGTGGTGAAGCCCCTTCCTTCCTTCTCTTCCTGGGCTGATTCACAGGCCCAACCAGGAGCTGCAACAGGAGCTGCTCTCCTCACTGCTCACTCAGCCAACTGAGCAGGACACGCCTCCACTGCTCCACCATTGGTGCATGAAACCCAAAAAGTTAGTTTGCAGGTGCAGCAGGTAATCAGGAAGGCGAATGAAAGTTAGCCTTCATTGCGAGAGGGATGGAGTATAAAAGCAGGGAGGTCCTTCTGCAACTGTTTAGGGTATTGGTGAGGCCACACCTGGAGTACTGTGTGCAGTTTTGGTCACCTTACTTAAGAAAGGATATACTCGCTTTGGAGGGGGTACAGAGACGATTCACTAGGCTGCTTCCGGAGATGAGGGGGTTACCTTATGATGATAGATTGAGTAGACTGGGTCTTTACTCGTTGGAGTTCAGAAGGATGAGGGGTGATCTTATAGAAACATTTAAAATAATGAAAGGGATAGACAAGATCGAGGCAGAGAGGTTGTTTCCACTGGCCGGGGAGACTAGAACTCGGGAGCACAGCCTCAAAATATGGGGGAGCCAATTTAAAACCGAGTTGAGAAGGAATTTCTTCTCCCAGAGGGTTGTGAATCTGTGGAATTCTCTGCCCAAGCAAGCAGTTGAGGCTAGATCATTGAATGTATTCAAGTCACAGATAGATATATTTTTAACCAATAAGGGAATTAAGGGTTACGGGGAGCGGGCGGGTAAGTGGAGCTGAGTCCACGGCCAGATCAGCCATGATCTTGTTGAATGGCGGAGCAGGCTCGAGGGGCTAGATGGCCTACTCCTGTTCCTAATTCTTATGTTCTTATGTTCTAATTGAACAAATACTTCGGTTCTGTCTTCACGAAGGAAGACACGAATAACCTTCCGAATGTACTAGGGGACAGTGGGTCGAGTGAGAAAGAGGAACTGAAGGATATTCAGATTAGGCGGGAAATTGTGTTCGGGCAATTGATGGGATTGAAGGCCGATAAATCCCTGGGGCCTGATAGTCTGCATCCCAGAGTACTTAAGGAAGTGGCCCTAGAAATGGTGGATGCATTGGTGATCATTTTCCAACAGTCTATCGACTCGGGATCAGTTCCTATGAATTGGAGGGTAGCTAATGTACCACCACTTTTTAAAAAAGGAGGGAGAGAGAAAACGGGTAATTATCGACCGGTTAGCCTGACATCAGTAGTGGGGGAAATGTTGGAATCAATCATTAAGGATGAAATAGCAGTGCATTTGGAAAGCAGTGACAGGATTGGTCCAAGTCAGCATGGATTTATGAAAGGGAAATCATGCTTGACGAATCTTCTGGAACTTTTTGAGGATGTAATTAGCAGAGTGGACAAGGGAGAACCAGTGGATGTGGTGTATTTGGACTTTCAAAAGGCTTTTGACAAGGTCCCACACAAGAGATTGGTGTGCAAAGTCAAAGCGCATGGTATTGGGGGTAATGCACTGATGTGGATAGAGAACTGGTTGGCAGACAGGAAGCAGAGAGTCGGGATAAACGGGTCCTTTTCAGAATGGCAGGCAGTGACTCGTGGAGTGCCACAGGGCTCAGTGCTGGGACCCCAGCTTTTTACAATATACATCAATGATTTGGATGAAGGAATTGAGTGTAATATCTCCAAGTTTGCAGATGACACTAAACTGGGTGGCGGTGTGAGCTGTGAGAGGCTGCACGGTGACGTGGACAGGTTAGGTGAGTGTGCAAATGGATGGCAGATGCAGTATAATGTGGATAAATGTGAGGTTATCCATTTTGGGGGCAAAAACACGAAGGCGCAGAATATTATCTGAATGGCGGCAGATTAGGAAAAGGTGAGGTGCAATGTGAGCTGGGTGTCATGGTTTATCAGTCATTGAAAGTTGGCATGCAGGTACAGCAGGCGTTAAAGAAGGCAAATGGTATGTTGGCCTTCGTAGCTAGGGGATTTGAGCATAGGAGCAGGGAGATCTTATTGCAGTTGTACAGCGCATTAATGAGGCCTCACCTGGAATATTGTGTTCAGTTTTGGTCTCCTAATCTGAGGAAGGACGTTATTGCTATTGAGGGAGTGCAGCGAAGGTTCACCAGACTGATTCCCGGGATGGCAGGACTGGATCAACTGGGTCTTTATTCACTGGAGTTTAGAAGGATGAGAGGGGATCTCATAGAAACGTATAAGATTCTGATGGGACTGGACAGGTTAGATGCGGGAAGAATGTTCCCGATTTTGGGCAAGTGCAGAACCAGGGAATACAGTCTTCGGATAAGGGGTAGGCGATTTAGGACTGAGATGAGGAGAAACTTCTTCACTCAGAGAGTTGTTAACCTGTGGAATTCCCTGCCGCAGAGAGTTGTTGATGCCAGTTCATTGGATATATTCAAGAGGGAGTTAGATATGGCCCTTACGGCTTAGGGGATCAAGGGGTATGGAGAGAAAGCAGGAAAGGGGTACTGAGGGAATGATCAGCCATGATCTTATTGAATGGCGGTGCAGACTCGAAGGGCCGGATGGCCTACTCCTGCACCTATTTTCTATGTTTCTATGTTTCTATCTCCAACAGAGAGAGACTAGCCACCTCCCCTTGAAATCCAATGGGATTACCATTGCTGAATCCCCCTCCATCAACATCCTGGGGGTCACCATTGACCGGAAACTTAACTGGACCAGCCACATAAATACTGTGGCTACAATTGCAGGTCAGAGGCTGGATATTCTGTGGTGAATGACTCACCTGACTCCCCAAATCTTTTCCAAGGCACAAGTCACTTGCCTGGATGAGTGCAGCTCCAACAACACGCAAGATGCTCGACACCATCCAGGTCAAAGCAGCCCGCTTGATTGGCACCCCATCCACCACTTTCAACATTCACTCTCTGAAGCACCGGCGCACCTTGGCTGCAGTGTGTATAATCTACAAGATGCACTGCAGCAACTCGCCAAGACTTCCTCGGCAGCACCTCCCAAACCTCCATCCACCAAGAAGGACAAGGGAGCAAGCACATGGAAGCACCAACACCTGCATGTTACCCTCCAAGTTACCATCCTGACTTGGAAATATATCACTGTTAATTCATCACTGCTTGATCAAAATGCTGGAACTCCCTCCCTAACAGTACTGTGTGAGCATCTTCACCACACAGACTGCAGTGGTGCAAAAAGATTCTGTGCACCACTTTCTCAAGGGCAATCAGCGACGCCCACATCCCATGAATTATTTTTTTTTAAAGATGGTTGTATGGATTTAGCTCACAGATGAGCAATGATCTCATTAAATGGTGGACTCCAGTTCCTATGTTCTCAAGTACCACAAACCAATTTTTGTGCTCCTCCTGAATGTGGGAGGGTCCAGAGGGTGTATAATTATGGTAACTGGCAAAAGGATGAGAGGGATTTTCCACAATGATTCTGAGTTAAGCTGTAGCCCATTATAAAATTATCCCGACTAGAAAAATAACCTGGGGATGTTGAAAGTGAGTCCGGTGCACTGTTGGTGATGAATGCCCCTTTGCTGCCATGTTATTTTCCTTTGTATTGGCAGCCTGTTGCTCTGTTACCAATGCTGCCAGAAGCAGTTTGTGGCATTTTAGCTTACTCATCATTGCATAGATTGCTTTTTATTATTGAGATTATTTTTTTTCTCCTTTAGGATTGCCAGCGAATGATATAGTTCCTCTTCAGAAGCAGGCAGTATTAGACTTTAAAGAGACACTGCCTGTCATTGTGGCCTTGAGGAATCCCTGGCTGCTGCCCAAGCACTGGAACGACATTGAGTACACCATTGGCCGATCAATCAAGGATAAAAACCTCACGCTGGGAAACCTCACAAAGCTGAGGGTAAGATAAGGGCTGATGGATTTCAGTAGGTTCAGGAGATATGAGCATAAATGCATCTTGTAAATGTAGAGCTTCTACAAGTATGTGAAAAGGAAGAGAGTAGCAAAAGTAAGCGTTGGTCCTTTAGAGGCTGAGATATATGAAATTATATTGGGGAATAAGGAAATGGCAGAATATTTTGTATTTGTCTTCACAGTAGAAGACACAAAAAGCATACCAAAAATAATGGGGAACCACGGCGATAATGAGAGCGCGGAACTTAAAGTAACTAAAATCAGTAGAGTACTAGTGAAACTGTTGGGACAACAAGCCGACAAATCCCTGGATCTGATGGCCTACATCCTAGGGCTCCAAAAGAGGTGGCTGCAGAGATGGTGGATTAATTGGTTGTGATCTTCCAAAATTCCCTACAAATTCTACAATGGTGCCAGCAGATTGAATGGTAGCAATTCAAGAAAGGAAGTAGAGAGAAAACAGGGAACTACAGGCCAGTTAACCTGACATTAGTCAACGCTGGGAAAATGCTGGAATCCATCACTAAGAAAGTGGTAACGGGACACTTGGAAAATTATAGAATGATTAGGTAGCTTCAACATGGTTTTATGTAAGGTTAAATCGGATTTAACAAATTTATTAGATTATTTTGGGGATGTAACTAGCAGGGTAGATAAAGGGGAACCAGTAGAAATGGTATATTTGGATTTCCAAAAGTCATTCGATAAGGTGCCACATAAAAGTATGCTATGCAAGATAAAGACTTGAGATAAATTCACATTTATATAACGCCTTTCACGACCTTCTCATGCCCTTTACAGCCAATGAAGTACTTTTGGATTGTAGTTACTATTGAAATGTGGGAAACACGACAGCCAATTTGTGCACAGCAAGCTCCCACAAACAGCAATATGATAATGGCCAGATAAACTGTTTTTGTTACTGAAGTGGAGATTAAAATAATTAACCTCGACACCGTCTGTTAGGAATCGAATACAAGTAGGTTTATTTTACTTGCAAGGGAGAACCGAGCCTGTAAGTCAGCCCCTGCTGAACTAGCCACACTCGCTCTCTCCGAACAAGGGACACACAGGGTTTTTATACAGTTACTCGGCCTATAATGGCCGGACATTCAATACATGAGACATACATTGATTTGAATGGACACAGCCCCTTGTGACTCAGGGCGAAGATGATTTCTATCCCGCCTATTCCTGGTACCTTTCCCCCACTCACCCTGTGCCTGGCTCTGCTTTGACCTTTGCTCGTACTGGGTACTGCTTTGGCTGATTTGTCAGTTTGAGAAATACCATGTTATCTCTTGTGTTAGGACAGAAGATACGCAATGCGGAGCGTTGAGACATTCAATACAGATGTACAGTTCTCAACCTAATTCTTGTTTCTACCTGTTTAGTTTGTAAGGGTTGTTTCTGATTTTACTTGCACATACATACTTTAACCCTTTATTCCATGTCTAATCTGTCCATGTGACCTATTTCCCACTTCAGTTATATTGATTGAGGGATAAATATTGGCTGGGACACCGGGGATAACTCCCCTGCTCTTCTTCAAAATAGTGCCATGGGATTATTTACGTCTACCTGAGAAAGCACACAGCACCTCGGTTTATCGTCTCATCAGAAAGATGACACCCCCGACAGTCCAGCACTCCCTCAGTACTGCACTGGAGTATTAGCCTAGATTTATGTGCTCAAGTTCCTGGAGTGGGACTTGAACCCATAGCCATCTGACTCAGGCGAGTGTGCTACCACTGAGTCACAGCTGACATGAATAGCTCATGAGATTGTGAATAATACATGAGCCTAGATAGAAGATTGGTTAATGGACAGAAAACAGAATTGGGATAAATGGGTAATTTTCCGTTTGGCAGGCTGTAACTAGTGGGGTGCCGCAAGGATCAGTGCTTGGGCCCAATCTATTTACAATCTGTATTAATGACGTGGATGAAGGAACCGAGTGAAATATATCCAAGTTCATAGAAACATAGAAACATAGAAACATAGAAAATAGGTGCAGGAGCAGGCCATTCAGCCCTTCTAGCCTGCACCGCCATTCAATGAGTTCATGGCTGAACATGAAATTTCAGTACCCCCTTCCTGCTTTCTCGCCATACCCCTTGATCCCCCGAGTAGTAAGGACTTTATCTAACTCTCTTTTGAATATATTTAGTGAATTGGCCTCAACTACTTTCTGTGGTAGAGAATTCCACAAGTTCACCACTCTCTGGGTGAAGAAGTTTCTCCTCATCTCGGTCCTAAATGGCTTACCCCTTATCCTTAGACTGTGACCCCTGGTTCTGGACTTCCCCAACATTGGGAACATTCTTCCTGCATCTAACCTGTCGAAACCCGTCAGAATCTTAAATGTTTCTATGAGGTCCCCTCTCATTCTTCTGAACTCCAGTGAATACAAGCCCAATTGATCCAGTCTTTCTTGATAGGTCATTCCCACCATCCCGGAAATCAGTCTGGTGAATCTTCGCTGCACTCCCTCAATAGCAAGAATGTCCTTCCTCAAGTTAGGAGACCAAAACTGTACACAATACTCCAGGTGTGGCCTCACCAAGGCCCTGTACAACAGTAGCAAGACCTCCCTGCCCCTGTACTCAAATCCCCTCGCTATGAAGGCCAACATGCCATTTGCTTTCTTAACCGCCTGCTGTACCTGCATGCCAACCTTCAATGACTGATGTACCATGACACCCAGGTCTCGTTGCACCTCCCCTTTTCCTAATCTGTCACCATTCAGATAATAGTCTGTCTCTCTGTTTTTACCACCAAAGTGGATAACCTCACATTTATCCACATTATACTTCATCTGCCATGCATTTGCCCACTCACCTAACCTATCCAAGTCACTCTGCAGCCTCATAGCATCCTCCTCGCAGCTCACACTGCCACCCAACTGAGTGTCATCCGCAAATTTGGAGATACTACATTTAATCCCCTCGTCTAAATCATTAATGTACAATGTAAACAGCTGGGGCCCCAGCACAGAACCTTGCGGTACCCCACTAGTCAATGCCTGCCACTCTGAAAAGTACCCATTTACTCCTACTCTTTGCTTCCTGTCTGACAACCAGTTCTCAATCCACGTCAGCACACTACCCCCAATCCCATGTGCTTTAACTTTGCACATTAGTCTCTTGTGTGGGACCTTGTCGAAAGCCTTCTTAAAGTCCAAATATACTACATCAACTGGTTCTCCTTTGTCCACTTTACTGGAAACATCCTCAAAAAATTCCAGAAGATTTGTCAAGCATGATTTCCCTTTCACAAATCCATGCTGACTTGGACCTATCATGTCACCATTTTCCAAATGCGCTGCTATGACATCCTTAATAATTGATTCCATCATTTTACCCACTACTGAGGTCAGGCTGACCGGTCTATAATTCCCTGTTTTCTCTCTCCCTCCTTTTTTAAAAAGTGGGGTTACATTGGCTACCCTCCACTCGATAGGAACTGATCCAGAGTCAATGGAATGATGGAAAATGACTGTCAATGCCACCTCCTTAAGTACTCTGGGATGCAGTCCATCAGGCCCTGGGGATTTATCGGCCTTCAATCCCATCAATTTCCCCAACACAATTTCCCGACTAATAAAGATTTCCCTCAGTTCCTCCTCCTTACTAGACCCTCCGACCCCTTTTATATCCGGAAGGTTGTTTGTGTCCTCCTTAGTGAATACTGAACTAAAGTACTTGTTCAATTGGTCTGCCATTTCTTTGTTCCCCGTTATGACTTCCCCTGATTCTGACTGCAGGGGACCTACGTTTGTCTTTACTAACCTTTTTCTCTTTACATACCTATAGAAACTTTTGCAATCCGCCTTAATGTTCCCTGCAAGCTTCTTCTCGTACTCCATTTTCCCTGCCCTAATCAAACCCTTTGTCCTCCTCTGCTGAGTTCTAAATTTCTCCCAGTCCCCAGTTCGCTGATGATACAAAGCTAGGTGAGAACGTAAGCTGTAAGGAGGACACAAAGATCCTGCAAAGGCATATAGACAAGTTAAGTGAGTGGGCAATAAGGTGGCAAATAGAGTATAATGTGAGGAAGTGTGAGGTTATTCATTTTGGTAGGAAGAATAGAAAAACAGAATATTTTAATAATTGTGTTTCACTAACACGATCAAGTTTTTTGATGAGCAAACAGAGAGGGTTGATGAGGGCAATGCGGTAGACATGGACTTACTATTGTGTTCCTAACACAGATGAGACTGCACACAGGGAGGTTAAAGTAACAGTGACCTCAGTCTTTAATAAGACACTCCAGAGTGAGGAACAGGCCTTGCATCCTAGAGACTTGAGAAGTAGCGGCAGGGATAGTGGATGCATTGGTTGTAATTTACCAAAATTCCCTGGATTCTGGGGAGGTCCCAGCAGATTGGAAAAACTGCAAATGTACCGCCCCTATTTAAAAAAGGAGGCAGACAAAAAGCAGGAAACCTTTGACCAGTTATCCTAACATCTGTGGTTGGGAAAATGTTGGAGTCCATTATTAAAGAAGTAGTAACAGGAAATTTGGACAAGCAAAATTCGGTCAGGCAGAGTCAACATGGATTTATGAAGGGGAAGTCATGTTTGACAAATTTGCTGGAGTTCTTTGAGGATGTAATGAACAGGGTGGATAAAGGGGAACCAGTGAATGTGGTGTATTTGGACTTCCAGAAGGCATTTGACAAGGTGCCACATAAAAGGTTACTGCACAAGATAAAAGTTCACGGGATTGGGGGTAATATATTAGCATGGATAAGGGATTGGCTAACTAACAGAAAATAGAGAGTCGGGATAAATGGTTAATTCTCTGGTTGGCAACCAGTAACTAGTGGGGTGCCGCTGGGATCAGTGCTGGGACCCCAACTATTTAGAATCTATATAAACGACTTGGAAGAAGGGACTGAGTGTCACATAGCCAGGTTTGCTGACGACACAAAAAATCTACAAAAGGATATAGACAGGCTAAGTGAGTGGGCAAAAATTGGCAGATGGAGTATAATGTTGGAAAGTGTGAGGTCATGCACTTTGGCAGAAAAAATCAAAGAGCAAGTTATTTAAATGGAGAAAGATTGCAAAGTGCCGCAGTACAGCAGGATCTGGGGGTAGTTGTGCATGAAACACAAAAGGATAGTATGCAGGTACAGCAAGTGATCAGGAAGGCCAATTGGCCTTTATTGCAAAGGGGATGGAGTATAAAAGCAGGGAAATCTTGCTACAGCTAAATAAGGTATTGGTAAGGCCACACCTGGAATACTGTGTGCAGTTTTGGTTTCCATATTTACAAAAGGATATACTTCCTTTGGAGGCAGTTCAGAGGTTCACTTGGTTGATTCCAGAGATGAGGGGGTTGACTTATGAGGAAAAGTTGAGGAGGTTGGACCTCTACTCATTGGAATTCAAAAGAATGAGAGATGATCTTATCAAAGTGTATAAGACTATGAGGGGGCTTGACAAGGTGGCTGCAGAGAGGATGTTTCCACTGATGGGGGAGACTAGAACTAGAGGGCATGATCCTAGAATAAGGGGCCGCCCACTTAAAATAGAGATGAGGAGGAATTTTTTCTCTCAGAGGGTGGTAAATCTATGGAATTCGCTGCCTCAGAGAGCTGTGGAAGCCGGGAAATTGAATAAATTTAAGACAGAACAAGACAGTTTCTTAAACGATAACGGAATAAAGGGTTATGGGGAGCAGTCGGGGAAGTGGAGCTGAGTCCATGATCAGATCATCCATGATCTTACTGAATGGCGGAGCAGGCTCGAGGGGCTGTATGGCCTACTCCTATTCCTATTTCTTATGTTCTTATGTACTTTACAGCAGAGTCACTAGCAGCAACCATGGCCAATTTTCCTCTCCCTAACCCAAGGACGCTGACACAGGTTGCAGCCTAATTACTGGTCCTACAGATGAGATTGTCTAACTTAGCACAGAGCACTGATTAAACCTGGAGCCTTTGGCTCTATGGGGCTCGACTGCCATTAGAAACATAGAAACATAGAAAATAGGTGCAGGAGTAGGCCATTCAGTCTTCAAGCCTGATCATTCCCTCAGTACCCCTTTCCTGCTTTCTGTCCATACCCCTTGATCCCTTTAGAGGTAAGGGCCATATCTTACTCCCTCTTGAATATATCCAATGAACTGGCATCAACAACTCTCTGTGGTAGGGAATTCCACACGTTAACAACTCTCTGAGTGAAGAAGTTTCTCCTCATCTCAGTCCTAAATGGCCTACCCCTTATCCTAAGACTGTGTCCACTGGTTCTGGACTTCCCCAACATCAGGAATATTCTTCCCGCATCTTACCTGTCCAGTCCCGTCAGAATTTTATCTGTTTCTATGAGATCCTCTCTCATCCTTCTAAACTCTAGTGTATAAAGGCCCAGTTGATCCAGTCTCTCATCATATGTCAGTCCGGCCATCCCGTGAATCAGTCTGGTGAATCTTCGCTGCACTCCGTCAATAGCAAGAACGTCCTTCTTCAGATTAGGAGACCAAAACTGAACACAATATTCCAGGTGAGGCCTCACCAAGGCCCTGTACAACTGCAGTAAGACCTCCCTGCTCCTATATTCAAATCCCCTAGCTATGAAGGTCAACATACCAGTTGCCTTCTTCACCGCCTGTTGTACCTGCATGCCAACTTTCAATGACTGATGAACCATGACACCCAGGTCTCGTTGCACCTCCCCTTTTCCTAAACTGCCACCATTCAGATAATATTCTGCCTTAGAAACATAGAAAATAGGTATAGGAGTAGGCCATTCGGCCCTTCTAGCCTGCACCGTCATTCAATGAGTTCATGGCTGAACATGCAACTTCAGTACCACATTCCTGCTTTCTCGCCATACCCCTTGAGCCCCCTAGTAGTAAGGACTACATCTAACTCCTTTTTCAATATATTTAGTGAATTGGCCTCAACAACTTTCTGTGGTAGAGAATTCCACAGGTTCACCACTCTCTGGGTGAAGAAGTTTCTCCTCATCTCGGTCCTAAATGGCTTACCCCTTATCCTTAGACTGTGACCTCTGGTTCTGGACTTCCCCAACATTGGGAACATTCTTCCTGCATCTAACATGTCTAAACCCATCAGAATTTAAAACATTTCTATGAGGTCCCCTCTCATTCTTCTGAACTCCAGTGAATACAAGCCCAGTTGATCCAGTCTTTCTTGATAGGCCAGTCCCGCCATCCCGGGAATCAGTCTGGTGAACCTTCGCTGCACTCCCTCAATAGCAAGAATGTCCTTCCTCAGGTTAGGAGACCAAAACTGTACACAATACTCCAGGTGTGGCCTCACCAAGGCCCTGTACAACTGTAACAACACCTCCCTGCCCCTGTACTCAAATCCCCTCGCTCTGAAGGCCAACATGCCATTTGCTTTCTTAACCGCCTGCTGTACCTGCATGCCAACCTTCAATGACTGATGTACCATGACACCCAGGTCTCGTTGCACCTCCCCTTTTCCTAATCTGTCACCATTCAGATAATAGTCTGTCTCTCTGTTTTTACCACCAAAGTGGATAACCTCACATTTATCCACATTATACTTCATCTGCCATGCATTTGCCCACTCACCTAACCTATCCAAGTCGCTCTGCAGCCTCACAGCATCCTCCTCGCAGCTCACACTGCCACCTAACTTAGTGTCATCCGCAAATTTGGAGATACTACATTTAATCCCCTCGTCTAAATCATTAATGTACAGTGTAAACAGCTGGGGCCCCAGCACAGAACCTTGCGGTACCCCACTAGTCACCGCCTGCCATTCTGAAAAGTACCCATTTACTCCTACTCTTTGCTTCCTGTCTGCCAACCAGTTCTCAATCCATGTCAGCACACTACCCCAATCGCATGTGCTTTAACTTTGCACATTAATCTCTTGTGTGGGACCTTGTCGAAAGCCTTCTGAAAGTCCAAATATACTACATCAACTGGTTCTCCCTTGTCCACTTTACTGGAAACATCCTCAAAAAATTTCAGAAGATTTGTCAAGCATGATTTCCCTTTTACAAATCCATGCTGACTTGGACCTATCATGTCACCTCTTTCCAAATGCGCTGCTATGACATCCTTAATAATTGATTCCATCATTTTACCCACTACTGATGTCAGGCTGACCGGTCTATAATTCCCTGTTTTCTCTCTACTTTTTTAAAAAGTGGGGTTACATTGGCTACCCTCCACTCGATAGGAACTGATCCAGAGTCAATAGAATGTTGGAAAATGACTGTCAATGCATCCGCTATTTCCAAGGCCACCTCCTTAAGTACTCTGGGATGCAGTCCATCAGGCTCAGGGGATTTATCGGCCTTCAATCCCATCAATTTCCCCAACACAATTTCCCGACTAATAAGGATTTCCCTCAGTTCCTCCTCCTTACTAGACCCTCTGACCCCTCTTATATCCGGAAGGTACTTAGTGTCCTCCTTAGTGAATACCGAACCAAAGTACTTGTTCAATTGGTCCGCCATTTCTTTGTTCCCCGTTATGACTTCCCCTGATTCTGACTGCAGGGGACCTACGTTTGTCTTTACTAACCTTTTTCTCTTTACATATCTATAGAAACTTTTGCAATCCGCCTTAATGTTCCCTGCAAGCTTCTTCTCGTACTCCATTTTCCGTGCTCTAATCCTCTTTGTCCTCCTCTGCTGCGTTCTAAATTTCTCCCAGTCCCCGGGTTCGCTGCTATTTCTGGCCAATTTGTATGCCACTTCCTTGGCTTTAATACTATCCCTGATTTCCCTAGATAGCCACGGTTCAGCCACCTTCCCTTTTTTATTTTTACGCCAGACAGGAATGTACAATTGTTGTAGTTCATCCATGCGGTCTCTAAATGTCTGCCATTGCCCATCCACAGTCAACCCCTTAAGTATCATTCACCAATTAATCCTAGCCAATTCACGCCTCATACCTTCAAAGTTACCCTTCTTTAAGTTCTGGACCATGGTCTCTGAATTAACTGTGTCACTCTCCATCTTAATTCTACCATATTATGGTCACTCTTCCCCAAGGGGCCTCGTACAACAAGATTGGTAATTAGTCCTTTCTCATTACACATCACCCTGTTTAGGATGACCAGCTCTCTCGTTGGTTCCTCAACATATTGGTCCAGAAAACCATCCCTAATACACTCCAGGAAATCCTCCTCCACCGTATTGTTACCAGTTTGGTTAGCCCAATCTATATGTAGATTAAAGTCGCCCATGATAACTGCTGTACCTTTATTGCACGCATCCCTAATTTCTTGTTTGATGCTGTCCCCAACCTCACTACTACTGTTTGGTGGTCTGTACTAAACTCCCACTAGCGTTTTCTG
Organism: Pristiophorus japonicus; assembly: GCF_044704955.1. NCBI lineage: Eukaryota > Metazoa > Chordata > Chondrichthyes > Pristiophoridae > Pristiophorus > Pristiophorus japonicus. Next base: position 249,595,371 of record NC_091983.1, read on the forward strand.
CCCTTTGGTATTCCGCAGCTCCACCCATACAGATTCCACATCATCCAAGTTAATGTCCTTCCTTACTATTGCGTTAATTTCCTCTTTAACCAGCAACGCCACCCCATCTCCTTTTCCTTTCTGTCTATACTTCCTGAATGTTGAATACCCCTGGATGTTGAGTTCCTAGCCTTGGTCACCCAGGAGCCATGTCTCCGTGATGCCAATTATATCATATTCACTCATTGCTACCTGTGCAGTCAATTCGTCCACCTTATTATGAATACTCCTCGCATTGAGGCACAGAGCCTTCAGGCTTGTCTTTTTAACACCCTTTGCCCCTTTAGAATTTTGCTGTAATGTGGCCCTTTTTGCTTTTTGCCTTGGGTTTCTCTCCCCTCCACTTTTACTTCTTTCTATCTTCTGCTTCTTCCCCCAATCTACTTCCCTCTGTGTCCCTGCATAGGTTCCCATCCCCCTGCCCTATTAATTTAACTCCTCCCCAACAGCACTCGCAAACACTCCCGATTGGACTTTGGTTCCGGTCCTGCCCAGGTGCAGACCGTCCCGGTTTGTCCTGGTCCCATCTCCCCCAGAACCAGTTCCAATGTCCCAGGAATTTGAATCCCTCCCTTCTGCACCACTCCTCAAGCCACGTATTCATCTGAGCTATCCTGCGATTCCTACTCTGACTAGCACGTGGCACTGGTAGCAATCCCGAGATTACTACTTTTGAGGTCCTACTTTTTAATTTAACTCCTAGCTCCCTCAATTCATCTTGTAGGACCTCATCCCGTTTTTTACCTATATTGTTGGTTGGTACCTACATGCACCACCACAACTGGCTTATCACCCTCCAGCTCCAAAATGTCCTGCAACCGCTCTGAGACATCCTTGACCCTGCACCAGGGAGGCAACATACCATCCTGGAGTCTCGATTGTGGCCGCAGTAACGTCTATCGATTCCCCTTGCAATAAAATCCCCTACCACTTTAGCTCTCCCACTCTTTTTCCTGCCCTCCTGTGCAGCAGAGCCACCCACGGTGCCATGGACTTGGCTTCTGCTGCCTTCCCCTGATGAGTCATCCCCCTCAACAGTACTCAAAACCGTGTATCTGTTTTGGAGGGGGATGACCGCAGGGGACCTCTGCACTACCCACCTTCCACTGCTCTTCCTTTTGGTCATCCATTCCCTATCTGTCTGTGTAACCTTTACCTGTGGTCTGACAAACTCACTAAACGTGATATTCACGATATCCTCAGCATTGCGGATGCTCCAGAGTGAATCCACCCGCAGCTCCAGTGCCACAGTGCGGTCTGTCAGCAGCTGCAGCAATACAGATGGCACTGCGGCACTGGAGCTGTGATGGAGAGGATGAAGAGTGACACAGTTAATTCAGAAACTAGGGTCCTGAACTTAAGGAATGGTATGAGACGTGAATTGGCTAGAGTAGACTGGCAAATGATACTTAAAGGGTTGATGGTGGATAGGCAATGGCAAATATTTAAAGATCACATGGATGAACTTCAGCAATTGTACATCCCTGTCTGGAGTAAAAATAAAATGGGGAAGGTGACTCAACCGTGGCTAACAAGGGAAATTAGGGATAGTGTTAAATCCAAGGAAGAGGCATAGAAATTGGCCAGAAAAAGCAGCAAACCTGAGGACTGGGAGAAATTTAGAATTCAGCAGAGGAGGACAAAGAGTTTAATTAAGAGGGGGAAAATAGAGTAATGCCTGGAATATAAAAACTGACTGCAAAAGCTTCTATAGATATGTGAAGAGAAAAAGATTAGTGAAGACAAACGTAGGTCCCTTGCAGTCGGATTCAGGTGAATTTATAATGGGGAACAAAGAAATGGCAGACCAATTGAACAAATACTTTGGTTCTGTCTTCACGAAGGAACACACAAATAAAGTACTAGGGGACCGAGGGTCTAGTGAGAATGAGGAACTGAAGTGTTAGTGTTAGTGTTTTATCAGAAGAATCACTCAACACTCAGAGTCGGTTCCAACGCCAATGCGGCCTTTATTAACGCCAACGGGGAGGAAGCCTCAGGACTGGATCCAGGCACTTCACTCCGCAGAACAAAGGGTTTCATGGATCTTTATATGTTTTACAACAGTTTACTACGGTTACATACAACAGTTTACTACAGTTACATTAGACCAATAGATAGAGTTAGTCTCTAAACGTAAAGTGGCTCATGTGTTGCCAAGAGATGTGTTGCTAAGAGATGTGTTGCTAAGAGGTGTGTTGCTAGGAACGACTCATGTAACATGAATCCAGGCCCCCCTTTATCTTACTGTCCTTGGTGCTGTCTTTGGTAGCCTCCTTATCTTAATCCTGTTACAGAGTCGTATTGTCCTTACTTCCACCAGAACATTTAGTCCTGAGGCTTGGCTGATAGACATCTGCAGTATTTGCTTGTTATTCCTGTGTGTGGGAAACAACAATTATCAGTTTCCAGGAATGCGGTCTAATTCAGCGAACAGAAATCCCTTGAGGCTTCACTGGTAGCCATTTTATGATACAAGTTACATATAGTTCTAAGCTTATGCTACAGGTGCCGTTGCCTTAGGTTTTGATATATTTAGCAGGTGCCTAATGCCTACAACAGAAGGCTATCCTTATTAGGCAGGAAATTGTGTTAGAGAAATTGATGGGATTGAAGTCCGATAAATCCCCGGGGCCTGATAGTCTACATCCCAGAGTACTTAAGGAAGTGGCCCTAGAAATAGTGGGTGCATTGGTGATCATTTTCCAACAGTCTATCAACTCTGGATCAGTTCCTATGGACTGGAGGGTAGCTAATGTAACACCACTTTTTTAAAAGGGAGGGAGAGATAAAGCAGGTAATTATAGACCAGTTAGCCTGATATCAGTAGTGGGGAAAATGTTGGAATCAATTATTAAGGATGAAATAGCAGCGCATTTGGAAAGCAGTGACAGGATCGGTCCAAGTCAGCATGGATTTATGAAGGGGAAATCATGCTTGACAAATCTTCTGGAATTTTTTGAGGATGTAACTAGTAGAGAGAGTGGACAAGAGAGAACCAGCGGATGTGGTGTATTTGGACTTTCAAAAGCCTTTTGACAAGGTCCCACACAAGAGATTGGTGTGCAAAATCAAAGCACATGGTATTGGGGGTAATATACTGATGTGGATAGCAAACTGGTTGGCTGACAGGAAGCAGAGTCGGGATAAACGGGTCCTTTTCAGAATGGCAGGCAGTGACTCGTGGAGTGCCGCAGGGCTCAGTGCTGGGACCCCAGCTCTTTACAATATACATCAATGATTTGGATGAAGGAATTGAGTGTAATATCTCCAAGTTTGCAGATGACACTAAACTGGGTGGCGGTGTGAGCTGTGAGGGGGACGCTAAGAGGCTGCAGGGTAACTTAGACGGGTTAGGTGAGTGGGCAAATGCATGGCAGATGCAGTATAATGTGGATAAATGTGAGGTTATCCACTTTGGTGGCAAAAACACGAAGACAGAATATTATCTGAATTGTGGCAGATTAGGAAAAGGGGAGGTGCAACGAGACTTGGGTGTCATGGTTCATCCGTCATTGAAAGTTGGCATACAGGTGCAGCAGGCGGTGAAGAAGGCAAATGGTATGTTGGCCTTCATAGCTAGGGGATTTGAGTATAGGAGCAGGGAGGTCTTACTGCAGTTGTACAGGGCCTTGGTGAGGCCTCACCTGGAATATTGTGTTCAGTTTTGGTCTCCTAATCTGAGGAAGGACATTCTTGCTATTGAGGGAGTTCAGCGAAGGTTCACCAGACTGATTCCCGGGATGGCCGGACTGACATATGAGGAGAGACTGGATCAACTGGGCCTGTATTCATTGGAGTTTAGAAGGATGAGAGGGGATCTCATAGAAACATATAAGATTTTGACGGGAAGGGACAGGTTAGATGCGGGTAGATTGTTCCCAATGTTAGAGAAGTCCAGAACCAACGGACACCATCTTAGGATAAGGGTTAGGCCATTTCAGACTGAGATGAGGAGAAACTTCTTCACTCAGAGTTGTTAACCTGTGGAATTCCCTGCCGCAGAGAGTTGTTGATGACAGTTCATTGGACATATTCAAGAGGGAGTTAGATATGGCCCTTATGGCTAAAGGGATCAAGGGGTATGGAGAGAAATCAGGAAAGGGGTACTGAGGGAATGATCAGCCATGATCTTATTGAATGACAGTGCAGGCTCGAAGGGCCAAATGGCCTACTCCTGCACCTATTTTCTATGTTTCTATGACACACTTCCCGCACATGTAGTTGTCAGGTAACCTAGAAGCGTACCTGAGTTCCCACATAGCACAGGAGGAGCATAACATGTAACTGGACTTTTTATCTGCTTAACCCACAAAAGCACTCCAATATCGTGTTGAATTTTAACACTCTGATATATTCCTACATCACTTGAATCAAGTCTATTGGGCCAATACAGTGCAATATTATACAAAGGTCACTCTATAGACAACATGGAGCATTGTCCAGGGGAACTGTAGAGTGAACATTTTACACAGGAGAGTTATAAACTGAACATGTTACAAAGAGGAGTTGTATTAACTGACACTGGATTTTGTGCTCAACTGTCTGGAGTGGGGCATGAGCCCACAACATTCAGTCTCGAAGGCAGGAGTGGTACCACTGAACCACAGCTAATATGACTAACCACTAACAGATCTTTGACTGGTATTGATCCTATTTTACCGACTTGATTCTAACTAGTCAACAAACAGAACATTACTGAGTTCTGGTGGAGAGCACCTGAGTGAAATTTCAAGCCATCTGTTACTTTCCAAACGTTCTTCCAGATATTTCAGCGCAAGGACGCGGTTATTAACATCTCTGCCTTCGCCACCAATGAAGCCACCCTGCAAAACATGCTGGAGAAAGTCATCACCTTGTGGAATCAAACCAACTTCAGGCTGGTGAGCCAGCATGTCGACACCTTCACCGTACTGGTCATCGGGTCCACGGAAGAGATAATTTCTCAGCTGGAGGAGAGTCTAATCACCATCTCCAACATTAAGGGATCCCGTTACGTGGAACCCATCAAGGTACTCATGTTGTTTGAATGAAAGGATATTACCAGCACATGTAAACGCGAGGCCATGTTTTTTAATGGTCATATTTATTGTTCATTGCACATTCCCAGGGAACACTTTGTCTAATGCCTGAGTTAGGCAGTGATCAAGCAGCCAGCTGGGCTCACTAATAGACCTTAGACTAATAGCTCTTTCTGCTCAACTCCCGACAGCCTTGCAGGACAGTCAATGCACTAATGGCTAGTGTAGTCCTTGGCTGGATAAACAGCCAGAAGCAGCTGTAGTTGACGACACGGTTTTACCTGGTTAAATGCCAGGTGTATCTCTTGGGCGTCTTAATTCTTGGTTTTGCCACTCCACTCCTCAGTTGTCTGGATAAGCAGGGCGTGTCCCCCTGGGGAGAGAGAGCACGTTTCATATTCTGAAAACGGAAAGGCAGTAGGTGGGTGTAGATTGTTTTATTGTGGGGCCCGGAGGGACTTTCCTGTTCCTTTTGGCACCACAAGGAAAGCTTTAAAAAACTGCACAATTTGTGCCCCAACATTGGATATATTCAAGAGGGAGTTAGATATGGCCCTTACGGCTAAAGGGATCAAGGGGTATGGAGAGAAAGCAGGAAAGGGGTACTGAGGGAATAATCAACCATGATCTTATTGAATGGTGGTGCAGGCTCGAAGGGCCGAATGGCCTATTCCTGCCCCTATTTTCTATGTTTCTATGTAACTCCTCTTCCTGCTGTGTTTTAAAAATTTTGTTGCAGGGATGTGGATGTACTTCGCAAGGCCAGCATTTATTGACCATCCATAATTGCCCTTGAGAAGGTGGTGGTGAGCCGCCTTCTTGAACCGCTGCAGTCCGTGTGGCGAAGTTATTCCCACAGTGCTGTTCGGGAGAGAGTTCCAGGATTCCAGCGACAATGAAGGAACAGTGAAATATTTCCCAAGTCAGGATGGTGTGTGACTTGGAGGGGAACTTGGAGATGATGGTTATCCCATGGGCTTGCTGCCCATGTCCTTCTAGGTTGTAGAGGTTGCAGGTTTGGGAGGTGCTGGCGGTAAGGTCACAACCACTTCTCCGCTCCGGACCAATGTTAAAATGGCAGTCCAGCCCCAGTGACATCATCTGCATATTTAAAGAAGGAGCCCACTCACCTGCTCAGGTTAAACGGTAGCCCACGGAATCGGTACAGGACATCGGCGGGGGAGTCCCACGGCCGATTGTAACTCCTTAATATTTTAACTGGGTTAAAATGACCCCTTATGAATACACGTAATGCAATGCGCACAAATATATAGCACAGGTACACACGACCCACACACCTACACATAACTGACAGGTATAAGCATGGACACGCATCACACTCACACGCAACAAACATGCACGGAAGTTGCCTCCTGAGACCTGCCTAATTGCCTTTGAGGATTAGAGAGGGAGTTTTGACAGAGGTTCCTCATTCGACCGTGGGTCTGTGTTTCTATTTTGCCTCTCCCGTGAGGTGTGGAGATATGGGCATGAGCCCAGTGAGAAGTGGGATGAGCAGGTATGGGTTTGACAGCCTGTTCTCATCCTGAGGGTGGAGCATAACACACGTGCACTTTACATGCCTGTGTCAGAAAGGTATTTTGGTAATAAGTGCACTCTCTCTTAAAAACAAAATCCCCTTTTGTGCAGAAAGAGCTGAGCAACTGGGAACGTAAACTGAACCTTGTGGAAAACACCATAGATGAATGGATGATCTGTCAGCGGAACTGGCTATACCTCAAGCCCATCTTTCATGCTCCTGACATTCAAAGGTAGGGATCAGTTCCACCCTCTGCACCAGCCTGTTCATTTCTTCAAAACTCATTATCATCTTCCACTTAGCTGTTTCTGAAGTTTTCAAGGTATCAACTTTATGTCAGTGTGTTTCCTGAATATAATTCAGGTCTTGATAAACCCTACATCAATGCTATCTAGAATGCATTATATACAAACCTGGCATTATTTTCCTTGTCGCCTCTTTCGGTTGCCAAGAAAGGTTAAAGTTGCTGTCACCAACCTGTGCAGTGAAAGTGCAATTATGAAAAATCTTGAACAAATACGGTTTCCAATTCAGTTCAGTTCATACTGGGCAGTTTGATCTGAGTATTTCTGTTTTTTTGATGATTCCACTTTTGATCTGGAGATGAAACCCACAATTAGATTTTGACTTGGGACACATTTGCCTTTGCCCGCATAGCCCCATGAACTACACTGCCAGTTAATAAGCACCTAAGCCCAAGCTGCATTGCTCACATGACTGTATCTGCTTGACGTGATGCTGTGTCATTTCATAATGCAGGCAACTTACAACAGAAGCCAAAGTGTTTGCTCAGATTGAAATGACATGGAATGAATTGATCATGCGAATTCAGAACAACCCGAATATTGTGAAGACAGCCACCACACCGGGAGTCCTCGAGCTCCTGCAGACCACCAACGCCAAACTGGAAAATATCCTGAAATGTCTGGAGGTAATACAAGAAATAATTTGACCTTGTACAGAGTCTTTCATGTCCCTTTCGCAGCGTTTTTCAAGTGTAGTCACTGTTGTAATGTAGGAAAATCCAGCGAACAATATGCACACAGCAAGGTTCCACAAACAGCAATGAGATAAATGACCAGATTATCTGTTTTTGATGGTGCTGGTTAGAAAAACACTACGAACTGCGCGTCAATTAGAACGCATTGATTTCCAGTGAGTTGTAATGATCTGGAATGCACTGCCTGAAAGGGTTGTGGAAGCAGATTCAATAGTAACTTTCCAAAGGGAATTAGATAAATACTTGGAAGGAGAAACATTTCCACGGTTATGGTGAAAGAGCAGAGGGAGCGGGACCAATTGGATAGCTTTTCAGAGAGCCGGCACATGCATGATAGGTCGAGTTGCCTCCTTCTGTGTTATTTCAGGATGCCGAAACCCTTAAGAACACTTTAGGTGTGGCTCAATGGGTAGCACTCTCCCACTCCCACTCCAGGGACTGAGCACAAAAAATCTAGGCTGACACTCCAGTGCAGTGCTGAGGGAGCACTGTACTGTCGGAGGCCCCTTCTTTCAGATGAGATGTTAAACCAGATCTGCTCTCTCAGATGGACATAAAAGATCCCATGACACTATTTCGAAGAAGAGCTGGGAGGTATCCCCGGTGTCCTGACCAATATTTATCCCTCAATCAACATAACAAAAAAAAAACAGATTATCTGGTCATTATCACATTGCTGTTTGTGGGAGCTTGCGGTGTGCAAATTGGCTGTCGCCTTTCCCACGTTACAACAGTGACTACACTCCAAAAGTACTTCACTGGCTGTAAAACACTTTGAGACGTCCAGTGGTCATGAAAGATGCTATATAAATGCAAGTCTTTTTCTTTTTGTCTCATTCTATGATTCTGTCGGGATCCCTGCTGTGAACATTCATGTTTGGATGAATTAAGTGAAACTGATGCCAATTATGAACTAAACCGATCTGCCCCTGTTACCCTGCAGGATTACTTGGAAGCCAAGCGGATCGCTTTTCCGCGCTTTTATTTCCTCAGCAACAATGAGCTGCTGGATGTCTTGTCTCAAAGCAAAAACCCCGATGCCATCCGGGTAAGAAGAACCAAACCCAGGCTCAATTCTGAAGACAGGTTGCACAGACTAGGCTTGTATTACCTCAAGTTTATAAGATTAAGGGGTGATCTAACCGAGGGGTTTAAGATGATTAACCGATTCGATAGAGTGCATCGGGAGAAACTGCTGGAGGAGTCCAGAACAAAGGGGCACAACCTTAAAATTAGAGCTTGGCCATTCAGGGGTGATGGCAGGAAGCACTACCTAACACCAAGAGTCAATTGAAAACTGAGAGTGATAGATTTTTGTAAGACAAGGGTATTAAAGGATCTGGAACTAAGGTGGGTAAATGGAGTTCAGATACAGATCAGTCATGACCTAATTAAATGGCGGATCAGGCGCGAGGGGCTGAATGGCTCCTGTTTCTAATGTTCTCTGAATTTACATTGCAGCAGAAACTCTGATTACCGCCTCGTTACTATCCCCATTTCCGTCTGGAAACGGTGCTGGGATGGAAATTGCCAACCTACCGCTGCATGTCCACCTGTCCCGATTGACGGGCGCACTGTGATTTTGACAGCCAGTCCTCCCGTTGTAAACAGGCGGGGGCACTAATGAAAATATATTTTTCAAAGGAGAAATAGGCAGGGCTACAGAAAAAGCAAGGGAGTGGGATTAATTGGATCGCTCTTTTGCACAGGCACAATGGGCCGAATGGCCTCCTTCTGTGCTGTATCATTCTAAATGGGAGTTAAATGATGCAGTTAAGATCCTAACACATCCTAGATTTGAGGAACATTTTGCTGGTAGTTTATTGTAGTTTCTGTAAAGTTATATTTATTTGCCGAATGCTTTTAACTCCAATTAACTAAATAGTTGGATAGTACTTCTAGGGTGTATATTCTTAGACAGCAATTAATTTCCAATGTAAACCAGCATTATTTAAGATAATTGACAAAAGAACCAGAGATGACATGAGGAAAAAAATGTTTTTACGTGGCAAGTTGTTATGACGTGGAATTATCAGCCATATATGCTCAGCAAGGTCCCATAAACAGCAAGGGGATAAATGACCAGTTTGTGGTGTTGGTTGGAAAACCCTGGAGACTATGGGTCAGTTAAAATGTGTTGATTTCTGGCAAGTTGTTGTAATCCGGAATGCACTGCCTGAAAGGGCGGTGGAAGCAGATTCAATAACTTTCAAATACTTGAAGGGAAAAATTTACAGGGCTGTGGGGAAAGAGCAGCGGTGGGGAGGAATAATTGGATAGCTCGTCCAATGAACTGGCACAGGAACGATGGGCTGATTGGCCTCCTCCTGTTCTGTATCATTCTATGGTTCAATGATTTCCTTAGTAAAACGCTGGAAAATGTCCCAATTAGCAGGTTTCGACTGTATTGATTCTGATGTTGATTTCTTCATTCTTTCTGTAGCCTCACTTGGCCAAGTGCTTTGAGAACATCAGGTCTCTGGAAATCCACAGGCACGCTACCATATCACCCATTGTGGTGATGATCAAGTCTGCAGAAAACGAGAATCTTCCCCTGCCAAGGTACCTTCCACGTTAACTAATAGTTATTTCTCTTTGGGTGAGTTACTTGCTCTTTTCTTCCCTTCCCCTTTATTTTGGGTTTAAATGGTCGAGAATCATAGAGCCATAGAATATTACAGCACAGAAGGAGGCCAATCGGCCCATCGTATCTGTGCTGGCTCTCTGAAACAGATATCGCAAGCAGTCCGCTGGGCCAACCCAGCCCTTGCCAAGGTGCATATTGGGAGACAGTCACTCCCAGCCAGTGAGGTTCCCCAACAATAGATTATCATCACATTGCTGTTTGTGGGAGCTTGCTGTGCGCAAATTAGCTGCCACGTTTCCTGAATTACAACAGTACCTATACTTCAAGAGTACTTCGTTGGCTGTCATGCACTTCTGGACATGCTGAGGTAATGAAAGCTGCTATATAAATGCAAGTTATTTTCTTTCTTTAAGTTTTGTGTGATGTCCATAATGTTATAATCCATCTTGTTAACACAGACTTTGCGATTTCTTGGGCAGTAGTGCTGAATTTTGAGGGCTCCCTTATCCCTGTGCCTCAGCCCGATATGCCCTTTAGTGCTTTCATACAGTCGTATCCCTATTGTGCATCCCTTGTTCGTTGCTTACACTTGTACTGTCTTCCACCATTCCTCCTTCTGTGCTGTCAATTCTGTGCCCCATATCCTCTCTCTATCTCTCTCCTCCTTTAAATCCTCCTTAAAACCAACTTCTATTGACCAAGTTTTCTGTCACCCCTGGATTCTGGGGCGGTCCCAGCAAATTGGAAAACCTCAAATGTAACACCCCTATTTAAAAAAGGAGGCAGACAAAAAGCAGGAAACTATAGACCAGTTAGCCTAACATCTGGTCATTGGGAAAATGCTGGAGTCCATTATTAAGGAAGCAGTAGCGGGACACTTGGAAAAGCATAATTCAATCAAGCAGAATCAACATGGTTTTATGAAATGGAAACCATGTTTGACAAATTTGCTGGAATTCTTTGAGGATGTAATGAGCAGGGTGGATAAGGGGAACCAATGGATGTGGTGTATTTGGATTTCCAGAAATCATTTGACAAGGTGCCACATAAAAAGTTACTACACAAGATAAAATTCATGGGGTTAGGGGTAATATATTAGCATGGATGGAGGATTGGCGATCTAACAGAAAACAGAGAATTGGGATAAATGAGTCATTTTCCGTTTGGCAAACAGTGACTAGTGCGGTGCCGCAGGGATCGGTGTTGGGGCCTCAACTATTTACAATCTATATTAATGACTTGGATGAAGGGACTGAGTATAATGTAGCTAAGTTTGCTGATGATACAAAGATGAGTGGGGAGGCAAATTGTGAGGAGGACACAAAAATCTGCAAAGGGATATAGATAGGCTAAGTGAGTGGGCAAAAATTTGGCAGATGGAGTATAATGTGGGAAAGTGTGAGATTATGCACTTTGGCAGAACAGTAGAAAAGCAAATGATAATTTAAATGAAGAAAAATTGCAAAGTGCTGCAGTACAGAGAGACCTGAAGGTCCTTGTGCATGAAACACAAAAAGTTAGTATGCAGATACAGCAAACAATCAGGAAGGCAATTAGAATGTTGGCCTTTATTGGAAGGGGGATAGAGTATAAAAGCAGAGAAGTCCTGCTACAACTGTACAGGGAATTGGTGAGGCCACACCTGGAGTACTGTGAACAGTTTTTGTTATGTCTCAAATAAAGCAATGTGACTTGAGTACTGTAGACTTGAGTAAGTGTGACCTTAGTCTCTTTATTCTGACTCCAGAGTGCCGGCACAGCATGGGAGGCCTGCTTATATGCAGTGCTCCCAAGGGATGCTGGGATCCCTTGGGACTCCAACTGATGCGCCCTCTGGTGGCGGTAGAATGCTGGTTACAAGGTGTTGCATACATAACATCACTTCCCCGCCCCCCCCTCCCCCCCAAAGTCAATAGTACACTTATTTACAGGGAGAGACGATCTGGGGCTTTCCGCTCCCTAGTCGATCGTCTCGGTACAAATGCAGGTGCAGATGAGCTGGTTGGTTCTTCTCTGGGCTGCTGCGCAGCTGGCCTTGCTGGGTTGCTGAGGATGATGAGTTCAGCTTCGTGGTCAACCGTGATGTCGGTTGCCAATTGTGTGTGTATCGGTGGGTCGAAGTTGGTGGTGTCCTTTTCAGGTTGCTCGTGGCTTGGTTTGGATCGCAGTTTGGTTTGGTCCAAATGCTTTCTGCAAGTTAGTCCATTTGCATGGTTGACCTGAAACACCCTACTCCCTTCTTTGGCTACGACAGTGCCAGCAAACAATTTGGGACCATGTCCATAATGGAGTACAAATACAGGGTCATTGACTTCAATATCGCGTGACGAATTTGCGCGATCATGGTACATGCTTTGTTGATGCCGCCTGCCCTCGACATGATCATGGAGATCAGGATGGATGAGAGAGAGCCTTGTTTTGTGTGCCCTTTTCATGAGCAGTTCGGCAGGGGGAACCCCGGTGAGCGAGTGGGGTCTTGTGCAGTAGCTGAGCAGGACTCGGGACAGGCGGGTCTGCAGGGAGCCTTCCGACACACAGTATGGACTGGCTGTTAGATGCAGGCTTGAATGGGGCAGATATGACATGCTTGATCCCATTGCGGGTCATGAATTCCTTGAATTCAGCGCTGGTGAAGCACGGCCCATTGTCGCTGACAAGGACATCAGGCAGGCCGTGCATGGCAAACATGGCTCGTAAGCTTTCGATGGTGGCAGTGGACGTGCTTACAGACATTATTACACACTCAATCCATTTTTAATAAGCATCCACAACAACCAAAAACATTTTGCCTAGAAACGGGCTCGCAAAATTAATGTTGATCCTTGACCATCGTTTGGAGGGCCATGGCCAAAAACTTAGCGGTGCCTCCCTGGGTGCATTGTTCAGTTGAGAGCAGGTGTTGCATTGGCGCACGCAAGACTCCAAATCTGAGTCGCTGCTGGGCCACCACACATGGGATCTGGGTATAGCTTTCATCATTACTGTGCCTGGGTGGGTACTGCATAGGTCGCGTATGAACATTTCCCTGCCTTTCTTAGGCAAAACCGCGCAATTACCCCACAAAAGACAGTCCGCCTGTATGGACATTTCGTCTTTGCGCCGCTGGAATGGCTTGATCTCTTCATGCACCTTCACTGGGACGCTGGACCAGCTCCCATGGAGGACGCAGTTTTTTTACAAGGGACACTAAAGGATCCTGACTAGTCCAGATCCTGATCTGGCGGGCCGTAACAGGTGACTTTTCGTTTTAAAATGCATCCATCACCAAGAGCAAGTCTGCAGGCTGTGCCATTTCCACCCTGGTGGTGGGCAATGGTGGCCGACTGAGGGCGTCAGCGCAGTTCTCTGTGCCTGGCCTGTGGCGAATTACATAGTTATATGCAGACAGCGTGAGCGCCCATCTTTGGATGCGAGCAGAGGCATTGGTATTAATACCTTTGCTCTCCGAGAGTAGCGATATGAGCGGTTTATGGTCAGTTTCTGACTCGAACTTAAGCCCAAACAGATACTGGTACAATTTTTTCACCCCGTAAACGCATACCAGAGCTTCTTTTTCAATCAGGCTGTAGGCCCTTTCGGCCTTGGACAAACTCCTGGATGCATAAGTGACTGGTTGCAACGTTCCCGATTCGTTTGCTTGTTGTAACACACACCCGACCCCGTACGAAGACGTATCACAAGCTAGCACTAAATGTTTACATGGGTCATGCAGAACAAGCAGTTTGTTGGAACTTAACAGATTGCTGGCTTTCTAAAAGCTGTCTCTTGTGATTTCCCAGTCATCTCCCTTTCGTAGCAACATGTGTAGAGGTTCTAGCAAGGTGCTTAACCTGGGTAGGAAATTAACAAAATAATTGAGGAGTCCCAGGAACGACCGCAGCTCCGTCACGTTCTGTGGTCTTGGCGCGTTCTTGATGGCCTCCGTCTTGGCGTCGGTGGGTCTGATGCCATCTGCCGAGATTCTTTTCCCTAAGAACTCGACCTTTGGTGCTAGGAAAACACACTTCGAGCATTTCAACCTGAGTCCCACACGATCTAGCCGACTTAGAACCTCTTCCAAGTTCTGCAAGTGTTCGATGGTGTCCCGACCTGTGATCAATATGTTGTCCTGGAAAACCACGGTGCGCGGAACCGACTTTAGCAGGCTCTCCATGTTCCTTTGAAAAATAGCCACATCCGATCGAATTCCATCTATTGTAGATGAACAGACCTTTGTGCGTGTTGATGCAGGTGAGGCCTTTCGAAGATTCCACCAGCTCCTGTGTCATGTAGGCTGAGGTCAGGTCCAACTTGGTGAACATCTTCCCTCCAGCCAGGGTCGCAAATAGGTCGTCTGCCTTGGGTAGCGGGTATAGGTCCTGCAGCAAAAAACGGTTAATCGTTACTTTATAGTCCCCACAAATTCTGACCGTGCCATCGCCCTTGAGAACCGGAACAATCGGACTGGCCCACTCGTTGAACTCAACCGACGTGATGATGCCCTCTCGTTGCAGCCTGTCCAACTCGATCTCCACTTTCTCGCGCATCATGTATGGCACCACACGTGCCTTGTGGTGGATGGGTTGTGTACCGGGAACCAAGTGGACCTGCACCTTCACCCCAGAGAATTTTTCGATGCCTTGCTCAAACAACGACGGGAACTTGCTCAAAACCTGGGCACATGAGGTGTTGTCGACGGACGAAAGCGATCGGACGTCGTCCCAGTTCCAGCGGATTTTTCCCAGCTAGCTTCTGCCGAACAGTGTGGGGCCATCTCTTGGTACAATCCATAGTGGTAGTTCATGCACCGCTCCATCATAGGAGACTTTTACTGCTGCACTGCCAATTACAGGGATCAACTCTTTACTGTAAGTTCACAGCTTGATATGCTTGGGCTCAGCTTGGACCTTTGTGCCTTGTTGCACCACAGCCTCTCGAAGGCCTTTTTGCTCATGATAGACTGACTCGCACCCGTGTCCAATTCCATGGATACTGCAATTCCGTTCAGTTCAACTTTTAACATGATCGGTGGACATTTCGTGGTGAAGGTGTGTACCCCGTACACTTCTGCCTCCTCAGTTCAAGTCTCCAGTTGAGTTTGATCCACCATGGATCGGTCTTCCTCTGCAACATGGTGGTTTGCAGGGTTTGCTGCTCGTCTGCACATTCGCTGGAGGTGTCCCATTGTTCCACAGCCTTTGCATGCATAGTGTTTGAAGCGACATTGATGGGCTCGGTGATCACCTCCGCAGCACCAACAAGGTGTTAATTGCCTCGCATTCACACTTGATGGCGGACTCTGAGTCATCTGAGGTCGTGCAGCTGCAGGCGTGTACATTCTGCCATATGCATTCCTGCCTGAAAACGACGTTACTTTGTGTACAGTACTTGCTGAAGCATCTTTATGCTGCAAAATTAGTTTGGTGTTATCGCTGGTGGACATAAATGCCTGGGCTATTAGTTATGGTTTTGCTCAGATTCGATGTTTCAACAGTCAATACTTTGCAAAGGATAACCTCATGGCCAATGCCAAGCACAAATAAGTCTCTTAGCATTTGCTCCAGGAATCCATTGAATTCGCAATGTCCTGCAAGACGCCTTAGTTCGGCGATGTAGCTCGCCACTTCCTGGCCTTCAGACCGCTGACATGTATAAAATCGATACCTTGCCAATTAGGGATGGGCAATAAATGCTGGCCTTGCCAGTGATGCCCACATCCCTGAACAAATTTTTTTTTAAATTCCTGACTGGCCTCCCACATTCTACCCTACGTAAACTTGAAGTCATCCAAAACTCAGCTGCCCGTGTTCTAACTCGTACCAAGTCCCGTTCATCCACCACCCCCGTGCTCGCTGACCTACATTGGCGTCCAGTTAAGCAACATCTCAATTTCTAAATTCTCATCCTTGTTTTAAAATCCCTCCATGGCCTCACCCCTCCCTATCTCCTCCAGCCCCACAATCCCCCGAGATATCTGTGCTCCTCTAATTCTGACCTCTTCAACATCCCTGATTTTAATTGCTCCAGCATGGACAGTCGTGCCTTCTGTTGCCAAGTGTCCAAGCTCTGTAATTCCCTCCCTAAATCTCTCCGCCTCTCTTTCCTCCTTTAAGATGCTCCTTAAAATCTATCTCTTTGACCAAGTTTTTAGTCATCTTCCCTAATTTCCCTTAATGTGGCTCGGTAACAATTTTTTTTTCTCATAATTCTCCTGTGAACCACCTTGGGACACTTTAATATGGTTAATGGCGCTTTATAAATATAAATTGTTGTTCAAATATCCATTATTCTACTCAGGTAAATAATTTAATTACACCCCCCGCCCCCCCATCCCCCACCCGCCCTCTCTTTCACTGTCCTAGTTTCTATCCTAGCACTTACACTGCTCTAGTTTCTCTCCTGGCTGAGCTTCAACTAGCTATCCAGTCCAGCTCAGCCTTTCCGAAAAGTGTCCACCTATTCCAGTGTCTGAGAAATATGAACTTTTGCCTCCTGCACTATTCCTCAAGCCTTGCATTCTCATGCCTGATCTGACTTTCTCTGTCTGGCACTGGGAGCAATCCTGAGATCACGACCTTAGAGGTCCTCCACCTTTATCCATTCCCTGGCTCTTGAAACTCACTTCCAAAGGCCTCAACACTACTTTTTTTCTATCTCACTGATTCCCATGTTAGCTGGTCACCCTCCGCTTCCAGGAGTGTCCCCACTCGCTGCGTTAGGACTTATACCCTTCCACCTGAAAGCTAACATTTCACACAGGACTCCTAGTCATGACTGCAAAAAGGTCATCTATCCCCTACTTATAAAGTCCCCTACAACCAGTACCTTCCTTGTCTCCTCTCAGTCTCCCTCTCCTTCCCTCTGGTAGCCTTTTGCTATATGATGGCAAGACATACTATCAGCGGATGTATTATTTATGATTAGCTGACCTATATATTCCTCATAATCTTTAAGGTCCTTGAAACATTAATGTTAAACACATATGGATATTGTGTCAGCGTGGCTCAGTGGGTAGCACTCTCGCCTCTAAGTCAGTAGATTATGGAGACTCCAGGGACTTGAGCACATAACCCAGGCTGACACTCCAATGCTTTTACCTCATTTGCTATAAAGCACTTTGGGGCATCCTGATGTTATGAAAGGAGCTGTATAAAGAAATAAAGACTTGCATGGCCACTGGATCTGCCAAAGCCCTTAACAGCCAATGAAGTACTTTTTGAAGTGTAGTCACTGTTGTAATGTAGGAAATTCAGCAGCCAATTTGTGCACAGCAAGCTTCCACAAACAACGTGATAATGACCAGATAATCTGTTTTAGTGATTTTGATTGAGAGATAAATATTGGCCAGGACACCGGGGATAACTCCCCTGCTCTTTGAAATAGTTACATGGGATCTTTTATGTCCACATGCGAGCAGATGAGGCCTTGGTTTAATGTCTCATCTGAAAGATGGAATCTCCGACAGTGCAGCACTCCCTCAGACCTGCACTGAAGTGTCAGCCTAGATTTTTGGGCTCAAGTGTCTGGAGTGGAACCTGAACCCACAACCTTCTGATCCATGACTGACATATACATGCATGTCTTTCTTTTTTAATTAACTATCTAGTACATGCAATAGTACTTAAGCATATACTTAATCTAGTATTTATAACCACATCAGGCGATGGTGATTGGGGACTCTAACACATTACAGTTCTGCGCTCAGTTGAACCTTCGAATCCAAATTCTTGTTACAATTCTCTTAACCTTGCTACCTGACCATCAGCATGTCTGCACATTACATCAGCATACCAAAACCTAAAAACAACTCTGTACAAGTAGAAACTAATAAGAAATCTATAGCTATCAATAACTTAGTCAACAAGTTGAATCTCCCACGAACCAGCTCCTTTTCCTTTTCCAGCTAATGAGATCAGTGCATTTTTGTTACCTTATCTTAATTTCCCTTCCTACTACATTTAATTGCTATTTGCCCGTGTGAACCTGTTGCTGTAGAAGCTCTTCTTTGATTCTGTAGTGATGATTAGCTTTAGCTTTTACATCGTTTTCAGGCTCTACATTGCTATGGCGGGTGGTGTCCTGGTAACTGACTCCTGTTAAACTTGTTTTGTGCAGGAGTGTTCGGGTCCGGGGTAGTATCGAGCAATGGCTGGGGAACGTGGAATCTGCTATGTTTGAGGCCGTGAAAACGTAAGTGGTTGTACATCGTACTGTGCCCAAAAAGTGGTGGGGGGACAGGGCGTGGACCACCCCCGTCAGTTACTATCCGTCCTGTCTACTGATTGCAATGATTCGTGTGTGCAGCCAGCGATATTCGTTGGCTGGGAGTCCAGGACGCTACTTAAAATGGGAGGTGCATTGTGGCTGTGAAGAATGTGTCATAACTTGATTAAGAAATGGTTGAAGGAGGGAGCGATCAGGAGTCATGTGCCGTGTCCAGAAGGGATACCCTTTGTTGTCCAGTAGCCAGCCTGTAACTTGGCGGCCTGGTTAGAATAAAGGACACATTTATTGGTACTGTAAAAATGGCCGCCCCTTGTCTCTGATTGGTCCCCTTGGAGGATAAGCCACACCCTGAAGTTTCTCTGGAATGTGTAACTGGAACCGCCCAGCCCAAGTTCTCACTGACTTCACAAATTGTAACTCTATTCACTTTGACTTCCAGAAGCCACAGAGGATAGATCTCC
Source organism: Pristiophorus japonicus (assembly GCF_044704955.1). Taxonomy (NCBI): domain Eukaryota; kingdom Metazoa; phylum Chordata; class Chondrichthyes; family Pristiophoridae; genus Pristiophorus; species Pristiophorus japonicus. The sequence goes on from NC_091983.1 coordinate 249,614,224, forward strand.
CCAGAAGCCCCCAAGTGCCCACCTCTCTCCCCGCCTGCCCGCCAGCCTCTCTCCTCGCCCTCCCGCCTCTCTCCCCGCCCTCCCGCCTCTCCCCTCGCCCGCCTCTTTCCCCGCCCGCCTGCCTCTCTCCCCGCCCACTTCTCTCCCCGGCTGTCTCTCTCCCCCCCCTGGCTCTCTCCCCCTCCCCCCCCCCCCAAGGCTTTCTTTCCCCCCCCCCAGTCTCTCTTTCCCCCCCCCGCCCCCAGGCTCTCTTCGCCCCCCCCCCCAGGCTCTCTTCCCCCCTCCAGGCTCTCTTCGCCCCCCCCCCCAGGCTCTCTTCCCCCCTCCAGGCTCTCTTCGCCCCCCCCCACAGGCTCTCTTCCCCTCTCCAGGCTCTCTTCGCCCCCCCCCCCCCAGGCTCTCTTCCCCCCCCCCCAGGCTCTCTCACTCCCTCGGTCGCTCAGAGCACCGCGGAGGATCAGAGGCCCGGTCAGTGATGACTCGGAGGCTCGTGGAACGTGGTTGGACTGCTTGCAAGGCCCTACTTCCAGTTCGGGGCCGCACTTCCAGTTCCGGCACTTCCAGCTCGCGTGGGAGGCATCGGGGGCAGGGACTTGACAGAAAAAGTACAGTACAAATCGTCAGTCCCTAGAATAAAGGCAGCACAAAGGACCGGGGCAGGATGAAAGAGTCATGACTGTTGCTGGGACACAGACCTGCATGATGCGTTGCCTGTGGTCACAAACCTACTGGATATTGACGGAGTGGACTCCCTTGTGATTGATAACAGTGACAGGCTGCTGGTAGAGAGCAGGCAAGGCAATGTGCATGTAATCAATGACACATTGCAACCTGGAGAAGCCTGCCATGCGGGTGAAGCCTAGTACTCTTATCCTGCTCCGCTCTGTCCATGGGGTAGGATATGTAGGTGTTTCTGCTGGTGCGGAGAGCTTCAGTCACCTTGACACAGCGGTGGACTGAGAGCTGTGAGATATTGCTGATGTCTCATGTCACCTATTTAAAGGGGTAATACACAGGAGTAGCATTGTCGGGAGTAAAGGGATTTTATCCCAGAATGCGTAAACATGTTTCAGTCTGTTGAAAACCTTGGTTAAATCACTGAAGAAGATTCAATTGTTGAAGGCTGTTGCCAGTGTAACTGATGGTTTAAAACTGACTCCCACGGAGTCTACAACTTGGGGGTCATAGTCTCAAGATGAGGGGATCGAGTGTAATATATCCAAGCTTGCATAAAATACAAAACTAGATGGGAAAGTAAGCTGTGAGGGGGATGCAAAGAGGCTGCACAGGGATATAGACCAGTGAAGTGATTGGGCATGAAGGTGGCAGATACAGTATAATGTGGGAGAGTGTGAAATTATCCACTTTGGTAGGAAGAATGGAAAACCAGAATATTTTTAAAAAGGTGAGAGACTAGCAAATGTTGGTATTCAGAGGGATTTGGAGGATTTGGAGTTGCTTGTACACTAATCTCAGAAAATTAACATGCAGGTGCGACAAGCAATTAGGAACGCAAATGGTGTCCTTGACCTTTATTGCAAGTGGACTGGAGTATAAGAGGAAGGAAGTTGTGCTGCAATTATATCACCATCATTACCATCACCATAGGCAGTCCCTCGAAGCGAGGATGACTTGCTTCCATGCCAAAAAAGGATGAGTTCACAGGTGTTTCAATGAAGGACCTAATATTCCAGGTCCTGAACTACACCCTGAAGGGTGGAAGGTGCCTGTGCGTGGATTGTTTTAACGTGGGGTGACCGTTGTACACCAGCCACCACACGGGCTTGACAGTGGCAAGGATTACCCAAGACGACTGGAGACCAGCTCTGCTGCACGGACTTAGTGCGCTCACATATCGCAGTGTGGGCTGGGCCCGTGCTGCCCCTGGGCCCTCGCCTCTTCTGGCCCTGAACTCTCGCCTCTCCTGGGCCCTGATCACGTCCCTCTACGATCTCTTGCCGCTCCTTCGCCCTGCCCTCGCTGCTCCTGCTGTACCCGCCCACGCTCCAATCACCGACCTAGATCTTCACTGCCGTCGCCCTCCTGCACCAGCTCGCGCTGTACCTTGCAGCGGTATGCCACCACGCTGCCCATGGCCGACGCTCACCGCTCCTTTTGTGGCAATTATATAGGGCTTTGGTGAGACCACATCTGGAGTAAGAAACATAAGAAACATAAGAAATAGGAGCAGGAGTAGACCATTTGGACCCTCGAGCCTGCTCCACCATTCAATAAGATCATGGCTGATCTGAATTATGTACAGATTTGGTTCCCTTACATAAAGAGGGATATACTTGCCTTAGAGGGGGTGCAATGAAGATTGATTCCTGGGGTGAGAAGGCTGTTTAATGAGGAGAGATGGTGTAGAATTGGCCTATATTCTCTGGAGTTTAGAAGAATGAGAGGTGATCTCATTGAAACGTGTAAAATGCTAAGATGATTTGACAGGGTAGACACTGAGAGGCTGTTTTCCCTGGCTCGAGAGTCTGCAACTAGGGGTCATAGTCTTAGGTTACAGGGTCGGCCATTTAGGACTGAAGGAGGCGAAATGTCTTCACTCAGAGGGTTGTGAATCTTTGAAATTCTCTATGTCCCAGAGTGCTGTGGCTGCTCAGTCGTTGAGTATATTCAAGACAGAGATCCATAGATTTTTGGGCACTAAGGGAATCAAAAGATATGGGGATGGGGCGGGAAGTAGATTTGATGTCCAAGTTCAGCCTTGATCTTATTGGTTTGCGGAGCAGGCTCAATGGGCCGTATAGCCTACTTCTGCTCTTATTTCTTATGTTCTTAAACATCCCCAGGTTTTGCTGTTCCTGCACCCCCTTTAACATTGTACCATTTAGTTTATATTGCCTCTCCTCATTCTACCGACCAAAATGGATCACTTCCTTCCATTAGAGTTCTTCAGTATCCATTCTTCCCTGCCCATGGGCTTGATTAACGTCCTTGGTCTCAGGTGCTGATATTTCTCTTTGAATATTAATCTAGGCATCTCCAGATGGGAATAACTGACTGGGAATCAACACCATTCAAAAAGTGGGTGCTATCTCATCCAGGGCAGGTGGTCCTCACTGTGGTAAGCAGAGCCTTCATCTGTTAGAATTTATCTCTTTCCCGTGCTGCCCACCCTCCCGCTTTCCCCATCCATGGTTCAACTGGGGAGTGCACTGGCTTACGTGGAACTGAGGCATACAGATCAGGAAAACTCCAATCTCAATCCCTAACTACAGCTGACAACGCAGATATAGAAAGAGTTCCCATTAGATTATGCAGGGCTCATTTAGGCTGCTTTACAAGTAAAATGATTTAAGCTCCTTATTGGATCCTAGCCTAATCTGTTTTATAATACAAATGTTCAAAGTGAAATGCATATATTTATATGAGTATTATTGATACAAAGCATAAGGAAAAGGAACAACATCACTTTAAGAGAAAATATATTCCACTGAATTGCTCTAAACGTTAAAGAGTTTTAATGTTCAATAGCTGTACTCTTACTCCAAGATGTTGAGATTGAGGGGTAGAATTCAAGTGGGTAAAGATAGCAAGTATCGGAAACTAGTCAGCTCATGCTTCGAATGAGAGTTCTCTCCCTGCATGCCAGTCTGTGGATCAGCACAAACAGGGTTAATGGGTGAGCAGGACTTGGTGTGGGTATACAGGCAGATACTGAGGGTGCAGGACAGGGAAAGTTTTGGAATAGTCAGATGTGTTGAGGGTGTCAGCAACCAATGGGCTGGATGGGGCAGAGACGTGTGATGTTAGGGAGGTGAATGTAGGATGGAGAGGATAGGGGTTTGAAATCCTGGCTCGGGGTTGAACAGTGACTGCCCTATAATGCTTTGGATGAGCAGTGCCTCAGGAGGAGATGAGGCTCCGTATCAATGTAAGTTCTTGCTCGTGTCTGAATTAGATTCAAACACAGGCCCAGAAGTGATGGATTGAGTTGGAATAGGCTGCTTCGCTCAAACAGCCAGGTTTTGGGTTCTGAAAGATGCTGCACTGTCACCACCAGCATGTCAAAGAGGTGCTGGAGGCCCACAGTCAATGACCTCCCTCTGTCTGTAACAATCACCCTGCAATAACCTGAAAGGGTGCGACAATATTTCTTTAAGTAGACCAGTGGGCCATCAGTGTTTGCACAGTGAGTTATCGCCTGCCAGTTTCTAACAATAGGAGAATGAATAGATACACCATGATTGATTGGCCTCATACTGTGATTCAGACTTGCATTGTGTATTTAATGACATTTAGAAAAAAAACACTTTTTAAATAACTTTTATTTTGGTGTTTGATTGATTGTCATTCACTCGCCTTGGGCCTGCTGTTCTCTGCACAGCCACACCCATCCCACGGTTCGGGAGAGCACACTTCCAGACAGGATATCTCTGCAATGTCTTTCAAAGTGACTGGGCCCTTTAATGAAAATCAGTAAATTCTGTGAACGAGTGCCCCGATTTCGGGGGTTTCATATTGTTCATTTGGGTCCTTCACCTCTCCTCAAATTGATTAACTCCATGGAATAGGACATGGAATCATACAGCCAGCACAGAAGGAGGCCATTTGGCCCATCGGAGCCTGTGAAAGAGCTATCCAACTAGTCCCACTCCCCCGCTCTTTCCCTGCAAGCCTTTCCCTTTCGAGTATTTATCCAACTCCCCTCTGAAAGTTACTATTGAATCTGCTTCCACTGCTCCTCCAGTTCATAATCGGATAGGATCAGAAATAAAGTCCACAGGACCTTTAGCTTTCTCTGTGGTTGGGATTTTGACTTTGACAGAAGAAATGCAAGATCTTCCAGGCCTGCTGATATCTGTTCTTTGTGTCCCTTGGTGCAGAATCAGATAATGTTCAATCGGGACTGCATGAATTGTTTCAATGGAACCAATCCACACAGTGAGCTGCAGGATGTCCGCCTGAAGCTGATGAACAGGCTGGACGGGTTGGCAGAGCTCGTGAGTGGGCACCTACGGGCTTCCCAGGAGACAGTGCTGGAGACTCTACTGATCATCAATGTGCACTGCCGCGACGTGCTGAGTGACCTGATCGCCAAGAACATCATCAAAGCTAATGATTTCGAGTGGACCAGGTAAGAACTGGGCCACAGACAATCTCTAAAAGTCATTGGTCCAGTCAGATACACAGGGGAGGCAAGAATCCTTGCCAGCGGAAAGTCAGCCAGTCACCTCTGCTTCCATACCTCATCTGTGGTTCAGCGGGCTCCTGTGACACTGTCGGTGGATCTTGGACAGCCGCAGGGTAGGTGGGGGCAGGAGGAGCGGCACTGATCAGCTGGCACCATCGGCTAAGGAACCGTAATAGGCTATCAATAATGGAGCTGTCATTTTTTATTGGGGAGGGAGGTTGAGGCCAGGTTACAGCCTGAGGTTGTCAACTCTGGTTGGACATATTCCTGGGAATAGAGAGCTATGCAGATAGATTTAGATGAGGAAAGACGTGAGGAGGCTCCAGTGGAGTATAAAGGCCGGCATGGACTGATTGGGCCGAATAGCCTGTTTCTGTGCTGTGTATCCTATGTCTCTAACCGCCCCTCCCCACTCTTCCATATTGATCACCCAATGCGTCCATCCTCACGGTGCCCCGCCCCCACTCTCCCGCAATTGGTCATCCGACATAGACCGTCCTCACGGTACCTCTCTCCCACCATTGGTCATGGATATATCCATCCCATGACTTCCCTTCCCCACTCTCCCGTAATTGGTCACCCGACATGTCCATTTCATGGTGCCCCTCCCCCACTCTCCTGCAATTGGTCACCCGACATGTCCGTCTCATGATGCCCCTCCACCACTCTCGCGCAATTGGTCACCCGACATGTCCATCTCATGGTGCCCTTCCCCCACTCTCTAGCAATTGGTCATAGAAACATAGAGACATAGAAAATAGGTGCAGGAGTAGGCCATTCGGCCCTTCGAGCCTGCACCACCATTCAATAAGATCAAGGCTGATCATTCACCTCAGTACCCTTTTTCCTGCTTTCTCTCCATACCCCTTGATCCCTTTAGCCATAAGGGCCACATCTAACTCCCTCTTGAATATATCCAACGAAATGCGGTAGGGAATTCCACAGGTTAACAACTCTCTGAGTGAAGAAGCTTCTCCTCATCTCAGTCCTAAATGGCTTACCTCTTATCCTTAGATTATGTCCCCCCTAATTCTGGACATCCCCAACATCGGGGACATTCTTCCTGTATCTAACCTGTCCAGTCCTGTCAGAATTTTATATATTTCTATGAGATCCCCTCTCAAATTTCTAAACTCCAGTGAATAAAGGCCCAGTCAATCCAGTCTCTCCTCATATGTCAGTCCAGCCATCCCGGGAATCAGTCTGGTGAACCTTCTCTGCACTCCCCCAGAGCAAGAACGTCCTTCCTCAGATTAGGAAACCAAAAGTGAACACAATATTCCAGGTGAGGCCTCACTAAGGCCCAGTACAACTGCAGTAAGACCTCCCTGCTCCTATACACACATCACCTAGCTATGAAGGCCAACATACCATTTGCCTTCTTCACCACCTGCTGTACCTGCATGCCAACTTTCAATGACTGATGTACCATGAAACCCAGGTCTCGTTGCACCTCCCATTTTCCTAATCTGCCTTCGTGTTTTTGTTCCATAAATCCATATAAAAATAAAATTGAATACATTGTCAAGTTCTGCATGTAAAAAGTTACATAACCAAGATACTGACCACCCCCTTCCCCCCGCACACAAATGGTGGACTCCAAGGAGCCCCGGATATTGGGCCTCAGACCTCATTACACTGAAGACAGTGTTGCAGGAGGATGATAGACAACTAAGTGCTGCAGGTTTGAGTCGCTCACGAGTAGCCCACAGGTAAGTGATGGGGTTGGGTTTATGGATTCAGTTAACTCAAAGTGAGAGGAATCAGGGGTCGAGAGATTGAAATTGGTGGTCGGGGCCTCAGGTGTCGGGGAAATATCGGGAACCAAGAAAGGAGTAATCAGGGTCTCAGGGGTCAGAGAAGTATTGGAAGTCGAGGTGGGGGGGGATGGATGTATCAGAGGATGGGGCCAGGATCTGGAGGTCAGGGATCTCAAGTCAGAGAGCTGCGATGATCGGGATGGTGACTGTAGTAAGTACTTAACTGACATGTCCATCTCATGGTGCCCCTCTACCACTCTTCCGCAATTGGTCGCCTGACTCATCCATTCCTATGGTGCCCCTCCTTCCCATGACCAATTAATAAGTGAACAGACTCTTTATGAAGTGATCGGATGACTCTTAACTGTCAGTCAAACAGCCCTTCCCCTCCCCCATCTCCAGTATATTTACAACTAATTGTTCAGAGAAAATTAAAAACGATGATGTTTGGTTTATAACAACTGGATGATTTTTCTCTGATTGCACCCAGCCGTGTCCTGGAGATGAACCTTTGGTTCTTGGATACTGCAGGACGATGCTGGAGGTGTGGCAATCCTCCTTCAGCCATGGGCCCCAGTAACCCGTTAAACACACTTGGACGGGATCTGTCCCGGCGACTGCATTGCTTGCAGGTGGCGGCAGGGGTGGGTTGTGGGAGGAGGGGGGAGACCTGGGCTGAGAAAATCGCTGGTGTGGATTGGGACAAGCCGGGATTAGGAACAGAGAGCCAGAATCCATCCAGCAATCCCACCTCGACCAGACCCTCTACATCCGACTTGCTGGACCATTTACTTGGTGTGGTGCCGACTCAATATACAGGTCTGTAGAGAGACTGCCAATAGGCTGATCTGAACGGTGAATATTATATGGGCGCTGCAGGTTTCAGCTCAAGACACAGTGTTTTTTTTCATTCGTTCATCATCATTATAGGCAGTCCCTTGGAATCGAGGAAGACTTAACATGAGTTTTTAGGTGGCTGCACAGTCCAATACAAAAACCACAGTCTCTGTCACAGGTGGGACAGGTAGTCGTTGAGGCAGGGGTTGGGTGGGACTGGTTTGCCGCACGCTCTTTCCATTGCCTTTTTCATTTTCTTTTCTGATCAGTAAGAAACATTTGGCGTTGTTATCAATTCGGTTAATTTAAGGGTTAAGCCATGGCAGGAGAGCCCAGACCCAATCATGCTCCTCCTGTGCTATGTGGGAATCAGGGACACTTCCAGTGTCCCTGACAACTACATGTGCGGGACGTATATCCATCTGTAGCTCCTGACAGACCGCGTTGCGGCACTGGAGCTGCGCATGGATTCTCTCTGGAGCATCCGCGAAGCTGAGGATGTCGTGAATAGCAATTTTAGTGAGTTGGTCTTTATTGTGCTAACACATATGAGGCTGCACACAGGGAGGTTAAAGTAACAGTGACCTCAATCTTTAATAAGACACTCCAGAGTGAGGAACAGGCCTTAGGGGCCGGCTTATATACAGTGCTCCCAAGGGATGCTGGGATCCCTTGGGACTTCAGGGTATGATCTCCCTGATGGCGGAACAGGGAGTGCATGCTTTACAGTACACAACATCACTCCTCCGCCCAAAGTCAAAGTAAAAACTATTTACAAGGTGAGGCGGTCGGGAGTCTTTCTTTCCCTGGTGGACTGCCTCGGTACAAATGTCTGTTCTGGTGTGTTGTCTGTGCCCTTGCTGGGCTGGCGTATTGTTGGCCCTGCAGGGCTGCTAGGTGAGCCTGGCCTTGCTGGGCTGTTGGGCGCGATGGGTTTGATTTCCTGGTCTGGCGTGGTGGTGTTGATCCTTTGGGTGTGTGTTGTGGGCTCGAAAAAGGTGCTGTCTGCTGTGGGTTGTTCAGGGCAGTCTGTGAACCGCAGCCTCGTTTGGTCCAGGTGCTTTCTGCAAATTTGTCCATTGTCTAGTTTGACTACAAACACCCTACTCCCTTCTCTAGCTATCACTGTGCCCGCAATCCACTTGCGACCATGTCCATAGTTTCGTAAATACACAGGGTCATTCAGATCAATTTTCCGTGACACAGTGGCGCGACCATCATTTACATTTTGTTGCTGCCGCCTGCTCTCTACCTGATCATGCAGGTTGGGGTGAACCCGCGAGAGTCTGGTTTTAAGTGTCTTTTTCATGAGTAGCTCAGCCGGGGGCACCCCTGTGAGCGAGTGGGGTCTCGTGCGATAGCTGAGCAGTACTCGGGACAGGCGGGTTTGGAGTGAGCCTTCTGTGACTCGTTTGAGGCTCTGTTTGATGGTTTGTACTGCCCGCTCTGCCTGCCCATTGGAGGCTGGTTTAAACGGGGCAGAGGTGAGATATTTGATCCCATTGCGGGTCATGAATTCTTTAAATTCGGCACTGGTGAAACATGGCCCGTTGTCACTGACCAGTATGTCAGGCAGGCCGTGGGTGGCAAACATGGCTCTCAGGCTTTCAATGGTGGCGGTGGCGGTGCTTCCTGATATTATTTCACATTTAATCCATTTTGAAAAAGCACCTACCACCACCAGGAACATTTGACCGAGAAACGGGCCGCATAGTCGACATGGATCCTCGACCATGGTCTGGAGGGCCAGGACCACAAACTTAGTGGTGCCTCTCTGGGCGCATTGCTGCATTGCCGTACACAGGACTCTAAGTCAGAGTCGATACCGGGCCACCTCACGTGGGATCTGGCTATCACTTTCATCATTACTATACCCGGGTTTGTGCTGTGGAGATCCAAAATGAACGTCTCCCTGCCCTTTTTTGGTAGCACTACGCGGTTACCCCACAACAGGCAGTCTGCCTGAATGGACAGCTCGTCCTTTCGCCGCTGGAACGGCTTGATTGGCTCTTAAATTTCAACGGGGATGCTGGCTCAGCTCCCATGCAGTACACAGTTTTTTACTAGCAGAGGATCTTGGCTGGTCCAAGTCCTAATCTGGCAGGCCGTGACAGGTGATTTATCATTTTCAAACGCTTCCATGACCATTAACAAGTCTGCGGGCTGTGCCACCATCAACAAGTTTGCAGGCTGCGCTATTTCCACCCCCATGGTGGGCAATGGTAGCCGACTGAGAGCATCCGCACAGTTCTTGGTGCCTGGCCTGTGGCGGATGGTATAGTTATACGCTGATAGCGCGAGTGCCCACCTTTATATGCGGGCTGAGGCATTAGTATTTAGCCCCTTGTTTTCAGCGAACAGGGATGTGAGGGGCTTGTGATCGGTTTCCAGCTCAAATTTGAGGCCAAACAGGTACTGATGCATTTTCTTTACCCCGAACACACACGCTAATGCCTCTTTCTCAATCATGCTTTAGGTCCTCTCGGCCTTAGACAAGCTCCTGGAGGCATAGGCGACAGGTTGCAACTTCCCCGCAACATTAGCTTGTTGTAATACATACCCGACTCCGTACGACGACGCGTCACATGCTAGCACAAGTCTTTTACACGGGTTATACAATACAAGCAGCTTGTTGGAGCATAAAATGTTTCTGGCTTTCTCAAAAGCAATTACTTGGTTTTTTCCCCATACCCAGTTCTCACCTTTGCGCAATAACACATGTAGGGGCTCTAAAAGGGTGCTTAACCCCGGTAGGAAGTTACCAAAATAGTTGAGGAGTCCCAGGAACGACCGCAGCTCCGTTACGTTCTGTGGCCTGGGCGGTATTCCTGATAGCCTCTGCCTTGGTGTCTGTGGGCCGAATATCTTCCGCCGCGATCTTTCTCCCCAAAAACTCCACTTCTGTTGCCATGAAGCCGCATTTCAACCTCTTCAGCTGCAGCCCTACATGATCCAGTCGCTGGAGGACCTCCTCCAGGTGTCCCGACCCATGACCAATATGTCGTCCTGAAAGACCACCGTGTGTGGTACCGACTTGAGTAGGCTCTCCATGTTTCTCTGGAAGGTCACTACAGCTGATCGAATTCCAAACGGGCATCTGTTGTAGATGAACAGTCCCTTGTGCGTGTTGATGCAGGTGAGGCCCTTCGAAGACTCTTCTAGCTCCTGCGTCATGTAGGCCGAAGTCAGGTCAGGCTTGGCGAATGTCTTGCCTCCTGCCAGCGTCGCAAATAGGTCGCCTGCCTTAGGTAGCGGGTATTGGTCCTGTCGCGAGAAACGATTAATAGTTATTTATAATCGCCGCAAATCCTGACCGTGCCATCACATTTGAGTACTGGAACAATCGGGCTGGCCCACTCGCTGAATTCCACTGGGGAGATGATGCCCTCGCGTTGCAGCCTGTCCAGCTCGATTTCCACTCTCTCCCTCATCATGTGAGGTACCGCTCGCGCCTTGTGGTGAATGGGTCGTACCTCTTGGACTAAGTGGATCCGCACCTTCGCCCCGGAAAAGTTTACAATGCCTGGCTCAAAATGGGAAGGAAATTTGTAAAGAACCTGGGTACATGAGACCTCATCGACATGTGATAGCGCTCGGATGTCATCCCAGTTCCAGCGGATTTTGCCCAGCCAGCTCCTTCCAGTGTGGGGCCATCGCCTGGGACAATGCAGAGTGGCAGTTCGTGCACCGTGCCCGCATAGGTGACCTTGACCATGGCGCTGCCCAGGACAGTGATAAGCTCTTTGGTGTATGTTCTCAGTTTTGTGTGGATGGGTCTCAGGGCTGATCTGAATGTCTTGTTGCACCACAGTCTCTCAAACATCCTTTTATTCATGATGGATTGGCTAGCGCCAGTGTCCAGTTCCATGGATACGGGTAAGCCATTCAATTTTACGTTTAGCATTATAGGTGGACATTGCGTCAAAAATGTGTGCACCCCGTGTACTTCAGCATCTGCCTCCCCTCTCTGAGGCTCGAAATTGCTTTGATCCACCATGGACCGATCTTCCTCTGCCACGTGGTGGTTAGCAGGTTTTGCAGAGCTTGCAGCTCGTCTGCAAGCTCATTGGAGGTGCCCCATACCCTTTGAAGTGGCATGAATAGGCTGAATGGAAGCCTCCACAATGCCAACAAGGTGTGAATTGCCTTGCATTCATCCTTTGTTGGGGACTCTGAGTCATCTGGGTCACCTGAGGCCTGCTGGCAGTTGCAGACTCGTGGTTTCTGCCCTGTACATTTCTGCTCGCAAACACAGTTCCAGTTAATTCATGAATATTGCTCGCACTTGTATGCTAAGAGATTTATTTGGTGTTATCATTGGTGGACATAAACACCTGTGCTATCGCAATGGCCTTACTGAGGGTCGGTGTCTCTACAGTCAAAAGTCTTCGTAAGATGGTCTCGTGGCCAATGTCCAGGACAAAAAAGTCTCTGAGCATCTGCTCCAGGTAGCCCTCAAACTCACATTGTCCTGCAAGTCACCTTAGCTCGACGACGTAGCTCGCCACTTCCTGACCTTCAGATTGCTGGCACGTGTAGAACCGATACCTCGCCATCAGCACGCCTCAGGTTAAGATGCTCCCAAACCAGTGTACATAGCTCCTCATACGACTTATCTGTGGGTTACACCGGGGCCAGGAGATTCTTCATCAGGCTGTAGGTCGGTGCCCCGCAGACCGTGAGGAGGACCGCTCTCCTTTTTGCAGCGCTTCCATCTCCGTCCAGCTCGCTGGCTACAAAATACTGGTCAAGCCTTTCGACATAGGCTTCCCAGTCCTCACCCTCCGAGAACTTCTCCAGGATGCCCACAGTTTGCTGCATCTTTGCGTTGGATTCGTATTCTCATCGCCAGTTATTGTGTTCCTAACACAGATGAGGCTGCACGCAGGGAGGTTAAGTAACAGTGACCTCAGTCTTTAATAAGCCACTCCAGAGTGAGGAACAGGCCTTAGGGGCCGGCTTATATACAGTGCTCCCAAGGGATGCTGGGATGCCTTGGGACTTCAGGGGATGAGCTCCCTGGTGGCGGAACATGGGAGTGCATGCTTTACAGATACACAACAGTCTTACCGCAGGTAAAGGTTACAAAGGCAGGTAGGGAATGGGTGACCATCAGGCAGAGCAGTGGAAGGAAGGTAGTGCAGGGGTCCCCTGCGGTCATCTCCCTCCAAAACAGATATACCACCTTGGGTACTGTTGGTGGAGATGGCTCATCTGGGGAAGGCAGCAGCAGCCAAGTCCATGGCACCAGAGGTGGCTCTGCTGCACAGGAGGGCAGGAAAAAGAGTCGGAGAGCTATAGTGAGAGGGGATTCTATTGTAAGGGGAATAGATAGGCGTTTCTGCAGCCACAAACGAGATTCCAGGATGGTATGTTGCCTCCCTGGTGCAAGGGTCAAGGATGCTTCGGAGCGACTGCAGCGTATTCTGGAGGGGGAGGGCGAACAGCCAACTGTCGTGGTACATATAGGTACCAACAATATGGGTCAAAAATGGGATGACCCATACAAGCTGAATTTAGGGAGCTAGGAGTTAAATTAAAAAGTAGGACCTCAAAGGTAGTAATCTCAGGATTGCTACCAGTGTCACGTGCTAGTCAGAGTAGGAATCGCAGGATAGCTCAGATGAATACGTGGCTTGAGGAATGGTGCAAGGGGGAGGGATTCAAATTCCTGGGGCGTTGGAACCAGTTCTGGGGAAGGTGGGACCAGTACAAACCGGAAGGTCTGCACCTGGGCAGGACCAGAACCAATGACCTAGGCGGAGTGTTTGCTCGTGCTGTTGGGGAGGGGTTAAACGAAAAAGGCAGGGGGATGGGAATCTATGCAGGGAGGCAGAGGGAAGTAAAAAGGGGGCAGAAGCAAAAGGTAGGAAGGAGAAAAGCAAGAGTGGAGGGCAGAGAAATCAAGGGCAAAAATCAAAAAGGGCCACATTACAACATAATTCTAAAAGGACAAAGAGTGTTAAAAAAAACAAGCCTGAAGGCTCTGAGTCTCAATGCGAGAAGCATTCGTAATAAGATGGATGAATTAACTGTGCAGATAGCTGTTAACGGATATGATGTAATTGGGATTACTGAGACATGGCTCCAAGGTAACCAAGGCTGGGAACTCAACATCCAGGGGTATTCAATATTCAGGAAGGATAGGCAAAGAGGAAAAGGAAGTGGGGTAGCGTTACTGGTTAAAGAGGAGATTAACGCAATAGTAAGGAAGGATATTAGCGTGGATGATGTGAAATCTATTGGGTAGAGCTTCGAAACACCAAATGGCTGAAAACGCTAGTGGGAGTTGTGTACAGAACACCAAACAGTAGTGGTGAGGTTGGGGAAGGCATCAAACAGGAAATTAGGGATGCGTGCAATAAAGGTACAGCAGTTATCATGGGTGACTTTAATCTGCATATTGATTGGGCTAACCAAACTGGTAGCAATACTGTGGAAGAGGATTTCCTGGAGTGTGCAGAAGAGATGGTTTTTTAGACCAATATGTCGAGGAATCAACTCAAGAGCAGGCCATCCTAGACTGGGTGTTGTGTAACAAGAGAGGATGAATTAGCAATCTGGTCGTGCGGGGCCCCTTGGGGAAGAGTGACCATAATATGGTAGAATTCTTAATTAAGATGGAGAGTGACACAGTCAATTCAGAGACTAGGGTCCTGAACTTAAAGAAAGGAAACTTCAACGGTATGAGACGTGAATTGGCTAGGATAGACTGGAGAATGATACTTAAAGGGTTGACGGTGGATCGGCAATGGCAAACATTTAACTAGCAGATGGATGAACTACAACAATTGTATATCCCTGTGTGGCGTAAGAATAAAAAACGGAAGGTGGCTCAACCGTGGCTAACAAGGGAATTTAGGGAAAGTGTTAAATCCAAGGAAGAGGCATATAAATTGGCCAGAAAAAGCAGCAAACCTGAGGACTTGGAGAAATTTAGAATTCAGCAGAGGAGGACTCAGGGTTTAATTAGGAGGGGGAAAATAGAGTATGAGAGTAAGCTTGCAGGGAACATAAAAACTGACTGCAAAAGCTTCTATAAATATGTGAAGAGAAAAAGATTAGTAAAGACTAATGTAGAAACATAGAAACATAGAAAATAGATGCAGGAGTAGGCCATTCGGCCCTTCGAGCCTGCACCGCCATTCAATGAGTTCATGGCTGACTTCAGTACCCCATTCCTTGAGCCCCCTAGTAGTAAGTACTACATCTAACTCCTTTTTGAATATATTTAGTGAATTGGCCTCAACAACTTCCTGTGGTAGAGAATTCCACAGGTTCACCACTCTCTGGGTGAAGAAATTTCTCCTCATCTCGGTCCTAAATGGCTTACCCCTTATCCTTAGACTGTGACCCCTGGTTCTGGACTTATCCAACATTGGGAACATTCTTCCTGCATCTAACCTGTCTAAACCCATCAGAATTTTAAACGTTTCTATGAGATCCCCTCTCATTCTTCTGAACTCCAGTGAATACAAGCCCAGTTGATCCAGTCTTTCTTGATATGTCAGTCCCGCCATCCCGGGAATCAGTCTGGTGAATCTTCGCTGCACTCCCTCAATAGCAAGAATGTCCTTCCTCAAGTTAGGAGACCAAAACTGTACACAATACTATAGGTGTGGCCTCACCAAGGCCCTGTACAACTGTAGCAACACCTCCCTGCCCCTGTACTCAAATCCCCTCCCTATGAAGGCCAACATGCCATTTGCTTTCTTAACCGCCTGCTGTACCTGCATGCCAACCTTTAATGACTGATGTACCATGACACCCAGGTCTCGTTGCACCTCCCCTTTTCCTAATCTGTCACCATTCAGATAATAGTCTGTCTCTCTGAATTTACCACCAAAGTGGATAACCTCACATTTATCCACATTATACTTCATCTGCCATGCATTTGCCCACTCACCTAACCTATCCAAGTCACTCTGCAGCCTCATAGCATCCTCCTCGCAGCTCACACTGCCACCCAACTTAGTGTCATCCGCAAATTTGGAGATACTACATTTAATCCCCCCGTCCAAATCATTAATGTACAATGTAAACAGCTGGGGCCCCAGCACAGAGCCTTGCGGTACCCCACTAGTCACTGCCTGCCATTCTGAAAAGTACCCATTCACTCCTACTCTTTGCTTCCTGTCTGACAACCAGTTCTCAATCCATGTCAGCACACTTCCCCCAATCCCATGTGCTTTAACTTTGCACATTAATCTCTTGTGTGGGACCTTGTCGAAAGCCTTCTGAAAGTCCAAATATACCACATCAACTGGTTCTCCCTTATCCACTCTACTGGAAACATCCTCAAAAAATTCCAGAAGATTTGTCAAGCATGATTTCCCTTTCACAAATCCATGCTGACTTGGACCTATCATGTCACCTCTTTCCAAATGCGCTGCTATGACATCCTTAATAATTGATTCCATCATTTAACCCACTACTGATGTCAGACTGACCGGTGTATAATTCCCTGTTTTCTCTCTCCCTCCTTTTTTAAAAAGTGGGGTTACATTGGCTACCCTCCACTCCATAGGAACTGATCCAGAGTCAATGGAATGTTGGAAAATGACTGTCAATGCATCCGCTATTTCCAAGGCCACCTCCTTAAGTACTCTGGGATGCAGTCCATCAGGTCCTGGGGATTTATCGGCCTTCAATCCCATCAATTTCCCCAACACAATTTCCTGACTAATAAGGATTTCCCTCAGTTCCTCCTTCTTACTAGACTCTCTGACCCCTTTTATATCCGGAAGGTTGTTTGTGTCCTCCTTAGTGAATACCGAACCAAAGTACTTGTTCAATTGGTCTGCCATTTCTTTGTTCCCCATTATGACTTCCCCTGATTCTGACTGCAGGGGACCTACGTTTGTCTTTTCTAAACTTTTTCTCTTTACATATCTATAGAAACTTTTGCAGTGCGTCTTAATGTTCCCTGCAAGCTTCCTCTATTACTCTATTTTCCCTGCCCTAATCAAACCCTTTGTCCTCCTCTGCTGAGTTCTAAATTTCTCCCAGTCCCCGGGTTCGCTGCTATTTCTGGCCAATTTGTATGCCACTTCCTTGGCTTTAATACTATCCCTGATTTCCCTTGATAGCCACGGTTGAGCCACCTTCCCTTTTTTATTTTTACGCCAGACAGGGATGTACAATTGTTGTAGTTCATCCATGCGGTCTCTTAATGTCTGCCATTGCCCATCCACAGTCAACCCCTTCAGTATCATTCACCAATCTATCCTAGCCAATTCACGCCTCATACCTTCAAAGTTACCCTTCTTTAAGTTCTGGACCATGGTCTCTGAATTAACTGTTTCATTCTCCATCCAATGTAGAATTCCACCATATTATGGTCACTCTTCCCCAAGGGGCCTCGCACAACGAGATTGCTAATTAATCCTCTCTCATTACACAACACCCAGTCTAAGATGGCCTCCCCCCTAGTTGGTTCCTCAACATATTGGTCTAGAAAACCATCCCTTATGCATTCCAGGAAATCCTCCTCCACCGTATTGCTTCCAGTTTGGTTAGCCCAATCTATATGCATATTAAAGTCACCCATGATAACTGCTGCACCTTTATTGCATGCACCCCTAATTTCCTGTTTGATGCCCTCCCCAACATCACTACTACTGTTTGGAGGTCTGTACACAACTCCCACTAACGTTTTTTGCCCTTTGGTGTTCTGCAGCCAGTCCTTTGCAGTCAGAATCAGGGAAATTCATAATGGGGAACAAGGAAATGACAGACCAATTGAACAAATACTTTGGTTCTGTCTTCACTAAGGAAGACACGAATAATCTCCCGAAAATACTGGGAGACCGAGGGTCTAGGGAGAAGGGGGAACTGAGGGAAATCCTTATTAGTCAGGAAATGGTGTTAGGGAAATTGAAGGGACTGAAGGCCGATAAATCCCCAGGGCCTGATAGTCTGCATCCCAGAGTACTTAAGGAAGTGGCCCTAGAAATAGTGGATGCATTGGTGGTCATTTTCCAACATTCCATAGACTCTGGTTGAGTTCCTATGGATTGGAGGGTAGCTAATGTAACCTCACTTTTTAAAAAAGGAGGGAGAGAGAAAACAGGGAATTATAGACCGGTTAGCCTGACATCGGTAGTGGGGAAAATGTTGGAATCAATTATTAAAGATGTAATATCAGCGCATTTGGAAAGCAGTGACTGGATCGGTGTAAGTCAGCATGGATTTATGAAAGGGAAATCATGATTGACAAATCTTCTAGAGTTTGAGGATGTAACTAGTGGAGTGGATAAGGGAGAAGCAGTGGATGTGGTGTATTTGGACTTTCAAAAGGCTTTTGACAAGGTCCCACACAAGAGATTGGTATGCAAAATTAAAGCACATGGTATTGGGGGTAATGTATTGACGTGGATAGAGAACTGGTTGGCAGACAGGAAGCAAAGAGTGGGAATAAACGGGTCCTTTTCAGAATGGCAGACAGTGACTAGTGGGGTGCCGCAGCGTTCAGTGCTGGGACCCCAGCTATTTACAATATACATTAATGATTTAGACGAAGGAATTGAATGTAATATCTCCAAGTGTGCAGATAACACTAAGCTGGGTGGCAGTGCGAGCTGCGAGGAGGATGCTAAGAGGCTGCAGGGGGACTTGGACAGGTTAGGTGAATGGGCAAATGAATGGCAGATGCAGTATAATGTGAATAAGTGTGAGGTTATCCACTTTGGTGGCAAAAACACAAAGGCAGATTATTATCTGAATGGTGACAGATTAGGAAAAGGGGAGGTGCAAGGAAACCTGGGTGTCATGGTACATCAGTCATTGAAAGCTGGCATGCAGATACAGCAGGCAGTAAAGAAAGCAAATGGCATGTTGGCCTTCATAGCGAGAGGATTTGAGTATAGGAGCAGGGAGGTCTTACTGCAGTTGTACAGGGCCTTGGTGAGACCACACCTTGAATATTGTGTGCAGTTTTGGTCTCCTAGTCTGAGGAAGGACATTCTTGCTATTGAAGGAGTGTAGCGAAGGTTCACCAGACTGATTCCCGGGATGGCAGGACTGACATATGAAGAAAGACTGGATCGACTAGGGTTATATTCACTGGAATTTAGAAGAATGAGAGGGGATCTCATAGAAACATATAAAATTCTGACAGGATTGGACAGGTTAGATGCAGGAAGAATGTTCCCTATGTTGGGGAAGTCCAGAACCAGGGGTCACAGTCTAAGGATAAGGGGTAAGCCATTTAGGACCGAGATGAGGAGAAACTTCTTCACTCAGAGAATTGTGAACCTGTGAAATTCTCTACCACAGAAAGTTGTTGAGGCCAGTTCATTGGATATATTCAAAAGAGAGTTAGATGTGGCCCTTATGGCTAAAGGGATCAAGAGGTATGGAGAAGAAGCAGGAATGGGGTACTGAAGTTGCATGATCAGCCATGATCATGTTGAATGGCCTACTCCTGCACCTACATTCTATGTTTTTTTTTTATGCCTGCGCTTGATTTCTGCACACTCTTGGCGACGAGACTCGAGGTGCTCAGAGCCCTCCCGGCTGCGCTTCCTCCACTTAGAGCGGTCTTTGGCCAGGGTCTCCCAGGTGTCAGTGGGGATGTTGCACTTTTATCAGGGTTGCTTTGAGGGTGTCCTTGTAACGTTTCCGTTGCCCACCTTTGGCTCCTTTGTCATGAAGGAGTTCCGAGTAGAGCGCTTGCTGTGGAAATCTCGTGTCTGGCATGCGAACTATGTGGCCTGCCCAGCGGAGCTGATCAAATGTGGTCCGTGCTTCGATGCTGGGGATGTTGGCCTGGTCGAAGACGCTAATATTGGTGCATCTGTCCTCCCAGGGGATTTGTAGGATCTTGCGGAGACATCATTGGTGGTATTTCTCCAGCGACTTGGTCCATTTTTCTGAGCCATACAGGAGAGCGGGTATTACTACAGCCCTGTAGATCATGAGCTTGGTGGCAATTTTGAGGGCCTGGTCTTCAAACATTGTTTTCCTGAAGAGGCTGTAGGCTGCACTGGCGCACTTTTTTTATTCGTTCACAGGATGTGGACGTCTCTGGCAAGGCCAGCATTTATTACCCATCTCTAATTACTCTTGAGAAGATGCTGGTGAGTCACCTTCTTGATCCGCTGCAGTCCTTGTCGTGAAGGTACTCCCATAGTACTGTCCAGAATAATGACCCAGCGACGATGAAGGAACAGCGATATACTTCCAAGTCAGGATGGTGTCTAACTTGGAGGGGAACATGCAGGTGGTGGTGTTCCCATGCACCTGCTGCCCTTGTCCTTCTAGGTGGTAGAGGTTGCAGGTTTGGGAGGTGCTGCCAAAGAAGCCTTGGCGAGTTGCTACAGTACATCTTGTAGATGGTACACACTGCAGCCACGGTGCGCTGGTAGTGGAGGGAGTGAATGTTTAAGGTGGTGGATGGGGTGCCAATCAAGTGGGCTGCTTTGTCCTGGATGGTGTCAAGCTTTTCGAGTGTTGTTGGAGCTGTACTCATTCAGGCAAGTGGAGAGCATTCCATCACACACATTACTTGTGCCTAGTAAATGGTGGAAAGGCTTTGGGGAGTCAGGAGGTGAGACACTTGCCGCAGAATACCCAGCCTCTGACCTGCTCTTGTTGGCACAGTATTGATGTAGATCTGTGTCTACAGTGAAGCTGCCATGGAGTGTCTGGAACTCTTCGGACGCTCAAAATTCCTTGGAGGTGCTCCTGCTCGCACTACTGGTGAAGACATGTCACTGGAGTGAGGAATTTCCCAGCCAAAACCACTAGTTGGATTACAGTTACTGGACAAGTCAAAACCTACAGGCTTACATGGGATTCTGTGACTTATACCAGTATTTAGGAAGTCACATTCTGACCCTTTATAAATTATGCCTCAGCTGATGATGACCGAATTAGTTGGATTTTGGTTTTATTACTGGGATTTTAAACATTTTATGGCAATGTTCCTGATGTTTTGAGTATCATCCACAATTCTGTTCATTTTATTGGAAATGCTGCGTAATAGTGACCCTGTTCATGTTTTAGTTAGTGACTGTTATCATGTTTAGGTAGTTTTATATTTAGGGCTATCCTGCAAGTGTTTATTCAGGATATTTGAAATCCCCAGCAACCTTTATCCACTATACTGTGTGGAGCATCTGGCAGGATATGATATTACTGTATGGTCACAGGATTCAATCCTCAGTAAGTTACTGGGATTTAACACTGATACATATTTTGGCCCAGAAATTGCGGTTGGAGGCTGCCTTCGACCTGAAACATTTCTACGAATCTACCTGGTGGTCCCGGAGGTTTAGAGGCTTGCATTTCTGGCCCTCTATGCAAAGGCCTGCTTAGAGACAGACGTATCCCAGGAGTGTATGGGTTTCATACGCATCAGTGGGCCAGCCCAACCTAACATACCTATAGGAATACCCCCAAAAACACACAAACACTGAAAATTACTCCAAAAAAAATCACATATTTCAAATGAATAAAAATGGAATTTAATTAATTATTTAAAACCGAAATGTAATTTTTTTGAATCTTAATTGTGTCCTAATTTTTTGAAAAATAAATTTACATATTTTAAAGGGTCTAAAAATAAACTTACCTTATTTAACAGGATTTTAAATGTTTAAATTATTTTTTTAATGCCTTTTTCTGTCCTTTAAAAGTCTTACATTGTTAAAAGCAGGACTTATACCTGCTTGTTTCAGTCATAAGTTAGGAGTTAGATGTAGTCCTTACTACTAGGAGAAAGCAGGAATGGGGTACTGAAGTTGCATGTTCAGCCATGAACTCATTGAATGGCGGTGCAGGCTCGAAGGGCCGAATGGCCTACTCCTGCACCTTGTTTCTATGTTTCTATAAGAATTTGAAGGACATTCGCTGGGCAACTAGCCCAACTCTCCACCCGTGGAGGCCCTTTAGTTTCGGAAGCGATTTGTTGATAGAATTTTTGACAGATCGCAAGTGCCGGATTTAGGTGCATGCGCCTCGTATACGCCCGTGTGGAGCGCGATTTCAGACCCCATATTTATATATATATAGAGAACAGGCACACAGTGGTATGTTGTATACATACAAACATATAGATATACATACATACATATATAATATATAAACACACAAACATATAAATACAGAGATAGAACATGCACAGTGTATGTTTATGTATGTGTATGTTTGTATATATGTGTGCGTGTATACTGTGTGCGTGTATATTTGCATGTATGTTTGTATGTGCGTATGGATGATCTACAAAGGTAATCTGTCAGGCTGTGAATAGCGTTACTAATTAAAATTGAATGGGACTTTGTATCCACGCTGAAGCAGAGTCGTACCAGGCTGTCTAATGATGCAACTCGAAGCACACCAGGTACATTAAGATGCGTTGTGACTGTGCATTGGTCTTGGGGTCATTGTCATACTATCAGAGTGTTTTGTGTTTGAAAGCCACGGAGAAGAGCCCTGACAGAAAATCTGTGTTTCAGGCAGTTACGTTATGAGTGGAATATGCAAAACAACACTTGCTATGTGGTCCAGGCCAAAAGCTCCTTCACCTATGGCTATGAGTATCTTGGCTGCTCGCCCCGATTAGTAATCACGCCACTCACTGACCGCTGCTGGCTGACTCTTACCGGAGCCCTGCACCTGAACCTCGGAGGCTCGCCAGCAGGACCAACAGGGACTGGCAAAACAGCAACAGTCAAGGACCTCGCTAAAGTAAGTGTGCAGCGCGATGCAGTGATTAGAATGTTATCTATTACCCTGACTCCTTCGTCAGATCGTATACCTCGATATTCGGCACCAAACTTCCGTGTTTGCTATTTTAATGGAGGCTTTCAGCCATTAAAACTAAGCAAGGAGCAGTAACAATGGGAAAAGCCATTATGTCCAACAAGCCTGCTTTTTTTCATAGAATCATACAGCATAGAAGGAGGCCATTCGCCCATTGTGCATTGTGCTGCTGTTGGCTCTTAGTCTTGCACCCCCTGCTCTTTCCCCATAGCCCAGCAAATGTTTCTCTTTAAGTATTTATCCAATTCCCTTTTGAAAGTTACCATTGAATCTGTTTCCACCACCCTTTCAGGCAGTGCATTCCAAATTCCCACTCGCTGCATAAAAAATGTTTCCTCATCTCACCACCTCTGGCACTTTTGCCAATTATCTTAAATCTGTGTCCTATGTTATCTACTCTCTGGAAACAGTTTCTCCATATTTACTCGATTGAAACCCATCCTAATTTTGAACACCTCTATTAAATCTGCCCTTAACCTTCTCTGCTGTATGGATAATAACCCCAGCTTTTCCACTGAAGTGAAGTCCCTCATCCCCTGTAGCATTCTAATAAATCTCCTCTCCTCTCCTAAAGCCGGGACATCCTTCCTAAAATGTGGTTCCTAGAGTTGGCAACAACACTCCAGCTGAGGCTTAACCAGTGATTTATTTATCAAGGTTATATCACAATTTCACACTCAATGGGATTACAGCAAGCAAAAAGCAGAATAAAATATACTGTGGTTCTGTTTTTCAGGCTCTGGGAAAGCACTGTGTTGTCTTCAACTGCTCTGAAGGTCTGGATTATAAGGTAAAAATACTCGACACCATTCACTGCGCCAAACAACAAGGGTTTTGCAGGTGAATGAAGATTCTGACGGGACGGGACAGGTTAGATGCGGGAAGAATGTTCCCGATGTTGGGGAAGTCCAGAACCAGGGGACACAGTCTTAGGATAAGGGGTAGGCGATTTAGGACTGAGATGAGGAGAAACTTCTTCACTCAGAGAGTTGTTAACCTGTGGAATTCCCTGCTGCAGAGAGTTGTTGATGCCAGTTCATTGGATATATTCAAGAGGGAGTTAGATATGGCCCTTACGGCTAAAGGGATCAAGGGGTATGGAGAGAAAGCAGGAAAGGGGTACTGAGGGAATGATCAGCAATGATCTTATTGAATGGTGGTGCAGGCTCGAAGAGCCGAATGGCTACTCCTACACCTATTTTCTATGTTAACCTTGGCTGGACACCGAGTTGGCCTTAACTTACCTCGGTCATTAGTCTCTGACCCAGGAGGACCTTAGTAGACTAGATTAGGTGCCTCAGCAAATTGGCGCACCATCCATCGTCTCGAAGGCCCGGACTTGTTTGCCGTTCATAATGTTGGGTCGAAAATTTCCTTGCTCCTCTTTCCCCCATCTCTCAGCTGACTGTTAGGATGGCTGGATTTGGAAGTGAATGGTGTGGTAGGGGTTGTTACCTGTCCTTGGAGTGTTTGATGGGACAGTGTAGAGGGAGCTTTACTCTGTATCTAATACATCCTGTACCTGTCCTGGGAGTGTTTGATGGGACAGTGTAGAGGGAACTTCACTCTGTATCGAACCCGTGCTGTACCTGCCCTGGAAGTGTTTGATGGGACAGTGTAGAGGTAGGTTTACACTGTATCTAACCCATGCTGTACCTGCCCTGGAAGTGTTTGATGGGACAGTGTAGAGGTAGGTTTACACTGTATCTAACCAGTGCTATACCTGCCCTGGGAGTGTTTGATGGGACAGTGTAGAGGGAGCTTTACTCTGTATCTAACCTGTAAAGGATGGCATCCAATTAAAAACATACAAAGTGGCCCAAACTAGTGGGAGGACAGAAGACTGGGAAGCTTTTAAAAGCCAGTAAAGAACGACTTAAAAAATGATTAAGAAAGGGAAGATAGACTATGAAAGTAAACTAGCGCAAAATATAAAAACAGATAGCAAGAGTTTCTATAGGTGTAAAGAAAGGAGAAGAATGGCTAAAGTAAATGTTGGTCCCTTAGAGGACGAGACCGGGGAATTAGTAATGGGGAACATGGAGCTGATACAAAATATTTGTTCAGAGTTTCTATCAGTCTTTACGGTAGAGGACACTAACAATATTCCAACAGTGGATATCTAGGGGCTATAGGGGGGAGGAACTTAATCCAGTCATAATCACTAAGGAGGTGATACTCAGTAAGATAATGGGACTAAAGGCAGACAAATCCCCTGGACCTGATGGCTTGCATCCAAGGTCTTAAGAGAAGTAGCGGCTGGGATTGTGGATGCATTGGTTGTAATTTACCAAAATTCCCTGGATTCTGGGGAGGTCCCAGCTGATTGGAAAACTGCAAATGGAACGCCCCTATTTAAAAAAGAACGCAGACAAAAAACAGGAAACTATAGACCAGTTAGCCTAACATCTGTGGTTGGGAAAATGTTGGAATCCATTATTAAAGAAATAGTAGCAGGACATTTGGAAAAGCAAAATTCTGTCAGGCAGAGTCAGCATGGATTTATGAAGGGGAAGTCATGTTTGACAAATTTGCTGGAGCTCTTTGAGGATATAACGAACAGGGTGGATAAAGGGGAACCAGTGGATGTGGTGTATTTGGACTTCCAGAAGGCATTTGACAAGATGCCACATAAAAGGTTACTGCACAAGATAAAAGTTCACAGGGTTGGGGGTAATATATTAGCATGGATAGAGGATTGGCTAACTAACAGAAAACAGAGAGTCAGGATAAATGGTTCATTCTCTGGTTGACAACCAGTAACTAGTGGGGTGCCGCAGGGATCAGTGCTGGGACCCCAACTATTTACAATCTATATTAACGACTTGGAAGAAGGGACTGAGTGTAATGTAGCCAAGTTTGCTGATGATACAAAGATGGGAGGAAAAGCAATGTGTGAGGAGGACACAAAAAATCTGCAAAAGGACATAGACAGGCTAAGTGAGTGGGCAAAAATTTGGCAGATGGAGTATAACGTTGGAAAGTGTGAGGTCATGCACTTTGGCAG
The DNA here is from genome assembly GCF_044704955.1 of Pristiophorus japonicus. Taxonomy (NCBI): domain Eukaryota; kingdom Metazoa; phylum Chordata; class Chondrichthyes; family Pristiophoridae; genus Pristiophorus; species Pristiophorus japonicus. The sequence continues at coordinate 249,639,743 of NC_091983.1, forward strand.
AAAAAAAATCAAAGAACAAGTTATTATTTAAATGGAGATAGATTGCAAAGTGCCGCAGTACAGCGGGACCTGGGGGTACTTGTGCATGAAACACAAAAGGTACAGCAAGTGATCAGGAAGGCCAATGGTATCTTGGCCTTTATTGCAAAGGGGATGGAGTATAAAAGCAGGGTAATCTTACTACAGCCATATAAGGTATTGGTGAGACCACACTTGGAATACTGCGTGTAGTTTTAGTTTCCATATTTGCTTTGGAGGCAGTACAGAGAAGGTTCACTAGGTTGATTCCGGAGATGAGAGGGTTGACTTATGAGGGAAGGTTGAGTATGTTGGGCCTCTACTCATTGGAATTCAGAAAAATGAGAGGCGATCTTATCGAAACCTATAAGATTATGAGGGGGTTTGACAAGGTGGATGCAGAGAGGAGGTTTCCACTGATAGGGGAGACTAGAACTAGAGGGCACGCTCTGACAATAAGGGGCCGCCCATTTAAAACAGAGACGAGGAGAAATTTCTTCTCTCAGAGGGTTGTAAATCTGTGGAATTTGCTGCCTCCGAGAGCTGTGGAAGCCGGGACATTGAATAAATTTAAGATAGAAATAGACAGTTTCTTAAACGATAAGGGGATAAGAGGTTATGGGGAGCGGGCAGGGAAGTGGAGCTTAGTCCAAGATTGGATCAGCCATGATCTTATTGAATGGCGGAGAACGCTCGAGGGGTCGTATCGCCTACTCCTGTTCCTATTTCTAAAAAAAATAACCCATGCTGTACCTGCCCTGGGAGTGTTTGATGGGACAGTGTAGAGGGAGCTTTACTCTATATCTAACCCGTGCTGTACCTGCCCTGGGAGTGTTTGATGGGACAGTGTAGAGTGAGCTTTACTCTGTATCTCATCATCATCATCGTAGGCAGTCCCTCGAAGCAAGGATTATTTGCTTCCACGCCAAAAAAGAATGAGTTCACAGGTGTTTCAATGAAGGACCTAATATTCCCGGTCCTGAACTACATCCTGAAGGGTGGAAGATGCCTGTGCGGGATTTTTTTAACGTGTGGTGGCCATTGCACACCAGCCACCACACAGGCTTGTCAAAACTAGGTCTTGGTCCAGTGGCAAGGGTTATCCAATACGACGGCAGACCTGCTCTGCTGCACGGACCGAGTGTGCACACATATCGCAGTGTGGGGTGGCCATGCTGCCCCTGGGCCCCTGTATCTAACCCTGTGCTGAACGTGCACTGGGAGTGTTTGATGGGACAGTGTAGAGGGAACCTTACTCTGTATCTAACCCGTGCTGTACCTGCCCTGGGAATGTTTGATGGGACAGTGTAGAGGGAACCTTACTCTGTATCTAACCCGTGCTATACCTGTCCTGGGAGTGTTTGATGGAACAGTGTAGAGGGAGCTTTACTCTGTATATAACCCCGTGCTGTACCTGCCCTGGGAGTGTTTGATGGGACAATGTAGAGGGAGCTTTACTCTGTATCTAACCCGTGCTGTACCAGCCCTGGGAGTGTTTGATGGGACAGTGTAGAGGGAGCTTTACTCTGTATCTAACCCCCTGTACCTGTCCTGGGAGTGTTTGATGGGACAGTGTAGAGGGAGCTTTACTCTGTATCTAACCCCCTGTAACTGCCCTGGGAGTGTTTGATGGGACAGTGTAGAGGGAGCTTTACTCTGTATCTAACCCCCTGTAACTGCCCTGGGAGTGTTTGATGGGACAGTGTAAATTGAGCTTTACTCTGTATCTAACCCCCTGTACCTGTCCTGGGAGTGTTTGATGGGACAGTGTAAATTGAGCTTTACTCTGTATCTAACCCCCTGTACCTGTCCTGGGAGTGTTTGATGGGACAGTATTCCAGGTATGGCCTCACCAATATCTTGTATAACCGTAGCAAGACTTCCCTGCTTTTATACTCCATCCTCTTTGGCCTTCCTGATCACTTGCTGTACCTGCATACTTTCTTTACTCTGTATCTAACCCGTGGTGTATGCCTCAGGTGTATGCTTATCTTGATGAATGTAAGAATTTGCCTCAAAATATGGAAATTAAAAATATGAGTGCGATATGGTGCAGTTGAAAGCTGTCGTTTATTCACCAGCAACTGGGTAAAATGGTAGATTGCACACCATCATGTATTTGTTTCTGACGGCCATATGTGGCAAATCAGGAGGCGTCAGATTTGCTGGAGCATGTGATCCAATAATATCTGACATTTAACAATTGGCTGCGGTTCAGGGTGCCAGTGAAGCAAGGCCCTGACCTTTGGTCAATTTAAAGGCCCACACTTATGTGCGGCTCAGTAGGTAGAAGGGCTGAAAACATTACCTGAAACTGTTTGGATTCAGTATTAACTCCAGCTTAACAAAGATCATAATCATCAGAGTTCTGCGAACTGTGTGCTCAGCAAGGTGCTAGTGCTGAGGAATGGGACATTTCTGGTATCTGAAGCAGAGATCTCCTTAATCGAGGTACTAAATTTTATATATGTAAACTTGTATTTACTCTGTACAGCTACCAGAGGGCTCATCCCCTGGAGTCCCAAGGGATCCCATAATCCCTTGGGAGCACAGGTATTTAAGGAGGCTTCACAGGTTGGAGAGGCACTCTGGAGACCTGCAATAAAAGACTAAGGTCACACTTTACTTTGAGCTCACAGTGTTCAGTCTAACTCTTTCTCCGTACACTACAACTGGCGATGAGATACAGATAGTGAACCCAAAGATGCAAAGAACAGTGGGCATCCTGGAGAAATTCTCGGAGGGAGATGATTGGGAAACTTTTGTGGAGCGACTTGACCAATACTTCGTGGCCAATGAGCTGGATGGGGAAGAGAGCGCTGCCAAACGAAGGGCGATCCTCTTCTCCGTCTGTGGGGCACCAACGTATGGCCTGATGAAGAACCTGCTCACTCCAGCGAAACCCACGGAGAAATCGTACGATGATTTGTACACACTGGTCCGAGAGCATTTGAACCCGAAGGAAAGTGTTCTGATGGCGAGGTACCGATTCTACACCTACAAAAGGTCTGAAGGCCAGGAAGTGGCGAGTTATGTCGCCGAGCTAAGACGCCTTGCAGGACATTGAAAATTTGAAGGACATTTGGAGCACATGTTCAGAGACTTTTTCGTACTTGGCATTGGCCACGAAACCATACTTCGCAAATTTTTGACTGTAGAGACCCCAACCTTGAGTAAGGCCATAGCGATAGCCCAGGCGTTCATTGCCACCAGTGACAATACGAAGAATATCTCTCAGCACACAGGTGCTGCTACAAGTACTGTGAACAAAGTGATGTTGTTTTTGAATCGTAACGTACAGGGCAGGTCACACATACCTGCAGCTGCACGTCCGCAGATGTCTCAGAGTCCACCATCAAGGGTGATGAATGCAAGGCCATTAACACCTTGTTGGCGCTGCGGGGGTGATCATCGTTTCCATTCATGCCGATTCAAAGAGTAGGTTTGCAAGGGCTGTGGAACAATGGGATACCTCCAACGAGTGTGCAGGCGAGCTGCTAAGCCTGTTGATGAGGAGGACAGATCCACGGAGGATCACGACGAACCAGAGCCTCAGATCGAGGAGGCAGAGGTACATGGGGTGCACACATTCACCACGAATTGTCCCCCGATAATGCTGAATGTTGAACTAAATGGACTCCTGGTGTCAATGGAGCTGGACACGGGCGCGAGCCAGTCCATCATGGGCAAAAAGACTTTCGAAAGGTTGTGGTACAAGGCCTCAAGGCCAGTCTTAACTCCAGTTCGCACGAAACTAAGAACTTACACAAAAGAACTGATTCCTGTAATTGGCAGTGCTACTGTAAAGGTCTCCTACGATGGAGCGGTGCACAAGCTACCACTCTGCGTGGTACCAGGCGATGGTCCCATGGGAAAGATACGCTGGAACTGGGACGACGTCCGAGCGCTATCGCCCGCTGACAACACTTCGTGTGCCCAAGTCTTAAACAAATTTCCTTCGCTGTTCGAACCAGGCATCGGGAAATTCCAAGGAGCAAAAGTTCAGGTCCACCTAATCCCAGGGGCGCGACCCATCCATCACAAGGCGAGAGCAGTACCGTACATGATGAGAGAAAGGGTAGAGATCGAGCTAGACCGGCTGCAAAGAAAGGGCATCATTTCCCCGATTGAGTTCAACGAGTGGGCCAGTCCTATCGTTTCAGTCCTCAAGGAAGACAGCACCGTCAGAATCTGTGGTGATTACAAAGTAACTATCAATTGTATCTCCCTGCAGGACCAATACCCACTACCAAAGGCCAACGGCCTCTTTGCTGGCGGGAGGAAAGACGTTCACGAAGCTGGATCTGACTTCAGCCTACATGACACAGGAACTGGAGGAATCATCTAAGGCCCTCACCTGCATCAACATGCACAAAGGTCTTTTTGTTTATAACAGATGCCCATTTGGCATCCGATTGGCGGCGGTGATATTCCAGAGAAACATGGATAGCTTACTGAAGTCGGTCCCGCACACCCTGGTCTTCCAGGACGATATCTTGGTCACAGGTCGGAACACAGTCAAGCATCTGCAGAACCTGGAGGAGATTCTTAGTCGACTCAACCGCGTGGGGCTCAGGTTAAAACGGCCGAAGTGAGTTTTCCTGGCACCTGAAGTGGAGTTCCTGGGAAGGAGGATTGCGGCAGATGGCATTAGGCCCACCAACGCGAAGACGGAGGCAATCGAGAACGCACCGAGGTCACAGAATGTAACGGAGCTGCGGTCGTTTCTGGGACTCCTGAACTACTTTGCAAACTTCTTACCGGGTCTCAGCACACTGTTCGAACCACTGCATATCTTATTATGAAAAGGGGACGAATGGGTTTGGGGCAAAAACCAAGAAAATGCCTTTGTAAAAGCGAAAAAATTGTTACGCTCAAACAAATTGCTTGTGTTGTATGATCCATGTAAGCGTTTGGTACTAGCATATGATGCGTCGTCATATGGCGTTGGGTGTGTATTGCAACAAGCTAATGATTTCAGGAAACTGCAACTGGTTGCTTATGCATCCAGGAGTCTGTCTAAGGCTGAGAAAGCCGACAGCATGATTGAGAAAGAAGCGTTATCATGTGTCTGTGGGGTAAAGAAAATGCATCAATACTTGTTTGGGCTAACATTCAAATTGGAAACTGAACATAAGCCACTTATATCTCTGTTCTCCGAGAGTAAAGGGATAAATACCAACGCATTGGGCCGTATCCAAAGATGGGCGCTCATGTTGTCCGCATACAACTACGCCATCCGCCGCAGGTCAGGCACAGAAAACTGCGTCAATATTCTCAGTAGGCTGCCATTGCCCACCACAGGGGTGGAAATGGCGCAGCCCGCAGATCTAGCCATGGTTATGGAAGCATTTGAGAGTGAGCAATCACCAGTCACTGCCCGGCAGATCAAAACCTGGACAAGCCAGAACCCCTTATTATCTCTAGTCAAAAGCTGTGTGCTTCACGGGAGCTGGTGCAGTGTCCCAATGGAAATGCAGGAAGCGATAAAGCCGTTCCAGCGGCGCAACGATGAAATGTCTATACAGGCAGACTGCCTTCTGTGGGGCAATCGAGTAGTGGTCCCCAAGATGGGCAGAGACACCTTCATCAATGACCTCCACAGTACCCACCCAGGCATCGTAATGATGAAAGCGATAGCCAGATCCCACGTGTGGTGGCCCGGTATCGATGCGGACTTAGAGTCCTGCGTTCACTGATGTAATACATGCTCGCAGTTAAGCAATGCACCCAGGGAGGCGCTGCTAAGTTTATGGTCTTGGCCCTCCAAACCATGGTCTAGGGTACACATCGACTATGCAGGCCTGTTCTTGGGTAAAATGTTCCTTGTGGTTGTAGATGCGTACTCCAAGTGGATTGAATGTGAGATAATGTCGGCTAGCACGTCCGCTGCCACTACTGAAAGCCTGCAGGCCATGTTTGCCACACATGGCCTACCCGATGTCCTGGTGAGCGACAACGGGCCATGTTTTACCAGTGCTGAGTTCAAAGAATTCATGACCCGTAACGGGATCAAACATGTCACATCTGCCCCGTTTAAACCAGCGTCCAATAGTCAGGCAGAGAGAGCAGTGCAAACCATCAAGCAAGGCTTGAAGAGGGTAACTGAAGGCTCACTGCAGACTCGCCTATCCTAGAGTCCTGCTTAGCTACCGCTCGAGATCCGACTCATTCACTGGGATCCCACCTGCGGAACTGCTCATGAAAAGGGCACTTAAGACAAGGCTCTCGTTAATTCACCCTGATCTACATGAACAGGTAGAGAGCAGGCGGCTTCAACAAAGTTCATGCCATGATAGCGCAAACGTGTCACGCGAGATTGAAATCAATTATCCTGTATTTGTATTAAATTATGGACAAGGTCCCAAGTGGCTTTCCGGCACCGTCGTGGCCAAAGAGGGGAGCAGGATGTTTCGGGTCAAACTTTAAAATGGACTCATTCACCGGAAACACTTGGACCAAATCAAACTCAGATTCACGGACTATCCTGAGCAACCCACCTTGGACCCTACCTTTCTTGATCCCCCAACATACACACTAGTGGCAACTGGCACCACGGTTGACCACGAAGCAGAACCCATCATCCACAGCAGCCCAGCAGGACCCACACACCAGGCAGCCCAGCAAGACCAGCTGCACAACAGCCCAGCGAGAGCCCAACAAATGATTCAACAACACCAGCTTTCACACCGAGACGATCAGCCAGGGCAAGAAGGGCCCCAGATCGACTCACATTGTAAATAGTTACACGATTGACTTGGGGGCGGGGTGTTGTTATATGTGTAAACTTGTATGTACTCTGTACAGCCACCAGAGGGCTCATCCCCTGGGAGCACAGGTATTTAAGGAGGCTTCACAGGTTGGAGAAGCACTCTGGAGACCTGCAATAAAAACTAAGGTCACACTTTACTTTGAGCTCACAGTGTTCAGTCTGACTCTTTCTTCATACATTACACTAAGCACAGCTGTGGCTCTAAATGGAATGTCATCGTAGATGTGCTGGAGACTGTGGGCTCCAGTGGTCAGTGAGTCAGGAAAAGCCATGCCATGTGGGAAAATGTGAGATTATCCACTTTGGCAGAAAAAATAGAAAAGCAAATTATCATTTATATGGAGAAAAATTACAAAGTGCTGCAGTGCAGAGGCACCTGAGGGTTCTTGTGCATGAAACACAAAAGGTTAGTATGCAGGTACAGCAAGTAATCAGGAAGGCAAATGGAATGTTGGCCTTTATTGTAAGGGGCATATAGTTTCAAAGCAGAGAAGTCCTGCTACAACTGTACAGGGTATTGGTGAGGCCACACCTGGAGTACTGCGTACAGTTTTGGAATCCGTATTTAAGGAAGGGTATACTTGAATTGGAGGCTGTTCAGAGGAGGTTCACTAGGTTGATTCCGGAGATGGGGGGGGTGGTTGACATATGAGGATAAGTTGGACCTATACTCATTGGAGTTCAGAAGAATGAGACATATAAGATAATGATGGGGCTCGACAAGGTAGATGCAGAGAGGATGTTTCCACATTGGGGAAACTAAAACTAGGGGACATAGTCTCAGAATAAGGGGCCGCCCATTTAAAACTGAGGTGAGGACGAATTTCTTCTCTCTGAGGGTTGTAAATGTATGGAATTCTCTTCCCGAGAGAGCTGTGGAGGCTGGGTCATTGAATATATTTAAGGCGGAGATAGACAAGATTTTTGAGCGATAAGGAATAAAGGGTTATGGGGAGCGGGCAGGGAAGTGGAGCTGAGTCCATGATCAGATCAGCCATGATTAAATGGTGGAGCAGGCTCGAGGGGCCAGGTGGCCTACTCCTGTTCCTATTTCTTATGTTCTTATGCCGGGGAATTGTCAGGACAGGGCGGGAAAGATCCATCCACAGGAGAGGGCCGGGTTCTGAGAGACTGCCTCCCCGGTGAAGTCGATGCTTCCTGCACAGGTCCATGTCACTGTGTCCTTGTTCGTACACCCACAGTTCCACTGAGCCCCCCTCCCCCGCAGGTGTACCTGCCTCTGCTCCTGTCTATGGAACTACTCCTCATCCTCTAAACCCCCGAGGTCAAGCAGAATATCCAAAGGAACAGGACGAAGCCATTCAGCCCCTAAAAAGAGTGTCCATTCTGTACAGAGGGAGCTGAATCTCGGCAGCGGCTAAATCTGATGAACGGTAGGTTTGCCGAGATAAAATCAGGATTAAACTTAGAACGTGACCAAAAAACCCACAGAATCGAAAGCAAGAAATAAACCGAAATAACAAAAGAAGACACAGTCTAGTAATATAATCGTCCAATCCTCCTTGGACACGGGGCTGGTGCAAGAGGACAAGAGATTTGCAAATTGTTCAAAAATGGGTGCAAGGATAAACCCAGCAACGACAGGTCAGTCAGTTTAACCTCGATAGTGGGAAGCTTTTCGAAAAATAGATACATAGAAAATAGGAACAGTAGTAGGTCATTCGGCCTTTCGAGTCTGCACCGCCATTCAATATAATATGGCTGATCCTCTATCGCAACACCATATTCCTGCTTTTTTCCTATACCCCTTGATGCCTTTTGTTTCTAGAAATCTATTATAAGAACATAAGAACATAAGAATTAGGAACAGGAGTAGACCATCTAGCCCCTCGAGCCTGCTCCGCCATTCAATAAGATCATGGCTGATCTGGCCGTGGACTCAGCTCCACTTACCCGCCCTCTCCCCGTAACCCTGAATTCCCTTATTAGTTAAAAATCTATCTATCTGTGAGTTGAATACATTCAATGAGCTAGCCTCAACTGCTTCCTTGGGCAGAGAATTCCACAGATTCACAACCCTCTGGGAGAAGAAATTCCTTCTCAACTCGGTTTTAAATTGGCTCCCCCGTATTGTGAGGCTGTGCCCCCTAGTTCTAGTCTCCCTTACCAGTGTAAACAACCTCTCTGCCTCTATCTTGTCTATCCCTTTCATGATTTTAAATGTTTCTATAAGATTACCCCTCACCCTTCTGAACTCCAACGAGTAAAGACCCAGTCTACTCAATCTATCATCATAAGGTAACCCCCTCATTTCTGGAATCAGCCTAGTGAATCGTCTCTGTACCCCTTCCAAAGCTAGTATATCCTTCCTTAAGTAAGGTGACCAAAACTGCACGCAGTACTCCAGGTGCGGCCTCACCAATACCCTGTACAGTTGCAGCAAGACCTCCCTGCTTTTGTACTCCATCCCTCTCGCAATGAAGGCCAACATTCCATTCGCCTTCCTGATTACCTGCTGCACCTGCAAACTAACCTTTTGGGATTCATGCACAAGGACCCCCAGGTCCCTCTGCACCACAGCATGTTGTAATTTCTCCCCATTCAAATAATATTCCCTTTTACTGTTTTTTTTCCCAAGGTGGATGACCTCACACTTTCCGACATTGTATTCCATCTGCCAAACCTTAGCCCATTCGCTTAATCTATCCAAATCTCCATGCAGTCTCTCTGAGTCCTCTACACAACCCGTTTTCCCACTAATCTTAGTGTCATCTACAAATTTTGTTGCACTACACTCTGTCCCCTCTTCTAGGTCATCTATGTATATTGTAAACAGTTGTGGTCCCAGCACTGATCCCTGTGACACACCACTAACCACTGATTTCCAACCCGAAAAGGACCCATTTATCCCGACTCTCTGCTTTCTGTTCGCCAGCCAATTCTCTATCCATGCTAATACATTTTCTCTGACTCCACGTACCTTTATCTTCTGCAGTAACCTTTTGTGTGGCACCTTATCGAATGCCTTTTGGAAATCTAAATACACCACATCCATCGGTACACCTCTATCCACCATGCTCGTTATATCCTCAAAGAATTCCAGTAAGTTAGTTAAACATGATTTCCCTTTCATGAATCCATGTTGCGTCTGCTTGATTCCACTATTCCTATCTAGATGTCCCGCTATTTCTTCCTTAATGATAGTTTCAAGCATTTTCCCCGCTACAGATGTTAAACTAACCGGCCGAAAGTTACCTGCCTTTTGCCTGCCCCCTTTTTTAAACAGAGGTGTTACATTAGCTGCTTTCCAATCCGCTGGTACCTCCCCAGAGTCCAGAGAACTTTGGTAGATTATAACGAATGCATCTGCTATAACTTCTGCCATCTCTTTTAATACCCTGGGATTCATTTCATCAGGACCAGGGGACTTGTCTACCTTGAGTCCCATTAGCCTGTCCAGCACTACCCCCCTAGTGATAGTGATTGTCTCAAGGTCCTCCCTTCCCACATTCCTGTGGCCTGCAAATTTTGGCATGGTTTTTGTGTCTTCCACTGTGAAGATGGAAGCAAAATAATTGTTTAAGGTCTCAGCCATTTCCACATTTCCCATTATTAAATCCCCCTTCTTATCTTCTAAGGGACCAACATTTACTTCAGTCACTCTTTTCCGTTTTATATATCTGTAAAAGCTTTTACTATCTGTTTTTATGTTTTGCACAAGTTTACCTTCGTAATCTATCTTCCCTTTCTTTAGTGCTTTTTTAGTCATTCTTTGCTGTTGCTTAAAACTTTCCCAATCCTCTAGTTTCCCACTAACCTTGGCCACCTTATATGCATTGGTGTTTGATTTGATACTTTCCTTTATTTCCTTGGTTAGCCACAGCTGGTTATCCCTTCTCTTGCCGCCCTTCTTTTTCACTGGAATAAATTTTTGTTGCGCACTATGAAAGAGCTCCTTAAAAGTCCTCCACTGTTCCTCAATTGTGCCACCGTTTAGTCCTTGTTTCCAGTCTACTTTAGTCAACTCTGCCCTCATCCCACTGTAGTCCCCTTTGTTTAAGCATAGTGCGCTCGTTTCTGTCACAACTTCCTCATCCTCAACCTGTATTACAAATTCAACCATATTGTGATCACTCATTCCGAGAGGATCTTTTACGAGGAGATCGTTTATTTTTCCTGTCTCATTACACAGGACCAGATCTAAGATGGCTTGCTCCCTTGTAGGTTCTGTGACATACTGTTCTAAGAAACAATCCCGTATGCATTCTATGAATTCCTCCTCCAGGCTACCCCGTGCGATTTGATTTGACCAATCGATATGTAGGTTAAAGTCCCCCATGACTACTGCCGTTCCTTTTTCACATGCCTCCATTATTCCCTGAAGTTATTATTTGGGGGCCTATAAACTACACCGTCCAGTGACTTTTTCCCCTTACTATCTCTAATCTCCACCCACAATGATTCAACATTTTGTTCATTCGAGCCAATATCATCCCTCACAACTGCCCTGATATCATCTTTTATTAACAGAGCTACCCCACCTCCTTTCCCTTCTTGTCTATCTTTCTGAATCGTCAGATACCCCTGTATGTTTAATTCCCAATCTTGGCCACCCTGCAACCATGTTTCTGTAATGGCTACCAAATCATACCCATTTGTCATGATTTGTGCCGTCAACTCATTTACTTTATTTCTAATGCTGCGTGCATTTAGGTAGAGTGTTTTCATCCTAGTTTTTAAATCATGATTTTTAGTTTTTACTCCTCCTGCAGCCCTTTTATATTCAGTGGCCCTTTTTGTTTCTTGCCTTTGGTTTCTCTGCTCTCCACTTTTACTCATCTCTTTTCTGTCTTTTGTTTTTGTCTCCTTTTTGTTTCCCTCTGTCTCCCTGTATTGGTTCCCATCCCCCTGCCATATTAGTTTAACTCCTCCCCAACAGCATTAGCAAACACTCCCCTAGGACATTGGTTCCAGTCCTGCCCAAGTGCAGACCGTCCAGTTTGTACTGGTCCCACCTCCCCCAGAACCTGTTCCAATGCCCCACGAATTTGAATCCCTCCCTGCTGCACCACTGCTCAAGCCACGTATTCATCTGTGCTATCCTGCGATACCTACTCTGACTCGCACGTGGTACTGGTAGCAATGCCGAGATTACTACTTTTGAAGTCCTACTTTTTAATTTAGCTCCTAGCTCCTTAAATTTGTCTCTTTTTTTTACCTATGTCGTTGGTACCAATGTGCACCACGACAACTGGCTGTTGTCCCTCCCTTTTTAGAATGTCCTGCACTCGCTCGGAGACATCCTTGACCCTTGCACCAGGGAGGCAACATACCATCCTGGAGTCTCGGTTGCGGCCGCAGAAACGCCTATCTATTCCCCTTACAATTGAATCCCCTATCACTATCGCTCTCCCACTCTTTTTCATGCCCTCCTGTACATCAGAGCCAGCCACGGTGTCATGAACTTGGCTGCTGCTGCTCTCCCCTGATGAGTCATCTCCCTCAACAGCACTCAAAGCAGTGTATCTATTTTGCAGGGGGATGACCAGATGGGACCCCTGCACTACCTTCTTTGTACTACTCTTCCTGCTGGTCTTCCATTCCCTAGCTGGCTGTGGATCCTTCTCATGCAGTAAGACCAACTCACTACATGTGCCACTTATGTCATTCTCAGCATCGTGGATGCTCCAGAGTGAATCCACCCTCAGCTCCAAATCCGCAACGCGGTCCGTCAGGAGATGGAGGCGGATACACTTCTCACACACGTAGTCGTCAGGGACACCGGAAGTGTCCCTGAGTTCCCACATGGTACAGGAGGAGCATAACATGTGACCAAGCTCTCCTGCCATGACTTAACCCTTAGATACACTTAAATTGGTAACAACAATGTTACAGTTTACTTACTGATATAAAAAATAAAAAGAAAAGCCACTCACCAATCACCAGCCAATCACTTACCCCATTGGCTGTGACGTCACCTTTTGATTCCTTTCTACTTCTTTTTTGCCTTTTCTCCTCGCTGTATTGATCTCCCTCTTAAATATATTCAGTGACTTGGCCTCCACAGCCTTTTGTGGTAGAGAATTCCACAGGTTCACCACCCTCTGAGTGAAAACATTTCTCCTCATCTCGGTCCTAAATTTACTACCCCGCATCCTGAGACTGTGACCCCTTGTTCTAGACTTCCCAGCCAGGGAAAACATCCTCCCCTCATCCAGTCTATCCAACGAGGCCAGAATTTTATACGTTTCAATGAGATCCCTCTCATTCTTCTAAACTCTAGTGAATACAGACCTAGTCGACCCAATCTTTCCTCATACGACAGTCCTGCCATCCTAGGTATCAGTCTGCTGAACCTTCGCTGCACTCCCTCTATGGCAAGTATATCCTTTCTTAGGTAAGGAGACCAAAACTGCACACAATACTTCAGGTGTGGTCTCACCAAGGTCTTGTATAACTGTAGTAAGACATCCTTGCTCCTGTACTCAAATCCTCTTGAAATGAAGGCCAACATACCATCAGCCTTCCTAACTGCTTGCTGCACCTGCATGTTTGCTTTCAATGACTGGTGTACAAGGACACCCAGGTGCCTCTGTACATCGACACTTCCCAAGCCATCATCATTTAAATAATACTTTGTCCTTATGTTTTTCCTACCAAAGTGGATAACTTCACATTTATCCACGTTATACTGCATCTGCCATGTGTTTGTCCACTCACTCAACCTATCTAAATCGCCTTGCAGCGTCTTTGCATCCTCCTCACAACTCACAATCCCACCTAGCTTTCTGTCGCCAGCAAACTTGGAAATATTACATTTGGTTCCCTCATCCAAATCATTTATATATATTGTGAATAGCTGGGGCTCAAGCACTAATCCCCGTGGTACTCCATTAGTCATTGTCCGCCACCCCGAAAAAGACCCGTTTATTCCTACTCTCTGTTTCCTATCAGTTAACCAATTTTCAATTCATGCCAATACATTACCCCCAATCCAATGTGCTTTAATTTTGCACACTAACCTCTTATGTGGGACTTTATCAAAGACCTTCTGAAAATCCAAATATACTATATCCACAGGTTCTCCCTTATCTATTCTATCAGTTACATCCTCAAAAAACTCCAGTAGGTTTGTCAAACATGATTTTCCTTTCATAAATGCATGTTGACTTTATTTAATCCCATTGATATTATCTAAGTGTGCCATTATCACATCCTTTATAATAGATTCCGGCATTTTCCTTACTACTGATGTCAGGCTGACCGGTCTGTAGTTCCCCGTTTTCTCTCTCCCTCCTTTTTTAAATAGTGGGGTTACATTTTCCACCCTCCAATCTGCAGGAACTGTTCCATAATCTATAGAATTTTGGAAGATAACAACCAAAGCATCTACTATTTCCATGGCTACCACTTTTAGTACTCTGGGATGTAAATCATCAGGCCCTGGGGATTTATCGGCCTTCAGTCCCATTAGTTTCTCCAGAATATTTTCTTACTAATAATCATTTCCTTTAATTCCTCTTGCTCACTAGACCCTTGGTTACCTTGCATTTCTGGGATGTTATTTGTGTTCTCTTCCGTGAAGACAGAACCAAAGTATTTATTTAATTGTTCTGCCATTTCCTTGTTCCCAATTATAAATTCTCCTGTTTCTGTCTGTAAAGGACCTACATTTGTCTTCACTATCTTTTTTATTTTTACGTACTTGTAGAAACTTTTGCAGTCGGTTTTTATGTTCCTTGCAAGTTTACTCTCATACTCTGTTTTTCCCCTCTTAATCAATCTCTTGGTCCTTTTTTGCTGAATTCTAAACTGCTCCCAATCCTCACGCTTGCTACTTTTTCTGGCAACTTTGTATAACTCCTCTTTGGATCTAATACTATCCTTAATTTCTTTTGTTAGCCATGGTTGGGCCACTTTTCCTTTTGTGTTTTTACGCCAGAAAGGAATGTATAATTGTTGCAATTCATGCATTCGTTCCTTAAATGTTAGCTATTGCCTATCCACCATCATGCCTTTTAATGAATCTTCCCAATCTATCATCGCCAATTCATTCCCCATACCTTCGTAGTTTCCTTTGTTTAGATTTAGGACCCTAGTATCGGATTGGACTATTTCAGTTTCTATCTTAATAAAGATTTCAATCATGTTATGGTCGCTCTTCCCGAAAGGACCCTGTACAAGAAGACTGTTAATTAACCCCTTCTCATTACACAATACCCAATCTAGGATAGCCTGTTCCCAAGTAGGCTGCTCAACATACTGGTCTAAAAAAAACATCTCGTACTCACTCCAGGAATTCATCTGCCACAGTATTGTTACTAATTTGGTTTGGCCAGTCAATAGAAACATAGAAACATAGAAAATAGGTGCAGGAGTAGGCCATTCGGCCCTTCTAGCCTGCACCGCCATTCAATGAGTTCATGGCTGAACATGCAACTTCAGTACCCCATTCCTGCTTTCTCACCATACCCCTTGATTCCCCTAGTAGTAAGGACATCATCTAACTCCTTTTTGAATATATTTAGTGAATTGGCCTCAACAACTTTCTGTGGTAGAGAATTCCACAGGTTCACCATTCTCTGGGTGAAGAAATTCCTCCTCATCTCGGTCCTAAATGGCTTCCCCCTTATCCTTAGACTGTGTCCCCTGGTTCTGGACTTCCCCAACATTGGGAACATTCTTCCTGCATCTAACCTGTCTAACCCCGTCAGAATTTTAAACGTTTCTATGAGGTCCCCTCTCATTCTTCTGAACTCCAGTGAATACAAGCCCAGTTGATCCAGTCTTTCTTGATAGGTCAGTCCCGCCATCCCGGGAATCAGTCTGGTGAACCTTCGCTGCACTCCCTCAATAGCAAGAATGTCCTTCCTCAGGTTAGGAGACCAAAACTGTACACAATACTCCAGGTGTGGCCTCACCAAGGCCCTGTACAATTGTAGCAACACCTCCCTGCCCTTGTACTCAAATCCCCTCGCTATGAAGGCCAACATGCCATTTGCTTTCTTAACCGCCTGCTGTACCTGCATGTCAACCTTCAATGACTGATGTACCATGACACCCAGGTCTCTTTGCACCTGCCCTTTTCCTAATCTGTCACCATTCAGATAATAGTCTGTCTCCCTGTTTTTACCACCAAAGTGGATAACCTCACATTTATCCACATTATACTTCATCTGCCATGCATTTGCCCACTCACCTAACCTATCCAAGTCGCTCTGCAGCCTCATAGAATCCTCCTTGCAGCTCACACTGCCACCCAACTTAGTGTCATCCGCAAATTTGGAGATACTACATTTAATCCACTCGTCTAAATCATTAATGTACAGTGTAAACAGCTGGGGCCCCAGCACAGAACCTTGCGGTACCCCACTAGTCACTGCCTGCCATTCTGAAAAGTCCCCATTTACTCCTACTCTTTGCTTCCTGTCTGACAACCAGTTCTCAATCCATGTCAGCACCCTACCCCAATCCCATGTGCTTTAACTTTGCACATTAATCTCTTGTGTGGGACCTTGTCGAAAGCCTTCTGAAAGTCCAAATATACCACATCAACTGGTTCTCCCTTGTCCACTCTACTGGAAACATCCTCAAAAAATTCCAGAAGATTTGTCAAGCATGATTTCCCTTTCACAAATCCATGCTGACTTGGACCTATCATATTACCTCTTTCCAAATGCACTGCGATGACATCCTTAATAATTGATTCCATCATTTTACCCACTACCGATGTCAGGCTGACCGGTCTGTAATTCCCTGTTTTCTCTCTCCCTCCTTTTTAAAAAAGTGGGGTTACATTGGCTACCCTCCACTCCATAGGAACTGATCCAGAGTCAATGGAATGTTGGAAAATGACTGTCAATGCATCCACTATTTCCAAGGCCACCTCCTTAAGTACTCTGGGATGCAGTCCATCAGGCCCTGGGGATTTATCGGCCTTCAATCCCATCAATTTCCCCAACACAATTTCCCGACTAATAAGGATTTCCCTCAGTTCCTCCTCCTTACTAGACCCTCCGACCCCTTTTATATCCGGAAGGTTGTTTGTGTCCTCCTCAGTGAATACCGAACCAAAGTACTTGTTCAATTGGTCCGCCATTTCTTTGTTCCCCGTTATGACTTCCCCTGATTCTGACTGCAGGGGACCTACGTTTGTCTTTACTAACCTTTTTCTCTTTACATATCTATAGAAACTTTTACAATCCGTCTTAATGTTCCCTGCAAGCTTCTTCTCGTACTCCATTTTCCCTGCCCTAATCAAACCCTTTGTCCTCCTCTGCCGAGTTCTAAATTTCTCCCAGTCCCCGGGTTCTCTGCTATTTCTGGCCAATTTGTATGCCACTTCCTTGGCTTTAATGCTATCCCTGATTTCCCTTGATAGCCACGGTTGAGCCACCCTCCCTTTTTTATTTTTACGACAGATAGGAATGTACAATTGTTGTAGTTCATCCATGCGGTCTCTAAATGTCTGCCATTGCCCATCCACAGTCAACCCCTTCAGTATCATTCGCCAATCTATCCTAGCCAATTCACGCCTCATACCTTCAAAGTTACCCTTCTTTAAGTTCTGGACCATGGTCTCTGAATTAACTGTTTCATTCTCCATCCTAATGCAGAATTCCACCATATTATGGTCACTCTTCCCCAAGGGGCCTCGCACAACGAGATTGCTAATTAATCCTCTCTCATTACACAACACCCAGTCTAAGATGGCCTCCCCCCTAGTTGGTTCCTCGACATATTGGTCTAAAAAACCATCCCTTATGCACTCCAGGAAATCCTCCTCCACCGTATTGCTTCCAGTTTGGTTAACCCAATCTATGTGCATATTAAAGTCACCCATTATAACTGCTGCACCTTTATTGCACGCACCCCTAATTTCATGTTTGATGCCCTCCCCAACATCACTACTACTGTTTGGAGGTCTGTACACAACTCCCACTAACGTTTTTTGTCCTTTGGTATTCTGCAGCTCTACCCATATAGATTCCACATCATCCAAGCTAATGTCCTTCCGAACTATTGCCTTAATTTGCTCCTTAACCAGCAATGCTACCCCACCTCCTTTTCCTTTTATTCTATCTTTCCTGAATGTTGAATACCCCTGGATGTTGAGTTCCCAGCCCTGATCATCCTGGAGCCACGTCTCCGTAATCCCAATCACATCATATTTGT
Source organism: Pristiophorus japonicus (assembly GCF_044704955.1). Classification (NCBI taxonomy): domain Eukaryota; kingdom Metazoa; phylum Chordata; class Chondrichthyes; family Pristiophoridae; genus Pristiophorus; species Pristiophorus japonicus. The sequence goes on from NC_091983.1 coordinate 249,657,669, forward strand.
TAACATCTATTTGCACAGTTAATTCATCCACTTTATTGCGGATACTCCTTGCATTAAGACACAAAGCCTTCAGGCTTGTTCTTTTAACACCCTTTGTCCTTTTAGAATTTTGCTGTACAGTGGCCCTTTTTGTTCTTTGCCTTGGGTTTCTCTGCCCTCCACTTTTCCTCATCTCCTTTCTGTCTTTTGCTTTTGCCTCCTTTTTGTTTCCCTCTGTCTCCCTGCATTGGTTCCCATCCCCCTGCCATATTAGTTTAAATCCTCCCCAACAGCACTAGCAAACACTCCCCCTAGGACATTGGTTCCGGTCCTGCCCAGGTGCAGACCGTCCGGTTTGTACTGGTCCCACCTCCCCCAGATTGTTGATTAAAGTGAGCACAATGGCTGTGACCCCCCTGCCCCCCCATTCTGAACCCCAGTGCACCACTGGCCCCCACCATGCCTGCCCCAACCAAGCCTCGGACCACCTACCATCAAGTGCGCTACCCAGCGCCGAGCCTGCGGCCAACATCTTGCCACAGGCAACTAGGCCCATACAGCAGAGCCTGGTCTCCAGTCGTCTTGGACCCCCTTGCCACTGGACCAAGACCTTGCTCAGCTAAGCCCGTGTGGTAGCCAGTGTGCAACGACCACCCCACATTAAAAGAAATCATGCACAGGTATCTTCCACTCCTCTAACATAAAGTTCGGGACCTGGAACGTCAGGACCCACATGGACAACCACAACAGCGACAGACTGGAACGCTGCACCGCCATAGTTGCACGTGAACTTAGACGCTTTGATAGCGACATCGTTGCCCTAAGCGAGACCCGGTGGGCAGGGGAAGGCCAGCTCAAGGAACAAGGTGGAGGTTACACCTTCTTCTGGAAAGGGAAACCAGAGTCAGAACACTGCCTCCACCGCTTCGCCATCAAAAACGAGCTGGTCGACCGCCTCAAAGACTCTCACTGCGGGGCTAACGAACGCCTCATGACGCTTCGACTCACCCTATCCCGGAACCAGTGCCACAGTCATCAGTGCGTACACCCCAACACTCGATGCAACAGATGAGGCCATAGAGGGTTTTTACTCCAACCTCGAAAAATCCCTGTCCCGCGTCCCCACGGATGACAAACTTATCTTCCTCGGTGACTTCAACGCCAGGGTCGGCAAGGACACAGACCTCTGGGGAGATGTGATTGGCAGAGAGGGGGTAGGGAAAGCCAACTCCAGCGGTACCCTGCTCCTGACAAAATGTCTAGAGCATGAACTTGTCATCACCAACACCTTGTTCCGCCAGAGAGACAAATACAAGGCATCGTGGAAAACCCTTGCTCCAAACACTGGCACCTGCTCGACTACGTCATCATCCGAGCCAGGGATCGCAAGGATGTGCGCATCACCCGCGCCATGACAGGAGCTGGATGGACCACCGCCTAATACGATCCATCATTGACATCAACATAGCCCCAAAGTGAAGGGCAGCAGAAGCAGTGTCACAAAAAAGTCAATGCCGGGGCACTTAAGGACCCAGCTAAGAGAGCCCTTTACAGTCAGCACCTCACAACTAATCTGGCGTGTCTTGATGACCCCAAGACGCAGAATGCCACAGTGCTTGGTCTGCCCTCCAGACCTCCATAACCAGTGCCTGCAAAGAAACGCTGGGTCACTCAACCAGGAAACACCAGGACTGGTTTGATGAGAATCATCAGGAGATTCAAGAGCTGATAGATTGCAAGCGCAGGGCATTTCTGAGCCTTAAACAGCAACCCAACTCGGGAGCAGCAAAGTAGCATTACAGACGGCTAAAGGCTAAGGTCCAACAAAAAACCCAGAACCTAAAGAACAGGTGGTGGATGGAGAAAGCACAGGAGATACAGCAGCTGGCCGACAGCCATGTTGTGCGAGGATATTTCATCGCAGTCAAGGCCACCTACGGTCCAAACACCCAAGGCCCCACCCCACTGCTGGCCAAGAATGGGGAAACACTCATCAAGGACACCGAGGCAGTCAGGGCTCGCTGGAAGGAGCACTTCGAAGATCTCCTCAATCAAGACTCTGCCTTTGACTCGAGTGTTCTCGACTCCATCCTGCAGCATGCTACCCGCCACCACCTCAGTAAAACCCCAACACTACACGAGATAGAAAAAGCCATAAGACAGATAAAAAAATAACAAGGCTACAGGAGCAGATGGAATCCCTGCTGAGGCACTGCTGGCACGAATTCATGACTTCATCTTTCTCATCTGGAGGGAGGAGAGCATGCCAGGAGATCTTAGAGATGCAGTGATCGTGACCATCTTTAAAAAAGGGGACCAGTCCGACTGCGGCAACTACAGAGGAATCTCCCTGCTATCAACCACTGGGAAAGTCGTCGCGAGAGTCCTCCTCACCCGCCTTCTCCCCGTGGCCGAGGAGCTCCTTCCGGAGTCGCAGTGCAGATTTCGTCCCCTCCGGGCCACAACGGACATGATTTTTACAGCGCGACAGCTGCAGGAAAAATGCAGGGAACAGCGCCAGCCCTTATACATGGCCGCCTTCTACCTTACAGAGGCCTTTGACACTGTCTATGGAGCGTCCTCCACCGTTTCTGATGCCCCCAAAAGTAGGTCACCATCCTCCGCCTGCTCCACGACGACATGCAGGCCGTGATCCTTACCAACGGATCCATCACAGACCCAATCCACGTCCGGACCGGGGTCAAGCAGGGCTGCGTCATCGCCCGAACCCTCTTCTCAATCTTCCTCGCTGCCATGCTCCACCTCACAGTTGATAAGCTCCCCGCTGGATTGGAACTAAACTACAGAACCAATGGGAAGCTGTTCAACCTTCGCCGTCTCCACGCCAGGTCCAAACCATTCCAACTTTTGTCGTCGAGCTACAGTACGCGGACGATGCCTGCGTCTGTGCACACACAGAGGCTGAACTCCAGGACAGAGTCAATGTATTTACCGAGGCGTCTGAAAGTGGGCCTTGCGCTAAACATCAGTAAGACAAAGGTCCACCACCAGCCTGTCCTCGCTGCAGAGCACTGCCCCCAGACATCAAGATCCACGGCGCGACCCTGAACAACGTGGAACACTTCCCTTATCTCGGGAGCCTCCTAGCAACAAGAGCAGGCATTCGGGCACCTGAAGAAAAGAGTGTTTGAAGACCAGGCCCTCAAAACTGTCACCAAGCTCATGGTCTACAGGGCCATAGTAATACCCGCCCTCCTTTATGGCTCAGAGACATGGACCATGTACAGTAGACACCTCAAGTCGCTAGAGAAATACCACCAACGATGTCTCCGCAAGATTCTACAAATCTCCTGGGAGGACAGATGCACCAACATTAGCGACCTCGTCCAGGCCAACATCCCCAGCATTGAAGCACTGACCACACTCGATCAGCTCCGCTGGGCAGGCCGCATAGTTTGCATGCCAGACACGAGACTCCCAAAGCAAGCGCTCTACTCGGAACTCCTCCATGGCAAACGAGCCAAAGGTGGGCAGAGGAAACGTTACAAGGACACCTCAAAGCCTCCCTGATAAAGTGCGACATCCCCACTGACACCTTGGAGTCCCTGGCCAAAGACCACCCTAAGTGGAGGAAGTGCATTCGGGAGGGCGCTGAGCACCTCGAGTATCGTCGCCAAGAGCATGCAGAAATCAAGCGCAGGCAGCGGAAAGAGCGTGCGGCAAACCAGGCTCCCCGCCTATCCTTCCCTTCAAGCGCTCTCTGTCCCACCTATGACAGAGACTGTGATTCTCATATTGGACTGTACAGCCACCTAAAAACTCATGCTAAGAGTGGAAGCAAGTCTTCCTCGATTCCGAGGGACTGTCTATGATGATGATGAGATTAAAGTTAGCTACGATTACTGTAGTACCCTTGCTACATGCACCTATAATTTCCTGTTTGATGCCGTCCCCTACACTACCACAACTGTTTGGAGGCCTATAGACAACTCCCACCAATGTTTTCTGCCCTTGGTGCTGCTTGGCTCCATCCAGACTGATTCTACATTTCGATTTTCTGAGCCAATATCCTTTCACACTATTGCTCTGATTTCATCCTTTACTAGCAACGCCATACCACCCCTTTTTCCTTTTTGCCTGTCCTTCCTAAATATCAAATATCCTTGGATATTCAGTTCCCAATCCTGGTCACCCTGAAAACATGTCTCTGTAATTGTAACTATATCGTATCCGTTTATATCTATTTGCGTAGTTAATTTGTCTACCTTATTACAGATGCTTCATGCATTCAGATACAATGCTTTTAAATTTGTCTTTTAACATTATTTTGTACTAAAGCCCTATTTGTCTTATCGCTATTCTTTCTTACCTGGACCCTATTTGTTAGTGCACTCTTGTTTGTATGCTCTGTCCCTTCCTGACATAATCTGGTTATCCTTACCACTATCACTTTCTTGGATTGCTTCCTTTTCTTTTCTCTTTAGCATTCTAGATTGCTCTCGACTGCGATCGTGCATCCCCTCCCCGCCCCCAAAACTCCCTTATTTAGTTTAAATCCCTGTCTACCTCCCTAGTTAGTCGTTCGCTAGAACTCTGGTCCCAGCATAGTTCAGGTGTAGTCTGTCCCCACGGAACAGCTCTCTCTTTCTCGAGTATTGGTGCCAGTGCCCCACGAATTGAAACCCACTTCCCCCACATCAACATCATTCATCTCCCTGATTCTATTGACCCTATGCCAATTTGTTCGTGGCTCAGGTAATAATGCAGAGATTATTATCTTTGTGGTTCTGCTTTTCAATTTAGTCCCTAGCTGTTCAAACTCTCTCAGCAGAACCTTTTTCTTAGTCCTACCTATGTCATTGGTACCTACGTGTACCACGACAACTGGATTCCCCCCCCACCCCCCGCCACTCCAAGTTCTTCCCAAGAAACGATAATCAGGGACAAAATTAACAATCTTGGACAAGTATGGATTAATTAAGGAAAGCCAGCACGGATTTGTAAAAGGCAAATCGTGTTTAACTAACTTGATTGAGTTTTTTGATGAGGTAACAGAGAGGGTTGATGAGGGCAATCCGGTTGACGTGTATATGGACTTCCAAAATGTGTTTGATAAAGTGCCACATAATAGGTTTGCCAGCAAAGTTGAAGCCCGTGGAATAAAAAGGAAACTGGCAGCATGGATATGAAATTGGCTAAGTGACAGGAAATAGAGAGTAGTGGTGAACAGTTGTTTTTCGGACTGGAGGAAGGTATACAGTGGTGTTCCCCAGGGGTCTGTACTAGGACCACTGCTTTACTTGATATATTAATGAGTTAGACTTGGACGTACAGGGTAGAATTTCAACATTTGCAGATGACGCAAAACTTGAAAGTATGGTGAACAATGATGAGGATAGCGATAGACTTCAAGAAGTACACAGGCCGGTGGAACGTGACAGATGAGATTTAGCGCAGAAAAGTGCAAAGAGGCAATATAAACTAAAGGGTGCAATCCTAAAGTGAGTGCATGAACAGAGAGACCTAGGGGTATATATGCACAAATCATTGAAGGCGGCAGGGCAGGTTGAGAAAGCGGTTAAAAAAGCAGGTGGGATCCTGGGCTTCATAAATAGAGGCACAGAGTGCAACAGCAAGGAAGTTATGATGAACCTTTATAAAACACTGGTTCGGCCTCAACTGGCGTAATGTGTCCAATTCTGGCACTGCACTTTAGGAAGGATGTGAAGGCCTTAGAGAGGGTGCAGAAAAGATTTACGAGAATGGTTCCAGGGTTGAGGGACTTGAGTTACGTGGATAGACTGGAGAAGCTGGGGTTGTTCTCCTTACAGCAGAGAAGTTTGAGAGAAGATTTGATGGAGGTGTTCAAAATCATGAGGGGTCTAGACAGAGTAGATAGAGAGAAACTGTTCCCATTGGCAGAAGGGTCGAGAACCAGAGGACACAGATTTAAGGTGATTGGCAGAAGCACCAAAGGGGTTGTGAGGAAAAACTTTTTTACGCAGCGAGTGATTAGGATCTGGGATGCACTGCCTGCAAGGATGGTGGAGGCAGATTCAATCATGGCTTTCAAAAGGGAGTTGGATAAGTACCTGAAGGAAAGAAAATTGCAAGGCTATGGGGAAAGGGCAGGGGAGTGGGTCTAGCTTGATGTGCTCTTGCAGAGAGCCAGCACGGGCTCGACGGGCCGAATGGCCTCCTTCTGTGCTGTAACCATTCTATGATTCTGTGATTCTACCACCTTGCTCACAGTGCAGCTTTAAGAACCTTTAACCTGTAGTCCAGGAAGTCAAGCCTGATTTACACAGATGCACAGCGATAAAGAAACTGGCAAAAGTTTTAATGAGATTTGCGCATTCTAGGGGTGCAAGCTTCCTGCTTCCCCATCAATGCCCAGGCAGCAAGTACTCTTCAGTGCATTCTTGACACAGGGCCCTTTTCCGAACCCTCTCCCCCAAGTGGGCACAGTTGATGCATGGGAGCAATCAACCCCTCGTTAAATTTGTTGAAAGTTTTTGTGGCAAATAACAGAGGTGAATTTCCAGTGGGTGGATTCTCCTGCCCATCTACTAGAACTTCAGCGGAACAGCTGCGGAAACCCTGGAAAAACTACATCGACACCAATTACACCGGGGTTTCCGTGTCTCTTCCGGCACACAAGCGGCAGAATCCCCGCGGGAATTCGCTCCCTGTATCATCACCCTTGTAACGCCGGTGGGGTGGGGGGGCTTTTAAGAACATAAAAAATAGGAGCAGGTATAGGCCATTTGTCCCCTCAAGCCTGCTCCGCCATTCAATAAGATCATGGGTTCAGCTCCACTTCCCTGCCCGCTCCATATAACTCTTTATTCGCTTATCGCTCAAAAATCTGTCTATCTCCGCCTTAAATATATTCAGTGACCCAACCTTCACAGCTCTCTGAGGCAGAGAATTCCAAAGATTCACGACCCTCTGAGAGAAGAAATTCCTCCTCATCTCAGTTTATATCATGCTGGTTAAGGCATATTGTTTGGGGCCGATAAGAGGCACCGTCATTCAGCAGCTAACCCGTGGCGTACCTGCCTCCACACATTGACGTCTAGGAGTCCCATGATGCTGACACTGGCTAAAACTGTGGATGATTAATCCATTCATGAAGCACTAGCATCCTCACATGATAAGCACAACATCCATCTCCTCCCCCACATTTCTCCACCTGGCAAAACAAAGTGCTTAGCCAGCCTAGAACATTGCTTCAGATGCTGAGACTGCAGCAGTTTCCACCGCTGTTTCTGCTGAGATTCAGGTACATCTGTGCCTCAGCAACATTCCATCACTGACACTGAAATGCTGATGCTGTAAACGGTAAAAATAGAAATTCCTGCCCCTCTTTCATGGTTTCTCCTCACTCACTGCTGCCTCTCTCCCACTCTCTGCAAGTGCCTGTGTTACTCGACCTCACACCTCTCAACCTGCGTTCCGTTGAAAGGGTTTAATTGGAGTCAGTGAGATTCCTGTAGGATTGGGAGTCTGTGTGAGTTACTGCTGTCTTTTAAGAACATAAGAACATAAGAAATAGGAGCAGGAGTAGGCCACCTGGCCCCTTGAGCCTGCTCCGCCATTTAATAAGATCATGGCTGATCCAATCATGGATTCCGGTCCACTTCCCTGCCCGCTCTCCAGAACCCCTTATTCCCTTATCGGTTAAGAAACTGTCTATCTCTGTCTTAAATTTATTCAATGACCCAGCTTCCACAGCTCTCTGGGACAGCAAATTTCACATATTTACAACCCTCTGAGAGAAGAAATTCCTTCTCATCTCAGTTTTAAATGGGCGGCCCCTTATTCTAAGATTATGCCCCCTAGTTCTAATCTCCCCTATCAGTGGAGACATCCTCTCTGCATCCACCTTGTCAAGCCCCCTCATAATCTTATACGTTTTGATAAGATCACCTCTCATTCTTCTGAATTCCAATGAGTAGAGGCCCAACCTACTTAACCTTTCCTCATAAGTCAATCCCTACATCTCCGGAATCAACCTAGTGAACCTTCTCTGAACTGCCTCCAAAGCAAGTATATATTTTCTTAAATATGGAAACCAAAACTGCACGCAGTTTTGTAGGTGTGGCCTCACCAATATCCTGTATAACTGTAGCAAGACTTCCTTGCTTTTATATTCCATCTCCTTTGCAATAAAGGCCAAGAATCCATTGGTCTTCCTGATCACTTGCTGCACCGACATACTATCCTTTTGTGTTTCATGCACCAGGACCCCCAGGTCCTGCTGTTCTGCAGCACGATGAAATTTTTCTCCATTTAAATAATAACTTGCACTTTGATTTTTTTTTCTGCATAACCTCACATTTTCCAACACCTGCAAATTTTTTGCCCACTCACTTAGCCTGTCTATGTCCTTTTGCAGATTTTTTGTGCCCTCCTTACATATTGCTTTTCCTCCCATCTTTGTATCATCAGCAAACTTGGTTATATTACACTCGGTCCCTTCAGCCAAGTCATTAATGTAGATTGTAAATAGTTGGGGTCCCAGCACTGATCCCTCCGGCACCCTACTAGTTACTGTTTGCTAACCGGAAAATGACCCATTTATCCCGACTATCTGTTTTCTGTTAGTTAGTCAATCCTCTATCCATGCTAATATATTACCCCCAACTGCAGAGTGACTTGGATAGGTTAGGTGAGTGGGCAAATGCATGGCAGATGAAGTATAATGTGGATAAATGTGAGGTTATCCACTTTGGTGGTAAAAACAGAGAGACAGACTATTATCTGAATGGTGACAGATTAGGAAAAGGGGAGGTGCAACGAGACCTGGGTGTCATGGTATATCAGTCATTGAAGGTTGGCATGCAGGTACAGCAGACGGTTAAGAAAGCAAATGGCATGTTGGCCTTCATAGCGAGGGGATTTGAGTACAGGGGCAGGGAGGTGTTGCTACAGTTGTGAGGCCACACCTGGAGTATTGTGTACAGTTTTGGTCTCCTAACCTGAGGAAGGACATTCTTGCTATTGAGGGAGTGCAGCGAAGGTTCACCAGACTGATTCCCGGGATGGCGGGACTGACATATAAGTAAGACTGGATCAACTGAGCTTGTATTCACTGGAGTTCAGAAGAATGAGAGGGGATCTCATAGAAATGTTTAAAATTCTGACGGGTTTAGACAGGTTAGATGCAGGAAGAATGTTCCCAATGTTGGGGAAGTCCAGAACCAGGGGTCACAGTCTAAGGATAAGTGATAAGCCATTTAGGACTGAGATGAGGAGAAACTTTTTCATCCAGAGAGTGGTGAACCTGTGTAATTCTCTACCACAGAAAGTTGTTGAGGCCAATTCACTAAATATATTCAAAAAGGAGTTAGATGTAGTCCTTACTACTAGAGGGATCAAGGGGTATGGCGAGAAAGCAGGAATGGGGTACTGAAGTTGCGTGTTCAGCCATGGACTCATTGAATGGCGGTGCAGGCTAGAAAGGCCGAATGGCCTACTCCTGCACCTATTTTCTATGTTTTCTATGTTTCTAACCCAGTGAATTTTATCTTGTGCAGTAACCTTGTATGTGGCACCTTATCAAATGTCTTCTGGAAACCCAAATACACCACATCCATTGGTTCCCCTTTATCCACCCTGCTCTATACATCCTCAAAGAACTCCAGAAAATTTGTCAAACATGATTTCCCTTTCATAAAACCATGTTGACCCTGCTTGATTGAATCATGCTTTTCCAAATGTCCCGCTACTGCTTCCTTAATAATGGACTCCAGCATTTTCCCAACCACAGATGTTAGGCTAACCTGCTTTTGTCTGCATCCTTTTTAAATAGGGGCGTTACCTTTGAGGTTTTCCAATCTGCTGGGACCGCCCCAGAATCCAGGGAATTTGGGGAGATTACAACCAATGCATCCACTATCTCTGTAGCCACTTCTTTTTTTAAGACCCTAGGATGTAAGCCCGGTAACCAAATTTTAATTTGATTTTATATGTTTTAAAGTTTATTTTGTTTTATTTGCTGGGTTTTAGTGTTCCGCCTCCCCTTTTATAGGGGGCACTTGTATTGTATGTTTTAGTGCCCAAAAAAAAAAGCAAAAAAAAAAAACTACAAAAAAACCCAAAAAAACAAAAAAGGGCTTGGAAAAATGTTTGGAGTGTCCCCCAGATCAGGGGGCACTTGATTTAACTGTTTATTTTGTTTTCCAACAAAAGAGTTGTAAGCCATCAGGTCCAGGGGATTTGTCCGCCTTTAGTTCCATTATTTTACCGAGTACTACTACTTTAGTGATAGTGATCAAGGGGTATGGCGAGAAAGCAGGAATGGGGTACTGAAGTTGCATGTTCAGCCATGAACTCATTGAATGGCGGTGCAGGCTCGAAGAGCCGAATGGCCTACTCCTGCACCTATTTTCGATGTTTCTATGTGATTCCTCCCTCCCTATAGCCCCCTGATTATTCACTATTCACTATTGGAATGTTTTTAGTGTCTTCTACTGTGAAGCCCGATACAAAATATTTGTTCAACATCTCCACCATTTCCCTGTTCTACACAAGAAAACAAGAAATAGGAGCAGGAGTAGGCCATACGGCCCCTCGAGCCGGCACCACCATTTAATAAGATCATGGCTGATCTGATCATGGACTCAGTTCCACTTCCATGCCCGCTCCCCATAACCCTTTACTCCTTTATCGCTCAAAAATCTGTCTATCTCTGCCTTAAATATATTCAATGTCCCAGCCGCCACAGCTCTTTAGGGCAGAGAATTCCACAGATTTACAACCCTCTGAGAGAAGACATTTCTCCTCATCTCTGTTTTAAATGGGCGGCCCCTTGTTCTAAGAGTGTGCCCTTTAGTTCTAGTCTCTCCTATCAGTGGAAACATCCTCTCTGCATCCACCTTGTCAAGCCCCCTCATAATCTTATACCATTCAATAAGATCATGGCTGATCATTCACCTTGATACTATATTCTACCATACCAAATTCCTCCTCATCTCAGTTTTAAATGGGCGGCCTCTTATTCTGAGACCATGCCCCCTAGTTTTAGTTTCCCCTGTGAATGGAAATATACTCTCTGCATCCAACTTGTCCAGCCCTCTCATTATCTTACGTGTTTCGATAAGATCACCTCTCATTCTTCTGAACTGCAATGAGTATAGACCCAACTTACTCAACCTATCTTCATAAGTCAACCCCCTCATCTCCGGAATCAACCTCTTGAACCTTCTCTGAGCAGCCTCCAATGGAAGTGTATGCTTTCTTAAATACGGCGACCATAATTGCAGGCAGTACTCCAGGTGTGGCCTCACCAATACCCTGTACAGTTGTAGCAGGACTTCTCTGCTTTTATACTCTCTCCCCCTTGCAATAAAGGCCAACATTCCATTTGCCTTCCTGATTATTTGTTGCATCTGCATACTAACTTTTTGTTTCATGCACAAGGACCCTCAGGTCAACACTTTGCAATTTTTTCCCCTTTAAATTATAATCTGCTTTTCTGTTTTTTCTGCCAAAGTGGATAACCTCACATTTTCCTACATTATACTCCATCTGCCAAATTTCTGCCCACTCACTTAGCCTGTCTATATCCCTTTGCAGACTTTCTGTGTCCTCCTCACAATTTGCTTTCCCACCCATCTTTGTATCATCAGCAAACTTGACTACATTACACTCGGTCCCTTCATCCAAGTCATTAATATAGATTGTAAATAGTTGAGGACCCAGCACTGATCCCTGCCGCACCCCACTAGTTACTGTTTGCCAACCGGAACATGAGCCATTTATCCCGACTCTCTGTTTTCTGTTAGTTAGCTGTTGTGTATGCAATAAAGGTACAAACTGAGTACTGTTTAACTAAAAAAGGTAAAACCTTGCTTCTGCTTTATTACGGCCTAAAGTGCCTGACTCACAAAATGGCTGGCTTTTTATACCAGATCAGCACCATGTGCGTGCTGCTCAGTGGCCTCCAACAATGACACCATCTGGTGGCTATAAACAGCATGTACATACATGACAATACCCTCCTCTGAGATCTTATCACAGTCTTTCACAGGTTGACACGGTCCGGTGCTTTACGCTCTCGGATTGACCATCTCAGTTCGATTCCGGTCTTGGGTGAATGTGCGGAGTCTGTTGTGGCTGGTGGCTGGATGGCTGACTTGTTGGTGGTGGCAGTGGCCATGTCCGGAATTGCAAGTCCATTTTTATTGAACAAGTCCGTGATGGAAATTCCGGGTTCACTGATGACCCTGGAGTCCACTGAAGACTGCTGGTAGGTTGGTTAGTCGTCGACGGTTTCTTCGTCCGACTGCTCTGGCTCGCCTGTGTGCCTCAGCTTTGTTTGATCCATGTGTTTCCTGCAAGTTTGCCCATTCTTGAGCTTAATAATAAATACTCTGTTGCCCTCCTTGGCGATGACCATACCAGCGATCCATTTGGGACCCTGACCATAATTCAACACGTATACAGGATCATTCACAGAAATCTCGCGTGACACAGTTGCGCGATCGTGGTACCCTTGTTGACTCTGCCTTCTGTATTCAACATGATTACTTAAATCCGGGGGTACAAGAGATAACTTGGTCTTAAGACCTCTTTTCATCATGAGTTCAGCAGGCGAGACCCCTGTGTGGGGTCTTGTCCTGTAACTCAGCAGTATGCAAGACAAGCGGGTCTGCAGTGACCCTTGGGTTACTCTCCTCATGCTTTGCTTGATAATTTGTACTGCATGTTCTGCTTGCCCGTTGGACGCAGGCTTCAATGGTGCTGACCTTACGTGTTTTATGCTGTTAAGTTTTACAAACTCTTGAAACTTCTGACTGGTGAAGCACGACCCATTGTCACTCACCACTATGTCAGGTAGACCATGTGTCAAGAACATGACACTGAGATTCTCTATGGTTGCCGTGGATGTACTGAATGACATGATTATGCATTCGATCCACTTCGAATAAGCATCCACCACCACTAAAAACATCTTGCCCAGGAAGGGACCTGCAAAATCTACATAGATCCTGGACCAAAGTTTAGATGGCCTTGACCACAGACTCAGCGGCGATTCTGCTGGTGCTTTGCTGAGCTGCATGCAGGTGTTGCACTGATGCACGCATGCTTCCAGCTTAGAATCAATTCCTGGCCACCATACGTGGGACCTGGCGATGGCCTTCATCATCACTATACCAGGATGTGTGCTGTGTAACTCACGCACAAACTTCTCTCTCCTTTTCTTAGGCATTACAACTCGATTGCCCCCACAATACGCAATCTGCTTGAATAGACAGTTTGTACTAGCGACGAATGTACGGTTTGGCCTCCTCGCACATTTGCTTAGGTATGGCAGACTAATCCCCTTTACCACCGATAATATCGAGCTCTGGCTGGTCCAGGTCTTAACTTGTTGAGCCGTGACAGGGGTAACTTCACTCTCAAAAGCATCCATGATTAACATTAAATCTGCCGTTGTGGCGTTTCCATCTCCGGTATGGGCAACGGCAACTGGCTCAAAGCATCAGCACAATTCTCTGTGCCAGGTCTGTGGCGAATGACATAATCATAGGCAGAGAATATCAGCGCCCACCTTTGTATGCGGGATGAAGCTTTGATATTGATACCTTTGCTCTTGGAAAACAATGAAATGAGCGGCTTGTGATCGGTCTCTAATTCGAACCTCAGACCGAACAGGTATTGCTGCATCTTTTTAACACCGTACACACACGCTAAAGTTTCTTTTTCTACCATACTGTAGGCTCTTTCTGCTTTAGAAAAACTTTTGGATGCATACGCGACAGGTTGAAGTTTCCCCGACTCATTGGCTTGTTGTAATACGCAACCAATTCCATATGACGATGCGTCACAGGCCAAAACTAAACGTTTACATGGGCATAATGTACCAGCATCTTGTTTGAGCAAAGCAGATTGGTGGCTTTCTCGAAAGCTCTGTCTTGCAATGCGCCCCACACCCTGTTGTTGCCTTTTCTCAATAGCATGTGCAGTGGTTCAAGTAAGGTGCTCAATTTAGGTAGGAAGTTACCAAAGTAGTTGAGTACACCCAGGAACGAACGCAGCTCTGTCACGTTCTGCGGCTTGGGTGCATTCTTGATGGCTTTGGTTTTCACGTCAGTAGGTCTGATGCCATCAACGGTGATTTTCCTCCTGAGGAATTCGACCTCCAGTGCCACGAAGACATAGAAACATAGAAAATCGGTGCAGGTGTAGGCCATTCGGCCTTTCAAGCCTGCAGCACCATTCAATATGATCATCGAGCGTTTAAGTCTGCGTCCCACTCTGTCGAAACACAGTAGAACCTCTTCCAGGTTGTTCAGATGTTCCTTGGAGTCACGACCGGTGATCAGGATGTCACCTTGGAACATGACGGTTCTGGGAACGGACTTCAGTAGACTTTCCATATTCCTCTGGAATATTGCAGCAACCGAGTGAATTCCAAAGGGTCACCTGTGATAAATAAACAGTTCTTTGTGCGTGTTAATGCACGTAAGTCTCTTCGATGTCTTGACCAACTCCTGCGTCATATAGGCCGACGTCAAGTCCAGTTTTGAGAACGACTTCCCTCCGGCTAGCGTCACAAACAAGTCATCAGCCTTCGGGAACGGGTACTGATCTTGTTTCGAAACCCTGTTGATTGTAGCCTTGTAGTCTCCACAGATTCTGACTGTGCCATCACTTTCCAGCACAGGAACAATGGGGCTGGCCCATTCATTAAATTCGACCGGTGATATGATCCCTTCACGCTGGAGTCTGTCCAGTTCAATTTCATCCTTCTCCCTCATCATATACGGCACTGCTCGAGCTTTATGATGGACGGGTCTTGCATCTGCACCTTGTCTCCCGTGAAGTTGCCGATACCCGATTTGAACAGCGAAGGGAACTTGCTCAATACTTGATCACATGTATCTTCCTCCGACAACAACGCCTTTATGTCGTTCCAATCGCATCTGATTTTCTACAACTAGCTCCTGCCGAGCAGCATTGGGCCATTGCCTGGAACAATCCACAGCGGCAACTCGTGAACCGCACCGTTATACGACACATTAATTTGTGCACTGCCAATCACCAGTTCTTTGATGTACGTGTGCAGCTTGGCGTTAACAGGGCTTAGCCTGGGCCGCACAGTCTCACTTTCCCACAGCTTATTAAATGCCCTCTCGTTCATGATCGATTGACTCGCTCCCGTGTCCAGTTCCATCGATATCGGTATCCCGCTAAACTTCACGCTAATCAAAATTGGTTTACTCTTGGTTATGAAAGAGTACAGTCCATACACTTCCTCCTCTGGCATCTCGGATTGCATATTCAGATTCATGCTAGTCTGACTCTCATCCTCCACGTGGTGTGTCGCAGCACGCTTGCTCATCTGCTGGAGATGCCCCACTCTCAGACAGCCTTTGCAACTATATTGCTTAAATCGGCACTGCTGGTGCCGATGATTTTCCCCCACAACGCCAACACGGAGAAGTCGGATACATTCCCGCTGGCGGACTTTGGGCAGCCACAGGTTTCGCAAACGCAGCCAGATAGGCCCCGCCATGTGCCGCTCTGCCGATCGCTGAATCAATCGCATTTACAGTACTTTCCGAGATTCGGTTCTTCACCGATATTAGCTTTAAATTCCTGTCCGTCGTCATACATGATTGAGCGATCTGGATGGCCCTTTTTAAATCCAACTCCTCCACCGCCAGGGTCACCTCATGGTTGATACCGATAACAAAGAAGTCCTGCAGCATGTCTGCCAACAGCGTCCCAGACTTGCACGGTCCCGCTAGACGTCTCAGGTCGGCAACGAATTCCGCCACGCTATGGCCCTCTGATCGAACATGTGTATAAAACCCGTATCTTGAGATGATGATGCCGTCATCTGGCTTGAGGTGCTCCCGTACCAATGTACACAACTCCTCGTGCGTTTTCTCTGTTGGATCACTAGGCATGAGTAGATTCTTTATCAGACCGTAGATCTTTGAATCGCACACAGTGAGGAACACGGCCCGGCGCCTATCTGCATCGTCGACCCCCTCCATTTTGTTGGCCATGAAGTACTGGTTCAAATGGCTCACAAAGTCTGCCCAATCTTCTCCCTCCACGAATCACTCTAAAAATCCAATCGTCCTCATTTTGCAAACAAAGGTTCTTGTATTCTCATCGCCAAATGTTATATATGCAATAAAGGTACAAACTGAGTACTGTTTAACTGAACAAGGTACAACCTTGCTTCTGCTTTATTACGGCCCAAAGTGCCTGACTCACAAAATGGCTGGCCTTTTATACCAGATCAGCACCATGTGCGTGATGCTCAGTGGCCTCCAACAATGACACCATCTGATGGCTACAAACAGCATGTACATACAAAGATATGACCCTTGAGGCTAAAGGGATCAAGGGGTATGGAGAGAAAGCAGGAACGGGGTACTGAAGGAATGATCAGCCATGATCTTATTGAATGGTGGTGCAGGCTCGAAGGGCCGGATGGCCTACTCCTGCACCTATTTTCTATGTTTCTATGACATTAGCCAATCCTCTATCCATGCTAACATATTACCCCCAACCCTGTGAACTTTTATCTTGTGCAGTAACCTTTTATGCGGCACCTTATAGAATGCCTTCTGGAAATCCAAATACACCACATCCACTGTTCCCCCTTGTCCAACCTGCTCGTTACATCCTCGAAGAACTGCAGCAAATTTGTCAAACATGATTTCCCTTGCATAAAACCACGCTGACTCTGCTTGATTGATTGAATTGTGCTTTTCCAAATATCCTGCTACTGCTTCCCTAATAATGGACTCCAGCATTTTCCCATTATTAATTCCCCAGTCTCATCCTCTATGGGACCAACATTTACTTTAGCCACTCTTTTTTTAATGTACCTGTAGAAACTCTTACTATCTGGTTTTATATTTCGTGCTAGTTTACTTTCATAATCTATCTTCCTGCTATCATTTTTTTAGTCGTTCTTTGCTGGCTTTTAAAAGTTTCCCAATCCTCTGCCCTCCCACTAGTCTTGGCCACATTGTATGCCCTTGTTTTCAATTTGATACCATCCCTTATTTCCTTAATTAGCCACGGATGGTTATCCCTTTTCTTGTAGTCTTTAATAGTAAGAAACGATATTGGCTCAAATGATAAGGGTGTTGAAACAGTTTGGATGGAGATAAGGAATAATAATGGGAAAAAGTCACTGGTGGGCGTAGTCTATAGGCCTCCTAACAGTAACAACTCTGTTGGTCGGAGCATAAACCAGGAAATAGTGGGGGCTTGTAAAAAGGGAACAGCAATAATTATGGCTGATTTTAACCTCCATATTGATTGGACAAATCAAATTGGTCAGGGTAGCCTTGATGAGGAGTTCATAAAATGAATAAGGGACGGGTTCCTTCAGCAGTAGGTAACGGAACTAACCAGGGGGAAGGCTATCTTAGATCTGATTCTGTGTAATGAGACAGGATTAATAAACAATCTCCTAGTAAAGGATCCCCTCGGAATGAGTGATCATAGCATGATTGAATTTCAAATTCGGATGGAGGGTGAGAAATTTGGATCCCTAACCAGCGTACTAAGCATAAATAAAGGAGACGATGAAGGTATGAGGGCAGAGTTGGGTAAAGTGGACTGGTAAAATAGATTAAAGTATAGGACGGTTGATGAACAGTGGTGTGCATTTAAGGATATATTTAACAACTCTCAAGAAAAATACATTCCAATGAGGAGGAAAGGGTGTAAGAGAATAGATAGCCATCCATGGCTAACAAAAGAAATAAAGGACGGTATCCAATTAAAAACAAGGCCATACAAAGTGGCCAAAACTAGTGAGAGGACAGAAGACTGGGAAGCTTTTAAAAGCCAGCAAAGAACGACTAAAAAAATGATTAAGAAAGGGAAGATGGACTATGAAAGTAAACTAGCGCAAAATATGAAAACAGATAGCAAGAGTTTCTATAGGTGTAAAGAAAGGAGAAGAATGGCTAAAGTGAATGTTGGTCTCTTAGAGGACGAGACCAGGAACTAGTAATGGGGAACATGGAGATGGTAGAAACTCTGAACAAATATTTTGTATCAGTCTTTACGGTAGAGGACTCTAACAATATTCCGACAGTGAATAGTCAAGGGGCTATAGGGGGGGAGGAACTTAACACAATCACAATCACTAAGGAGGTGGTACTCAGTAAGATAATGGGCCTAAAGGCAGGTAAATCCCCTGAACCTGTTGGCTTGCATCCTAAGGTCTTAAGAGAAGTAGCGGCAGGGATTGTGGATGCATTGGTTGTAATTTACCTAAATTCCCTGGATTCTGGGGAGTCCCAACAGATTGGAAAACTGCAAATGTAAAGCCCCTATTTAAAAAAGGAGGCAGACAAAAAGCAGGAAACTATCGACTAGTTAGCCTAACATCTGTAGTTGGGAAAATGTTGGAGTCCATTATTAAAGAAGCAGTAGCAGGACATTTGGAAAAGCAAAATTCTGTCAGGCAGAGTCAGCATGGATTTATGAAGGGGAAGTCATGTTTGACAAATTTGCTGGAATTCTTTGAAGATGTAACGAACAGGGTGGATAAAGAGGAACCAGTGGATGTGGTGTATTTGGACTTCCCGAAGGCATTTGACAAGGTGCCACATAAAAGGTTACTGCACAAGATAAAAGTTCACGAGGTTGGGGGTAATATATTAGCATGGATAAAGGATTGGCTAACTAACAGAGAACAGAGAGTCGGGATAAATGGTTCATTCTTTGGTTGTTAACCAGTAACTAGTGGGGTGCCGCAGGGATCGGTGCTGGGACCCCAACTATTTACAATCTACATTAACGACTTGGAAGAAGGGACTGAGTGTAATATAGCCAAGTTTGCTGACGACACAAAGATGTGAGGAAAAGCAATGTGTGAGGAGGTCACAAAAAATCTGCAAAAGGACACAGACAGGCTAAATGAGTGGGCAAACATTTGGCAGATGGAGTATAATGTTGGAAACTGTGAGATTATGCACTTTGGCAGAAAAAATCAAAGAGCAAGTTATTATTTAAATGGAGAAAGATTTCAAAGTGCCGCAGTACAGCGGGACCTGGGGGTACTTGTGCATGAAACACAAAAGGTTAGTATGCAGGTACAGCAAGTGATCAGGAAGGCCAATGGTATCTGTAGTGTCTCTGCACCTTGTTACAAACTCTCACGAGGCATGGATATATCAGACACGGTCACTCTGTGACCTTCACTTTATTTCCAGGGCTGAAGAGTGCTGATCCTGGGTGGGACCTCCCCTTTTATACCTGGAAGCCCAGGTGAGGAGCTCACTCCCTGTGGTCAGGGTGTGCATTACAAGGGTACAGGTACAGTATGCATGAGTTACAGTTACATACTTATAGTCATTGCAAGATGGTGAAATACATGACATCACCTCCCCCCTTAGTTCTTTTAGTTTCAGAGGTTAAGTCTGTCAGGTGGTCTCTCGTGGAGCTTGCAAGTTGTGGCTCTGGTGGCTGAGTCTCAGCACGCGTCTCTGTCACTTGAGGTGATTCCGGCCTGTCCGGGCTGGCCGCAGGGACTGTGCATGCTGAGGGCTATCTTTGTTGCTCGTGCGCTGGCAGTGGTGTGGGTGCTATCCCATCATGCTCTTCTTCCGGTTCCTCCGTGTCTGCACTGAACCTTGTCTTTACTTGGTCCAAGTTTTTGCGGCATATCTGCCCATTGTTTAGTCTGACCACCCTGATCCTGTTTCCTTCTTTGCCAATTACGGTGCCCTCAAGCCATTTGGGTCCCAACGCATGGTTAAGAACAAATACCGGGTCATCTATTTCTATACACCTCCCCCTTGAGCCTCGATCATGGAGCTCGGTTTGGGACAGGCGCTTGCCCTCAACAATGTCTGCCAGGGCTGGGTGAATGAGGGACAGCCATGTCTTGAGCGTGCGTTTCATGAGGAGTTCCGCTGGCAGGACTCCCGTGAGCGAGTGCGGCCGGGACCTGTAGGCCAGCAGGAGGCGCGATAGGCGATACTGAAGGGAGGGTCCTTGGATGCGTAGCATGCCCTGCTTTATGACGTGGACCACCCATTCCGCCTGGCCATTGGAGGCCGGCTTGAACGGCGCTGTCCGGACGTGCTTGATCCCATTGCCCGACATAAACTCCTGGAATTCATGGCTGGTGAAACACAGGCCATTGTCGCTGACCAGGATGTCTGGCAAGCCATGGGTCGCGAAAACCGTACGCAGACTCTCCATAGTGATGGATGTCGTGCACGAGTTCAATATGATGCACTCGATCCACTTCGAGTATGCATCGACAACGATCAGGAACATTTTTCTCATGAACGGGCCCGCATAGTCCACGTGAATATGTGACCATGGCCTGGTGGGCAAAGGCCACGGGATGAGTGGAGCCTCCCTGGGGGCATTGCCCAGCTGGGCAAACGTTGTGCACCTGCGGAACCCAGTGTTCCAGATCTGAGTCAATCCATGTGTGACCGGGCAATAGCCTTCATTAACATGATGCCAGGGTGCTCGCTGTGGAGTTCCCTGACGAACGCTTCCCTTTCTTTCTGGGGCATGACTACCCGGCTGCCCCAAAACAGGCAGTCGGCTTGATCGGAGAGTTCATCCATCCGTCTATGAAACGGCCTGACTTCCTCGGGGTACGCCCTGTGTGCGGGCGCCCAGTCCCCAGTCGGGACACATTTCTTTATCATGGATATGAGGGGTTCCCTGTTGGTCCAGAGTTTGATTTGGCGGGCTGTGATAGGGGAGCCCTCAGTGTCAAAAGCCTCAACGGCCATGACCATCTCGGCGCTCTGCTCCGATGCCCCCTCGGTGGTGGACAGTGGGAGCCTGCTGAGCACATCAGCGCAATTTTCGGTGCCTGGCCAGTGCCGTATGGTGTAGTCATACGCAGCCAGCGTGAGGGCCCATTGCTGTATGCGAGCTGACACATTAGCGTTGTCAGCCTTGCTGTCGGACAACAGGGATGTTAACAGCTTGTGGTCCATCTCTAGCTCGAACCGTCTAACGAAAAGGTATTGGTGCATCTTTTTCACACTGTACACACACGCGAGTGCCTCCTTCTCGACCGCGCCGTATCCACGCTCTGCCTGGGAGAGCGACCTGGAGGCGTAAGCCACCGGTTGGAGTCGGCCGTCATCGTTACCCTGCAAAACACACCCAACCCCGTAGGATGATGCATCGCATGTTAAAACCAGTTTTTTACATGGGTCATACAAAGTCAACAGTTTGTTGGAACACAGCAGGTTCCTCGCCTTATTGAAAGCCCGTTCTTGACAATCCCCCCCCAAGACCATTCACAACCTTTACGGAGGAACATGTGTAATGGCTCCAACAATGTGCTTAAGTTCGGCAGGAAGTTCCCAAAATAGTTCAAGAGTCCCAGGAATGATCGCAACTCCGACGTGTTGCCAGGTCTGGGCGCCCGGCGAATCCCCTCAGTTTTTGATTCAGTGGGCCGGATCCCGTCTGCGGCAACCCTCCTGCCCACGAACTCGACCTCTGGGGCCAAAAACACGCACTTGGCCTTTTTCAGCCGCAGGCCGACCCGATCCAATCGGTGTAGCACCTCCTCCAGGTTGCGGAGGTGTTCCTCAGTGTCTCGACCCGTTATAAGGATGTTGTATTGGAACACGATCGTTCCAGGGATGGACTTGAGCAAACTTTCCATGTTTTGCTGAAAGATAGCCGCTGCCGAACGAATGCCAAACGGGCACCTATTGTAAACAAATAATCCTTTGTGTGTCGTGATGTTGGTCAGAAACTTGGATTCTTCAGCCAGTTCCTGAGTCATGTAGGCCGAAGTGAGGTCCAGCTTCGTGAACAGCTTGCCACCTGCCAGCGTGGCAAAAAGGTCCTCCGCTCTCGGGAGCGGGTATTGGTCTTGCAGCGATACTCGGTTAATGGTGGCTTTGTAGTCGCCACAAATCCTAACCGAGCCATCTGCTTTGAGGACGGGAACAATGGGACTTGCCCAGTCGCTGAATTCAACGGGCGAAATTATGCCCTCTCTGAGCAGCCTGTCCAGTTCACTTTCAATTTTTTCATGCATCACTTACGGCACCGCTCTGGCTTTGTGGTGCACTGGTCTGGCGTCTGGAGTGATGTATATCACTACTTTGGTGCCCTTGAACGTTCCGACACCGGGTTGAAAGAGTGACTCGAATTTTTGGAATACCTGCGAGCATGATCTTCACTCCACGGATGAAATGGCGTGCACATCCCCCCATTTCCAATTCATTTCAGCGAGCCAACTCCTCCCCAAGAGCGCGGAGCCATTTCCCGGAACAATCCAGAGTGGCAGCCGGTTCTGTAATCCTTTATGCGTTACCACCAAGTTTGCACTGCCCAGCACTGGGATGATCTCTTTGGTGTACGTACGTAACTGCGTCACAATGCATTCCAATTTGGGCCTGCTAGCTCTGTGTGGCCATAGTCTCTCAAATTGTTGGGCGCTCATGAGGGACTGGCTAGCTCCGGCATTCAGCTCCATGTGCACCGAGATGCAATTCAGTAAGACTTTCATCATCATGGGTGGCGTTTTGGTGTATAAGCTGTGGACGTCAGCCACATGAACTCTCTGAACTTCAGCATCCATGGTTGTTCCCCAGGCCTCATCCTGCATTTCAGACCCCTCGCCTGGTTCCTCTGTCTTGCAGACTAGCCTCGCTACTGCCTTTTTGCACACCCTGGCCAGGTGTCCCTTGACATTACAAATCCTGCAGGTGTAAAGTTGGAACCTACAGATTTTTGCAGTGTGTCTGCTCCCACATCTCCAACATGAGCTGAGATTGCTGTTAACAAAAGGGCTATTCCCAGGGATTCCTCTCTGATGGCTTGTTTGGCTGTTTCTAAGCACTCTGATGGAAGGTGTTAATTGTCCCATCACAGGATGCATTGTTCTCGTGATGGCGTGAATTACCGATCCCCTTTCCATTGTCCCTGCTGCAGGCCCACCCTGGAGCTAGTTGCTGCCTGGACGGTGTCGAATTGCCCTTGCCTGCCTGTCTGGACGGTGTCGAATTGCCCTTGCCTGCCTTTGAGTTCTGTGTCCTTTTTATAACATTAACTCCCTGGTTCATCGCAGCATTGAAACCAGGGCTGTGTACTTAAATTAGCTTGGTCTCCTCTTCCCCTACCATGAAGGTTTGAGCTATCAACGCTGCCCCTTCTAAAGTCAAAACCTTAGTCTTTTTGAACTTCCTGAAAATGCCGACATGATTAATGCACTCGATGAAAAAGTCCCTTAACACCTCCCCCCTGCAGGCATCGGAGAACTTACAGAGACTGGCCAAACGCCGCAGTTCCGCCACGAAGTCCGAGATGTTTTGACCCTCCCGACGCCGGTGAGAGTAGAACCGGTGCCGGGCCATGTGTACGCTACTTGCCGGCTTGAGATTCTCACTGATCAGCTGGCTGAGCTCTTCGAAGGACTTGTCCGCTAGCTTTTGGGGTGCGAGCAGGTCTTTCATCAGCGCATACGTCTGTGGACCACAGCTGGTCAGTAGATGCGCCCTCCGCTTGTCAGCCGCTGCCTCTTCCAGCCAGTCCTTTGTGACAAAGCTCTGCTGGAGTCTTTCCACAAAGTCGTCCCAGTCCTCACCCACACAGTAACGTTCCTCTGTGCCACCAGTGGCCATCCTCATGGTTCAGTGATTCCCGTTTCTGGTCGCCAGATGTAGTGTCTCTGCACTTTGTTACAAACTCACACGAGGCATGGATATATCAGACACGGTCACTCTGTGACCTTCACTTTATTTCCAGGACTGAAGAGTGCTGATCCTGGGTGGGACCTCCCTTTTTATACCTGGAAGCCCAGGTGAGGAGCTCACTCCCTGTGGTCAGGGTGTGCATTACAAGGGTACAGGTACAGTATGCATGAGTTACAGTTGCATACTTAGTCATTGCAAGTTGGTGAAATACATGACAGTATCTTGGCCTTTATTGCAAAGGGGATGGAGTATAAAAGCAAGGAAGTCTTGCTACAACTATACAAGGTATTGGTGAGGCCACACCTGGAATACTGCATGCAGTTTTGGTTTCCATATATTCGAAAGGATATACTTGCTTTGGAGGCAGTTCAGAGAAGGTTCACTAGATTGATTCTGGGGACGAGGGGGGTAGGTTGGGCCTCTACTCATTGGAATTCAGAAGAATGATAGCTGATCGTTTTGAAACATATAAGATTCTGAGGGGGCTTGACAAGGTGGATGCAGAGAGGATGTTTCCACTGATGGGGGAGACTAGAACTCGAGGGCATGATCTTAGAATAAGGGCCGCCCATTTAAAACAGAGATGAGGAGGAATTTCTTCTCTGAGGGTTGCAAATCTGTGGAATTTGCTGCTTCAGAGAGCTGTGGAAGCTGGGACATTGAATAAATTTAAGACAGAAATAGACAGTTTCTTAAACAATAAGGGGTAATGGGGATCGGAGGGGAAGTGGAGCTGAGTCCATGATCAGATCAGCCATAGACATAGAAACATAGAAAATAGGTGCAGAAATAGGCCATTCGGCCCTTCGAGCCTGCACCGCCATTCAATGAGTTCATGGCTGAACATACAACTTCAGTACCCCATTCCTGCTTTCTTGCCATACCCCTTGATTCCCCTAGTAGTAAAGACTTCATCTAACTCCTTTTTGAATATATTTAGTGAATTGGCCTCAACAACTTCCTGTGGTAGAGAATTCCAAAGGTTCACCACTCTCTGGGTGAAGAAGTTTCTCCTCATCTCGGTCCTAAATGACCCCTTATCCTTAGACTGTGACCCCTGGTTCTGGACTTCCCCAACATTGGGAACATTCTTCCTGCATCTAACCTGACTAAACCCTCAGAATTTTAAACGTTCCTATGAGATCCCCTCTCATTCTTCTGAACTCCAGTGAATACAAGCCCAGTTGATCCAGTCTTTCTTGATATGTCAGTCCCGCCATCCCGGGAATCAGTCTGGTGAACCTTTGCTGCACTCCCTCAATAGCAAGAATGTCCTTCCTCAAGTTAGGAGACCAAAACTGTACACAATACTCCAGGTGTGGCCTCACCAAGGCCCTATACAACTGTAGTAACACCTCCCTGCCCCTGTACTCAAATCCCTCGCTATGAAGGCCAACATGCCATTTGCTTTCTTAATCGCCTGTGTACCTGCATGCCAACCTTCAATGACTGATGTACCATGACACCCAGGTCTCATTGCACCTCCCCTTTTCCTAATCTGTCACCATTCAGATAATAGTCTGTCTCTCTGTTTTTACCACCAAAGTGGATAATCTCACATTTATCCACATTATACTTCATCTGCCTTGGATTTGCCCACTCACCTAACCTATCCAAGTCACTCTGCAGCCTCATAGCATCCTCCTCGCAGCTCACACTGCCACCCAACTTAGTGTCATCCGCAAATTTGGAGATACCACATTTAATCCCCTCGTCTAAATCATTAATGTACAATGTAAACAGCTGGGGCCCCAGCACAGAACCTTGCGGTACCCCACTAGTCACTGCCTGCCATTCTGAAAAGTACCCATTTACTCCTACTCTTTGCTTCCTGTCTGCCAACCAGTTCTCAATCCATGTCAGCACACTACCCCCAATCCCATGTGCTTTAACTTTGCACATTAATCTCTTGTGTGGGACCTTGTCGATAGCCTTCTGAAAGTACAAATACACCACATCAACTGGTTCCCCCTTGTCCACTCTCCTGGAAACATCCTCAAAAAATTCCAGAAGATTTGTCAAGCATGATTTCCCTTTCACAAATCCATGCTGACTTGGACCTATCATGTCACCTCTTTCCAAATGCGCTGCTATGACATCCTTAATAATTGATTCCATTATTTTACCCACTACCGATGTCAGGCTGACCGGTCTATAATTCCCTGTTTTCTCTCTCCACTCAATAGGAACTGATCCAGAGTCAATGGAATGTTGGAAAATGACTGTCAATGCAACCGCTATTTCCAAGGCCACCTCCTTAAGTACTCTGGGATGCAGTCCACCAGGCCCTGGGGATTTATCGGCCTTCAATTCCATCAATTTCCCCAGTACAATTTCCCGACTAATAAGGATTTCCCTCAGTTCCTCCTCCTTACTAGACCCTCTGACCCCTTTTATATCCGGAAGGTTGTTTGTATCCTCCTTAGTGAATACCGAACCAAAGTACTTGTTCAATTGGTCCGCCATTTCTTTGTTCCCCGTTATGATCTATTGAATGGTGGAACTGGCTCAAGGGGCCATATGGCTTACTGCTGCTCCTATTTCTTATGTTCTTATGTTCCTTCTCATTGGGATATATTTTTGTTGCGAGTTACAACATCTTCACTGAGGCATACAAAAGCATGGGCCTTACACTAAACATCTGCAAGATAGAGGTCTCCGCCAACCTGACCCTGCCACACAGCACTGCCCCCCGCCATAACCAAGGCGCGGCCGTGGAAAACGTGGACCACTTTCCACAACTCGGGAGCCTATTATCAGCAAGGACAGACATCGACGACGAGGTTCAGTGCCGCCTCCAGTGCGTCAGCGCAGCCTTCAGACACTTGAGCAAAAGAGTGTTCAAAGATCATACCCTCAAATCTGCCACCAAGCTCATGGTCGACAGGGCTGTCGTGATACATAGAAACATATAAAATTCTGACGGGACTGGACAAGTTGGATACAGGAAGAATGTTCCCGATGTTGGGGTAGTCCAGAACCAGGGGACACAATCGAAGGATAAGGGGTAAGCCATTTAGGACTGAGATGAGGAGAAACTTCTTCACTCAGAGAGTTGTTAACCTGTGGAATTCCCTGCCGCAGAGAGTTGTTGATGCCAGTTTGTTGGATATATTCAAGAGGGAGTTAGATATGGCCCTTACGGCTAAAGGGATCAAGGGGTATGAAGAGAAAGCAGGAAATGGGTACTGAGGTGAATGATCAGCCATGATCTTATTGAATGGTGGTGCAGGCTCGAATGGCCTGCTCCTGCACCTATTTTCTATGTTGCTTTGTTTCTATACCCATCCTTCTGTATGGCTCTGAAACGTGGGCCATATACAGTAGACACCTCAAATCTGGAGAAATACCACCAACAATATCTCCACAAGATCCTGCTAATCCCCTTGGAGGACAGACACACCAGCGTTAGTGTCCTCGATCAGGTCAACATCCCCAGCATCGAGGCACTGACCACACTCGACCAGCTCCATTGGGCGGGCCACATTATTCGCATGCCTGACACATGACTCACAAAGCAAGTGCTCTATTCTGAACTCCTACACGGCAAGCGAGCCCAAGGTGGGCAGAGGAAACGTTTCAAGGAGACCCTCAAAGCCTCCTTGATAAAATGCAACATCTCCACCGACACCTGGGAGTCCCTGGCCAAAGACCACCCTAAGTGGAGGAAGAGCATCCGGGAGGGCGCTGAACACCTCGAGTCTCATCACCGAGAGCATGCAGAAAACAAGCGCAGGCAGCGGAAAGAGCGTGCGGCAAACCTGTCCCACCCACCCCTTCCCTCAGTGACTGTCTGTCCCACCTGTGACAGAGTCTGTGGTTCCCGTGTTGGCCTGTTCAGTCACCTGAAGACTCACTTTTAGAGGGGAAGCAAGTCTTGCTTGATTTTGCGGGACTGACTATGATGATGATGATCTCCTTAAATGTCTGCCACTGCTCATGAACTGTCCCATACTTTAATCTATTTTCCCAGTCCACTTTAATCTATTTTCCAGCAGCAGTGTTTACATTTGGGACCTTCCAATCAAACTATGCTTGATATTGTCTCATTTCTGGGTACCACTGATTGCTTGCTGGTCTGTTTGTGTGTTGTCAGTCCCTCTCCACCTCCTTTACATTTCTTTTTCTTTCCCTTTAGTTTCTCTGAATATGTACTGTTTCTCTGTCCATTTTATGCATACCCGCTCCTTTACTTTTCCCCTAAATGTTCCAATCCGAGACACACTCCAAATAATCGACTCCAGTTCCGGCTGTGACCCTGGGTCTGGAGATCCTGGCATTTGAGGGATGCAGTTGTCGGGCATCGGGAGCCAGTGCATTGGATCCGCCAGATGCAACAGGCTTGGGGGCTGAGTGGCCTCCTGCTGTTCTTATGCTGCTATGTCCCTGAGACCACCGGACGCACTTCACATCGAACATTTGAAGTCAGCAGTGAGAGAGGAGACTGTGGGGTAAGTTCAGTGCTTCCAATGGGGAGAGTGGGGTCAGAGATAGAACTGCAATTGATCATTCTATGACCCAAGCTCCCTTCAAACATGGCTTGCCAGATCGCTGAATTGGTCCTGATTTTTGCACCAGCCTGGACTTGAATTAAACCTAGGTTCCACGGGCGTAGCGATCAATTCTGCCGGAGACATCCAGCTGTTGAGAAAGGGAACTGCATCCCCTGGAAGTGCGCTGTACCTTCAGCACTTAACATTATTATTAGTATTTTATTTGATTTTGTTGAAATTCTGGTCTCAATCCGTTCCCTGCTGGGCGAGTCACTGATTAAAGCAATTACATTATTCAGCACTTATTACAGAGACCAGGAAGTCCCAGGTTTTATCCTGCTCTCTGATGAGCTTGCTAATGTCAACCAGGTGGGATGCTATAATTGGCCTCAACACCCCTATCCTCGGAAGGGTATAAAGCAACCAAGCTTTGTATTGGGGAATGGATCAGAGCTTACTTGAGTTCCATAGTCCAGCAGCTCACTGATAATCACCATCTCGGCTCAAACATGAAGCTTGCATGAGGTACAGGAAGGCAGTCAATGTCCCTGGGACTAGACCCCGAGATTCTGTGCCTCCTCCCACTGATTAAATGGCTTTACCAATGCATATTCACGTCTTGCTCTCCGAGCACCTCTGTTAGATTTGATTGTTTCCTTCCATCCCCGTCTGTGCATCCTTGGGATTTTATGTCTGTATCACTTGGATCATTCCCCTCCAGGTCAATGCGAACCTACAGAGCATAATGGAGCAGATTAGTTATTGACACGCAAATACATTTCTTAAATTTGGAAGCAGCGAAGCTGTCACTCTGATCATCCACGGCCATGATGTACGGCTGGGCACTGCCATCTACCTAATTAAAACCTCATTCCAGTACAGTTAAGTAGATATCTGCCGCACAGACGCTGCCCTCAGTTGGCAAGTCTGCTAACGAAGGCTGTCATTAACTTTGACCGTTCCTTTATTTTTCCCCTCCACCCACCCCCCCCCCCCCCCCACCCCCACCAACCTCCCTCCCTGCAGATGATGGGGAAATTGTTCTCTGGAATGGCTCAGTCTGGAGCGTGGTTCTGCTTTGATGAGTTTAATCGGATTGACGTGGAGGTCCTGTCTGTAACCGCTTCGCAGATCCTCAGCATTAAGGCGGCCAAGGACAGTGAAGCTATGAGGTCAGTCTTTCCACACTCAGCTGAAAGATTCATCATGTCATTTATTTTTCCCACACCTGCAGTGGCTTAAAAACATCAAATATAACAAAAATTAAAACCTGCATTTATGTAGTGCCTTTAACATAGTAAGACGTCTCAAGGCACTTCTCAGAAGTGTTAGCAAACAGAATTTGAAACCGAGCCACAAAAGGAGATATTAGGGCACTTGACCAAACACTTGGTCAAAGAGATAGGTTTTAAGGAGCGTCTTAAAGGAAGAGAGCGAGGTGAAGAGGCCGGGATGTTTAGGAATAGAATTCCTGAGCTTAGGGCCGAGACAGCTGATGGCACGGCCACCAGTGGTGGAGCGATTAAAATCGGAGATGCTCAAGGGGCCAGAATTGGAGGAATGCAGAGATCCTGGAGGGTGGTATGGAGGGAGGAGGTTACAGAGATGGGGAAGAGGCGAGGCAATGGAGGGATTTGAAAACAAGGATGAGAATTTTAAAATCTAGTGTTGCCGGACCGGAAGCCCATGTGAATGAGTGGGACTTGGTGTGAGTTAGGATACTGGCAGCACAGTTTTGGATGAGCTTAAGTTTATGATGGGTGGACAATGGGAGGCAGGACAGGAGAACATTGTAATAGTCAAATCTAGAGTTAACAAAGTCATCACCCTCAGGGCCTCTATTAAACAGTAATAAAAGTTTACATCCTTAGGATCGCTGTTAAACAGTGTTAAAAGTATCTCAGAGTGCTTATTAAATAGTACTAAAACAGGACCCTTTAAACAGTGTTAGAATCATATCACATCTGTGTTCCTATTAAACAGTAATAAAATTGTATCATCCTCGCGGCCTTTATTAGCAATGCTAAAAGTTGATCACCATCAGGGAGTGCAGCAGCACAGTGTATGTTTGAGCATCAAACATCAAACACCAGCGTAGGTCGAAGCAGTAATGTTTAATCGAGCACTAGTGTGGGTTCAAGCAGTAATCTAATGTTTGATTATCAAGGCATGACATGCCTCGAAGTTTTATCCTGGGTCTAATCTTCCAACAGACTTTCTAACACTAGCAAGGAATGTCTTGTTTATCAAAGCAACCCTTTAAGGGTTTCTTGTTTTGGGAATAGATAAGGTTTGAATTAGTTTGCTCTCCAGCCACTTCCCAGCTTTCAGTTCAAATAATGACTCCATTTTGACGTTTGAGGTGAACTGCATTTTGAGAGCACATTTCAGGCAGTTTATAGGACATTTCCAACACGTTCGAGCACCCGTGTCAGCAGCAATTTTACATGCTGCCTGAATTCCATTCAATGGCTGAGGGCCCGCGCTCATTTTTGATCTCAATCCAATTTCATCCCCCTTGTGCCTTACGTCATTAGCGATTGATTAACTGTTTGCTTCTTGCCTTCCAGATTCGTGTTTGTAGGCAGAGAAATCCGGCTGAATAGGTCCTGTGGTTTATTTGCAACTATGAACCCTGGGTAAGCAGCAGTTCAATGAGAAATGTTTGGCAATCCTGCCATAAATTGATATAAAGCTGAGGGAGGAGGCTCAGGGGTAGAAATTGCCCCCTGCCCGAAATGATTTTTACCGCAGCTGTGGTTGAGGTCGTCTCTTGAGCGAAATTCCGCTCTTTGTTGTTTTTTTTTCTTCGGATCCAGAAGTCGCTCTTAATGGGGGCGGTGACTACACGAGGCTGTGGCAACACCTGAGGGACGGAAGTTGGGAGCAGTGCGGAGTGACCGCCGCGATGACGTCATCACAGCGCCACATCACCATGGCTCTCTGCTTCACTTAAAGGGGAGAGCCTTCGCGATTTTGTAGCGTGTCCGCCGATTTGCAGTGGTAACAGGCCTTAAGGAGAGGTGCAATTTTGGCCGTTCAGTGTTGTAAAATATTCAGATTGCATTAAGAAATATTTGGAAAATTTATATTTTCAGATTTTTTGCAATTGCATTGATTAGAAATGTCAGCACTGAGGAGTACATAAGAACATAAAAATTAGGAGCAGGAGTAAGCCATTTGGCCCTTCGAGCCTGCTCCGCCATTCAATGAGATCATGGGTGATTTCTACCTCAACTCCACTTTCCTGCACTATCCCCATATCCATGGATTCCCTTACTATCCAAAAATCTATTGATCGCTGCCTTAAATATACTCAACGACTGAGCATCCACAGCCCTCTGGGGTAGAGAATTCCAAAGTTTCACAACACTCTGAGTGAAGAAATTTCTCCTCATCTCAGTCCTGAATAGAAACATAGAAACATAGAAAATAGGTGCAGGAGTAGGCCATTCGGCCCTTCGAGCCTGCACTGCCATTCAATGAGTTCATGGCTGAACATGCAACTTCAGTACCCCATTCCTGCTTTCTCGCCATACCCCTTGATCCCCCTAGTAGTAAGGACTACATCTAACGCATTTTTGAATATATTTAGTGAATTGGCCTCAATAACTTTCTGTAGTAGAGAATTCCACAGGTTCACCATTCTCTGGGTGAAGAAGTTTCTCCTCATCTCGGTCCTAAATGACTTACCCCTTATCCTTAGACTTTGACCCCTGGTTCAGGACTTCCCCAACATTGGGAACATTCTTCCTGCATCTAACCTGTCTAAACCCGTCAGAATTATAAACGTTTCTATGAGATCCCCTCTCATTCTTCTGAACTCCAGTGAATACAAGCCCAGTTGATCCAGTCTTTCTTGATATGTCAGTCCCGTCATCTTGGGAATCAGTCTGGTGAACCTTCGCTGCACTCCCTCAATAGCAAGAATGTCCTTCCTCAAATTAGGAGACCAAAACTGTACACAATACTCCAGGTGTGGCCTCACCAAGCCCCTATATAATCAGAGCTGGTCTCCAGTTGTAGCAGAGCAGGTCTCCAGTCGTCTTGGGTAATCCTTGCCACTGGACCAAGACCTAGCTCTGTCAAGCCCGTGTGGTGGCTGATGTGCAACGGTTTAAAAAATCCATGCATAGGCATCTTCCACCCTTCAAGATGTAGTTCGGGACCTGGAATATTAGGTCCTTCATTGAAACACCTGTGAACTCATCCCTTTTTGGTGTGGAAACAAGTCATCCTTGCTTGGAGGGACTGCCTATGATGATGATATAATTACAGTAACACATCTTTACTTTTAGGCTCAAATCCTTTTGTAATAAAGGCCAACATTCCATTTGCTTTCCTAATTGCCAGCATTTCCTACATATTAACTTCCAGCGATTTGTGTACAAGGACACCGAGGTCCCTCTGAACATCAATATATCCAAATCGCTCACCATTTAAAAAATACTCTGCTTTTCTATTTTTCCTAACAAAGTAAATAACTTCACATTTTTCTACATTATATTCATTTGCCATGCTCTTGCTCACTCGCTTAGCCTGTCTATATCCCCTTGCAGCCTCTGAATCCTCCTCACAACTTACATTCCCACCGAGCTTTGTATCATCAGCAAACTTGGATACATTACATTTGGTCCCCTCATCCAAATCATTGATATAGATTGTGAATAACTGAGGCCCAAGCACCAATCCTTGTGGCACCCCACTAGTTACAGCCTACCAACCTGAAAATTACCCATTTATTCCTACTTTCTGTTTTCTGTCCATTAACTAATCCTTAATCCATGCTAATATATAAACCCCAATCCCATGAGCCCTTATTTTGTTTCATGTCCTCTTGTGTGGCATCTTATGAATGCCTTCTGAAAATCTAGGGAAAATAGAATGAGAGTAAACTAGTGAGAGACATAAAAACAGAGACTATAAAAGCTCTAATACTCTAATAGGTATGTAAAAAGGAAAAGATTAGCAAAAGTAAATTTGGGTCCCGTGTAGGCTGAGACAGGAGAAATTATAATGGGGAATAAGGAAATGGCAGAGAAATTAAACAAATATTTTGTGGCTGTCTTCACGGAAGAAGGCGCAAAAAACTTGCCAGAAATAGTGGAGAACTAAGGGTCAAGCGAGAATGAGGAACGGAAAGAATGTACTATTAGCAATCCCACGAATTGGAAGGTAGCAAATGTAACCCAACTATTTAAGAAAGAAGGGAGAGAGAAAACGGGGAACTACAGACAAGTTAGCCTGACATCGGTGGTACGAAAAATGCTTCCAGAATCTATGGCATTTTGGAAGATGACAACCAATGCATCCACTATCTCTATAGCCACCTCTTTTAAAACCCTAGGATGTAGGCCATTGAATCCAGGGGATTTATCGGCTTTCAGTCCCATTAATTCCTCTAGTGCAATATTTTTTACGAATACTAATTTCTTTCTGTTCCTCATTCTCGCTAGACCCTTGGATCTCCACTACTTCTGGGAGGTTTTTTGCGTCTTCTTCCGTGAAGACAGACACAAATTTGTTTAATTTCACTGGCATTTCCTTATTCCCCATTATAATTTCTCCTGTCTCAACCTATAATGACCCACATTTAGTTTCACTAATCTTTTCCCTTTTACATACCTATAGGAGCTTTTATAGTCTGTTGTTCTGTCTTTCACTAGTTTACTCATATTCTATTTTCCCTTTCTTTATCAATTTCTTG
Organism: Pristiophorus japonicus; assembly: GCF_044704955.1. NCBI lineage: Eukaryota > Metazoa > Chordata > Chondrichthyes > Pristiophoridae > Pristiophorus > Pristiophorus japonicus. The sequence continues at coordinate 249,691,499 of NC_091983.1, forward strand.
GACCTCCTTTGCTGAATTTTAAAATCCTCCCAATCCTCAGGCTTACTACTCTTTTTGGCAACATTGTAGGCCTCTTCCTTTAATCTAATATTATCTTTAATTTATCTTGTTAGCCACAGGTGGGACCATTTTCCGAGGTGTTACTATTGCTTAAGTGAATGTATATTCGTTGCGAATTATGAATTATATCTTTAAATGTTTGTCATTGCTTTTCTCGTGTCATATCCTTTAATTTAGTTTCCCAACCTACCTTAGCCAACTCGCCTCTCATATCTATGTAGTTTGCTTTGTTCAGATTTAGGACCCTAGTTTCGGACTTAACTAAATCACTCTCAAACTCAAGATAAAATTCTAACATATTATGACCACTGCTCCCCAGAGGCTCCTTTACTACAAGGTTATTAATTAACCCTGTTTAATTGCACAATACAAGATCCCTGGTATCTTGAATGCATTCCATGATCTCTTTCTCTGCACTTTTACTGCAAATTTGGTTTTCCTAGTCTATATGAAAATTAAAGTCCCTTAGGATTACTGTGTTACCTCTTTTATATGCATCTCCAATTTCCTAATATATTCTCTGCCCGACACTACAACTACTGTTCGGGGGCCTACAAACCACTCCCACTCGTGTTTTCTGTCCCTTGTTGTTTCTTAACTCCACCCAAATTGATTCTACATTTTGTTTTTCCATGCCAAGTTCCTTTCTCTCTACTGCCTTTATTCCTTCCTTTATTATCAGTGCAATACCTCCCTCCTTTTCCATTCTGCCTGTCTCTTCTAAAAATCAAATATCCTGGAATATTTAGTTCCCAATCTTGGTCATCAGCAACTATGTCTCTGTAATGACTATTAATTCAAATCCATTTATTTCTATCTGTGCTATTAATTAATCTATTTTGTTGCGAATGCTTCGTACACTCAGATATAATATCCTAGGTTAACTTTTTTCTATTGTCCCTGATGTCGCTTTAGTCACTGGTGCCCTATTATCTTTATTAATCTCTCTGTCCTTTCCTGACACATTCTGCTTATCTTTATCCAGATCAATACTCTGCTCTACAGCCTTGACATTTCTCTTATTGTTATTGAATTTACCCTTTCCTGGATCTTCCCACGCCCCTTCATTAGTTTAAAGCCCTGCCGCCCTAGTTATTCATTTTGCTAGGTCACTGGTCCCAGCACGGTCTAAGTGGAGCCCATCCCAACGGAACAGCTCCCTCTTTCCCCAATACTGGTGCCAGTGCCCCACGATGCAAAACCCCTGCCTCCCACACCAGTCTTTGAGCCACGCATTTAACTCTCTGATCTGTCTGTCCCAATGCCAATTTGCACAGGGCTCAGGTAACAATCCAGAGATTATTACCTTTGAGGTTCTGCGTTTTAATTTGGACCCAAGCTGCTCAAACTCCCTCAGCAGAACCTCATTCCTAGTTATACCTATGAACCGAAGTTCCTCAAGCTGCAGACACTTTCCGCAGATGTAGTTGCTTGGGATTTCGCTGGTCTTCACAAACTCTCGCACATGCTGCAATGACGGCGCACCACCTTCCCTGCCATGGCTATCTTTATTTCATAGAATCATAAACATTTACAGCACGGAAGGAGGCCATTTCGACCCATCGTGTCTGTGCCAGCCAACCAAGAGCTATCCAGCTAATCCCACTTTCCAGCTCTTGGTCCGTAGCCCTGTAGGTTACAGCACTTTAAGTGCACATCCAATTATCTTTAAAATGTGGTGAGAGTTTCTGCCTCTGCCATCGTTTCAGGCAGTGAGTTCCAGATCCTCACCATCCTCTGGGTGAAGAAATTTCCCCTCATATCTCCTCTACACCTCCTGCCAATTACTTTAAATCTTTGCCCTTTGGTTGTTGACCCCAAGGCAAACAGGTCCTTCCTATCCATTCTTTCCAGGTCCCTCGTAATCTTATACACCTCAATCAGGTCTCCCCTCAGCCTCCTCTATTCCAAAGAAAACAGACCCAGCATCTCCAATCTTTCCTCATAAACAAAATTCTCCAGTCCAGGCAACATTCTTGTAAATCTCCTCTGCACCCTTTCCACTGCAATCATATCTTTCCTGTAATGTGGTGACCAGAACTGCACAAAGCTGCGGCCTAACCAGTGTTTTATACAGTTCAAGCATAACCTCCTTGCTCTTGTATTCCATGCCTCAATTAATAAAGGCAAGTATTCTATATGCCTTCTTAACCACCTTATCTACCTGGCCTGCTACCTTCAGGGATCTGTGGACCTGCACTCCAAGGTCCCTTTGTTCCTCTACACTTTTCAGTGTCGTACCATTTAATGTGTATTCCCTTGCCTTGTTGGCCCTCCCCAAATGCATTATCTCACACTTATCCGGATTGAATTCCATTTGTCACTGTTCTGCTCACCTGACCAGTACATTGATATCTTCCTGCAGTATGAAGCTTTCTTCCTCATTATCAGCCACACAGCCTATTTTAGTGTAAACTTCTTATTCATACCCCCTACATTTAAGTCTAAATCATTGATACATACCACAAAAAGCAAGGGACCCAGCACTGAGCCCTGCAGAAATCTACTGGAAACAGTCTTCCAGCCACAACAACACCCATCAACCATTACCCTTTGCTTCCTGCCTCTGAGCCAATTTTGGATCCAGCTTGCCACCTTGCCCTGGATCCCTTGGGCTTTTACTTTCGTGACCAATCTGCCATGTGGGACCTTATCAAAAGCTTTGCTAAAATCCATATACACTACATCATATGCACTGCCCTCATCGACCCTTCTGGTTACCTCCTCAAAAAATTCACTCAAGTTAGTCAGACACGACCTTCCCTTGACAAATCCATGTTGACTGTCCTTGATTAATCCATGTCTTTCCATATGAGATTTATCCTGTCCCTCAGGACTATTTCCCACCACCGAGGTTAGACTGACTGGCTAGTAATTACTCGGTCTATACCTTTCTCCATTTTTAAACAAAGGTACAACATTAGCAGTCCTCCAGTCCTCTGGCACCATACCTGTAGCCAGAGAGGATTGTAAAATGATGGTCAGAGCCTCTGCTATTTCCCCTTTTGCTTCTCTTAACAGCCTGCAATACATTTCATCTGGGCCTAGGGATTTATCCACTTTCAAAGCTGCTAAGCCCTAAATACTTCCTCTCTCACAATGTTTGTCTCGTCTAATATTTCACACTCCTCCTCCCTCATTGCAATGTCTGCATCGTCCCTCTCTTTTGTGAAAACAGATGCAAGGTATTCATTAAGAATCATACCGAGGACTTCTGCCTCCACACACAGATTTCCTTTATGGTCTCGAATAGGCTCCACTCTTTCTCTAGTTATCCTCTTGCTCTTAATGTATTTATCAAACATCTTTGGGTTTTCCATGATTTTAATTGCCAACATTCTTTCATGCTCTCTCTTTGCTTTCCTGATATTGTTTTAATTGCATTCCTGCACTTCTTTTACTCTTCTAGAATTTCTGCAGTGTTGAGTTCTCAGTATCTGTCATAAGCTTCCCTTTTTTTCTTATGTCCCTTGACATCCAGGGGGCTCTAGGTTTGTTAGCCCCACCCTTTTTTTTAAGGGAACATCCTTGCTCTGTACCCTCAGGATCTCCTCCTTGAATGCCTCCCACTGCTCTGACACTGATTTACTATCAAGTTTCCAGTACACTTTGGCCAAATCCCATCTCAGCTCAGCAAAATTGACTTTACCCCAATTGAGAACTTTTATTCCTGGTCCGACTTTGTCCTTTTCCATAACTACCCTAAATCTAACTGAATTATGATCACTAGCACCAAAATGCTCTCCCACTGATACCCCTTCCACCTGCTCCTCTTCATTCCCCAAAACCAAGTCCAGAACCGCCCCCTCCCTTGTTGGGCTTGTTTCATACAGGCTAAAGAAGTTCTCCTGAATACATTTCAGGAATTCCGCTCCCTCTATACAATTCACACCACCTTTTTCCCAGTTAATATTAGGGTAGTTGAAATCCCTCACTATTACAGCTCTATAGTTTTCGTACTTCACAGCAATTTGCCATATTTTTGTTCTTCTATCTCCCTCTGACTGCTTGGGGGTCTATAGTACACTCTCAGTAGTGTGATCACCCCTTTTTTGTTCTTTAATTCAACTCATATAGCCTCATTTGATGACCCCTCTAATATATCATCCCTCCTCACAGCTGTAATTGTTTCTTTAATCAATACCATGACCCCCTCCCCCCCTCCTTTTTTACCCTCTTTCTATCCTGTCTGAAAACCCTGTAACCAGGAATGTTGAGCTGCCATACCTGCCCTTCCTTCAACCATGTCTTAGTAATAGCTATAATATTGTACTCCCAAGTGTCTATCTGTGCTCTCAGCTCATCTGCCTTATTTCCTATACTCCTTGCATTGAAGTATATATCATTTAGTATTGCCAAACTTTCCTGTTGTCTATTTTCCAGCCCTTGTTTCTTCTGTCTTCCAAGTTCACATTCTACTTCTACTTCTCTGCTGCCCAGTTCCAGCTTTGCTTCCCTCCCCACTAAATCTATTCTCCAGTTCACATCCTCCTGCTAAGTTAGTTTAAAGCCTCCCCAACAGCACTGGCAAAACCTCCCGTGAGGATACTGGTCCTGGCTCTGTTGAGGTGCAACCCTACAACTGTACGGGGTATTGGTGAGACCACACCTGGAGTACTGCGTACAGTTTTGGTCTCTGTATTTAAGGAAGTATATACTTGCATTGGAGACTGTTCAGAGAAGGTTCACTAGGTTGATGAGGGGGTTGACTTATGAAGATAGGTTAAGCAGGTTGGGTCTATTCTCATTGGAGTTCAGAAGAATGAAGTGATCATATTGAAACATATAAGATAATGAGGGGGCTCAACAAGGTGGATGCAGAGAGGATATTTCCAGTCATGGGGGAAACTAAAACTAGGGGACATAATCTCAGAATAAGGGGCCGGCCAATTAAAACTGAGATGAGGAGGAATTTCTTCTCTCAGAGGGTTGTAAATCTGTGGAATTCTCTGCCCCAGAGAGCTGTGGAGGCTGGGTCATTGAATATATTTAAGGCGGAGATGGACAGATTTTTGAGCGATAAGGGAGTAAAGGGTTATGGGGAGCGGGCAGGGAAGTGGAGCTGAGTCCATGATCAGATCAGCCATGATCTTATTGAATGGTGGAGCAGGCTCGAGGGCCAAATGGCCTACACCTGCTCCTATTTCTTATGTTCTTATTTACCTGTTCGGGCATCTTCTAGTCTGGCTTTTCTTCCTCGCTATCTTCACCTGGTGGGAAAGCTACTGCAGCTTCCCCGCTCAGGTCATCCCATTAAAACACATCCCGGTGACATCATTGGGACCCAACAGGCACCTATAAAGAAAGACCCCGCCGGCTTTGAGTGGCTGTCCTTCACTTAACCTGTTCAGTAGTGCAGGTTAAAATCAGGAACGGTCATGCTCTGTGACCTGTCGCCGTTGCAAGTGGGAAGTGTGGTGGGGAGTGGGATTGGGTGCTGTGGTGGGGTTCACACCCACGAGGCTCTGCAGCCCACGGGGCACTTTGCTGATGGTCATTGGCTGGGTGTTGGGGCCCATCAGATCGCTCAGCTGGTAGTCAACATTTAACTGAGCAATGCAGAGCAGCAGATCCTTGGTTTGATGCCTGGGCAGTGCTGGCAGTTTATCTCAGTCCAGCTAGCAGTATGGCTGCTACGATTAAAGCATAGCTCAGATATGAAAGGCTGTTGTGCGTGTCCATGGCAGTGTTATATATCACCTTTAAAAAGAACGGCTACCCTGGCGTATCTTCCAATGTAACTCTGGTGGACTGTCGACAGCGCTACTGGCGTGGGTAATCAATCAAAGAGGAAACCAGCGTACACTCTTTAAGTGACTGAAGCTATAATAAGTAACTCTGACAGTGACTGATGGAGGGTCCAGCTCTGTGGACATGTGTGGGAGTGAAGAGAGCACTGCTTCATCAACTACCTCTTCAGGACAGAGTACCGACTGGATAAAAAAGCAAACTTTCTTAAAAAAAAGATTTATTTTTCTGCCTATTATGAGATATCATTGCTGGAGAATGGAATATTTTTTACATCCAAGGTCAGCTACAGCACAGCTCAGAAGCTCCTTCTACGTTGTCAGGCCTGGCACTACGAGGACTAATACAAAATATCCATCCATAGGCCCCAAGTTTCCACACGCTACAAAACGGGCGCCCCTCCGAGCTGGGCGCCCGTTTTTCGCGCCGAAAAGGGCGCCTGAAAAAAAACACGCGATTCTGGAATGCCCTGCAGCTCCATGGCAGCTTGGCGCGGTGCCCAGGGGGGCGGAGCCTACCACTCGCGCCGATTTTGTAAGTGGGAGGGGGCGGGTACCATTTAAATTAGTTTTTTTCGTGCCGACAACGCTGCGCGTGCGCGTTGGAGCGTTCGGTCACGCGCAGTGTGAAGGAAACATTGGCACTCGGCCATTTTTGTAGTTCTTTGTAGCTGTTTAATTTTTGAACATTTTTTAATAAAAGCACATTGCCCTTCCATGATCAGCACTGAGGCTTCTTGCAGCAGTGAGAAGGCTGCAGGAAGCCTCAGAAGTTGAGGCAGCCGTTTCCCCCCCCTGCCGTCGGGAACGGCTGCCTCCCCCCCCTGCCTTCCCTCCCGCCTCCCCCCACTGCGGTCGGTCGGGCCCTCCCTCCCTCCCGTTCGCGGGAACGACGCCACACCACTGAGCTGACTGAACCTGCCTGAAGCACTTTCACACAGGTAGGAAGATGGTTTATTTAATCTTTTCTTTGCTTATAAATGTTTATTCAGGTTGGATTTATTTGTATAATATTTGTAGAAGTATAAATAAGGATTGATTGTCGAATTTAATGACTTCCCTTCCCCCCCCCCCCCCCCCACCCCACCTCGTTCCCGACGCCTAATTTGTAACCTGCGCCTGATTTTTTAATGTGTAAATAAGGTTTTTTCAGTTCTACAAAAATCTTCACTATCTCCATTCTAAGTTAGTTTGGAGTACGTTTTCACTGTGGAAACTTTGAAATCAGGCGTCAGTGGCCGGACACGCCCCCTTTTGAAGAAAAAATTCTGTTCCAAAGTGAAACTGTTCTACCTGACTAGAACTGTAGAAAAAAAAATGTGGAGAATTGCGATTTCTAAGATAGTTCGTTCTCCACCAGTTGCTCCTAAACATCAGGCGCAAATCATGTGGAAACTTGGGGCCCGTAAATTCTACAGAAAAATGCTTCAGTCCCAACCTCACAACAGCACCAGTATTCCACTGATGTGAATTAGGATTCTTCTGTATATTGCATCCTCCAGACACTGCTGGAATGACCCAACACCAGACCAGTGCTCCCACCGTGTGACCCAACACCAGACCAGTGCTCCCACCGTGTGACCCAACACCAGACCAGTGCTCCCACCGTGTGACCCAACACCAGACCAGTGCTCCCCCCGTGTGACCCAGCACCACACCAGTGCTCCCCCCGTGTGACCCAACACCAGACCAGTGCTCCCACCGTGTGACCCAACACCAGACCAGTGCTCCCACCGTGTGACCCAACACCAGACCAGTGCTCCCCCCGTGTGACCCAGCACCACACCAGTGCTCCCCCCGTGTGACCCAACACCAGACCAGTGCTCCCACCGTGTGACCCAACACCAGACCAGTGCTCCCACCGTGTGACCCAACACCAGACCAGTGCTCCCACCGTGTGACCCAACACCAGACCAGTGCTCCCACCGTGTGACCCAACACCAGACCAGTGCTCCCACCGTGTGACCCAACACCAGACCAGTGCTCCCACCGTGTGACCCAACACCAGACCAGTGCTCCCACCGTGTGACCCAACACCAGACCAGTGCTCCCACCATTCCACCCCCCCCTACCGTGTGACCCAACACCAGACCAGTGCTCCCAAACCCCCCCCCACCGAGTGACCCAACACCAGACCAGTGCTCCCCCCGTGTGACCCAACACCAGACCAGTGCTCCCAAACCCCCCCCCACCGTGTGACCCAACACCAGACCAGGGCTCCCACCATCCCCCCCCACCGAGTGACCCAACACCAGACCAGTGCTCCCACTATGTGACCCAACACCAAACCAGTGCTCCCACTATGTGACCCAACACCAGACCAGTGCTCCCACCATTCCACCCCCCCCACCGAGTGACCCAACACCAGACCAGTGCTCCCACCATCCCCCCCCCACTGTGTGACCCAACACCAGACCAGGGCTCCCACCAACCCACCCCCCATGTGACCTAACACCACACCAGTGCTCCCCCCGTGTGACCCAGCACCACACCAGTGCTCCCCCCGTGTGACCCAACACCAGACCAGGGCTCCCACCAACCCACCCCCCGTGTGACCTAACACCACACCAGTGCTCCCCCCGTGTGACCCAGCACCACACCAGTACTCAGAGGCCCAAGCTGTCACTCACTTTGCAATGAGCGCTCCAAGCAGGATGGGCTGAGTCCTCTTCCTGGTGCCACAACCGTGTGCCATCTTCTCGACGCCTGATCTGTGGGTCCCTTCAAACACGTGCCTGAACGTATTCACGCAAACACGTACAATCCCACAGGGCAGCTGTTATAGGACATGCCAGTGGGACAGTACGGTCGTGAGCAATGTTGCCTTTAAGCCGCTAGGCCGTGCAGTAATGGGATAGGTCCTGAGCAGGCCACTCACCGGCTTTGTTTTCTCAGTCACGGGATGTGGGTGTTGGCCAGCATTTATTGCCCATCCCTTTTTGCTCTCGAGAAGGAGGTGGTGAGCCACCTTCTTGAACCGCTGCAGTCCATGTGTTGGAGGTACTCCCACAGTGCTGTTAGGGAGGGAGTTCCAGGATTTTGACCACACGACAATGAAGGAACAGCGATATATTTCCAAGTTAGGATGTTGTGTAACATGGAGGGGAACTTGAAGATGAAGGTGTTGCCATGTGCCTGCTGCCCTTGTCCTTCTAGGTGGTAGAGGTCACAGGTTTGGGAGGTGCTGCTGAAGAAGCCTTGGCGAGTTGCTACAGTGCATCTTGTAGATGGTACACACTGCAGCCACGGTGCGCCGGTGGAGGGAGTGAATGTTGAAGGTGGTGGATGGGGTGCCAATCAAGTGGGCTGCTTTGTACTGGATGGTGTTGAGCTTCTTGAGTATTGTTGGAGCTGCACTCATCCAGGCAAGTGGAGAGTATTCCATCACACTCCTGACTTGTGCCTTGTAGATGATGGAAAGGTTTCGGGGAGTCAGGAGGTGAGACACTTGCTGCAGAATACCCAGCCTCTGACCTGCTCTTGTTGCCACAATATTTATGTGGCTGGTCCAGTTAGGTTTCTGGTCAATGGTGACTCCCAGGATGTTGTTGGTGGGGGATTCGGTGATGGTAATGCTGTTGAATGTCAAAGGGACGTGATCTTTGCCTGGCACTTGTGTGACACAAATGTTACTTGCCACTTATCAGCCCAAGCTTGAATGTCGTCCATGCTGCATGCGGGCATGGACTCCTTCATTATCTGAGGAGTTGTGAATGCCACTGAACACTGTGCAATCATCAGTGAACATCCCCATTTCTGACCTTATGATGGAAGGAAGGCCATTGATGAAGCAGCTGAAGATGTTTGGGCCTAGGACACCCCTGAGAAACTCCTGCAGCAATGTCCTGGGGCTGGGATGATTGACCTCCAACAACCACAGCCATCTCCCTTTGTGCTGGGTATGACTCCAGCCAGTGGAGAGTTTTCCCCTGATTCCCATTGGCTTCAATTTTACTCGGGCTCCTTGATGCCACACTTGGTCAAATGCTGCCTTGATGTCAAGGGCAGTCACTCTCACCTCACCTCTGAAATTCAGCTCTTTTGTGCATGTTTTGACCAGGGCTATAATGAGGTCTGGAGCCAAGTGGTCCTAGCAAAATCCAAACTGAGCATTGGTGAGCAGGTTATTGGTGAGTAAGTACCGCTTGATAGCACTGTCGACGACACCTTCCATCACTTTGC